>NC_058105.1:100754848-101057878 GCF_020171115.1 Neogale vison
TGTAGAACGTGGTGTTACTCTTAATACTTGAGGTGAGCCCTTGGCCCTAAGAGATAAATATACCAAGCTATCTGGGGGTAGGGGGGGCTGTTCTCCAAGCTAATTTCCAGTGAACTCAAGTCTTACCAGGTGGAAGTTTTTGTGGCAGTTGCAAAACAAGTCTCTCGCAAATGATAAGCTTCAAACCTGACAATACCTGTGACCATAGCACCTGAGCCTTTAGGAAAGTCTCTGGTTGGTTAGCACCCCAATCCCACTGGCTTCCCTTGTTAACTGAGGCATATAAAAATCTTAATGTCTGTGTTAGATGGAGAATAAAAGGTCTCCTATAATCCAATAAACAAGAGTCTGGAATTTCTTCTTCATTTTAGGGATTGGCAAGGCTTGTAATTTATGGGACTACCTCCAGCATCACATTTGTCTTACCCGGCCAGATGATGCTCAGAAACTATAGTGGTTGAGCCAGCCCTTGGATCATCAGTATTTATCTCCCATCTTCATGCCTTTAAGTATGCCTGTAATAATGTGACTGCTTCAGACAAGGACAATAAATCAACACAAGTTAACATAACATCATCTATATAATGATGAGGCACCATCTCCTCTAGTAATATCCATTTTTCCAAATCTCTAGCTACCATCCTGTGACCAATGGTGGGAATATGAAAATACCCTTGGGGCAATGCCTGTGAGACTTACGGTCTTCCACTCCATGCAGAGGCAAATTGGTCTTGGGATTCATCCTAATAGAATGCTGAACAAATTGTGAGATAGGTCCAGGATATAATGATGTCTTAATAGATGCCATCATTTTTTCTAACAGTAAGACTATACTGGGCACCATGGCATTGATGGGCAGAGTAGCTTTATAGAGTTTCCTATAATCTATTATTATTGGCCAGGTCCCATTACATTTCTTTATAGGCCAAACTGGACTACTGAAGGAACTCTGAGGAGGCATGTTTAGTCCTGCCTTTTCTTATTCTCCAAAGGTGACAGTAATCTTGCTATGCCCCACAGATAGCTTACATTGTTTTACATTTATTACTGTCCACGGAACCAGTAGCTATATAGGTGCACACTTTGCATGGCTCCCAATAATGGGTTCCACTACTCAGGTATGCAACCTGCAGTCACCTGTTGTTGTAGTTAGATCAAGATCCTATAAAATATAAAGGCCCACAATATACTCAGGAATGGGGGAAATATGCAGGAAGGGAGCCTGTTGATCTATAGTTTGTCTGACTTTGATCATTTGTCCCCCATAACCATCAGCACCCTTCATTTCTCCCCAGAATTTCAAGGGGTTTCCATAGGAAACGTGTTTGGTGTCTAGTAGAGCTAGTACAGTCTGTTAGTGCAAGACCAGCAAATGGTTAATTCAACAAGGGGCCTCTGTTTCCTCCTTATTACATGCACTGGAGTACAATACTGGCCTAACACCTACTCCCTAAGGAGTAAGGGGTATATCGACCCCTGAAATTCCTCCAATAGGAGAGGGGCACTTGTTGACATACCTAGCTTGAGGCTTCCTTCAAGCTAGGAAGGCTTGAAGGCTTGAACTGCTTCCTCTTAGGCAACGCTCTCTCACCAAGATCATATTGGGCCGTTTGTCTGGTCCTGGTTAGTCTCTGATCGTGCCACAACTGTTTATGAGAGAGTTTGATAGGCCCTTTTTCTGCCATTTTACTGTCAGCAGGATTCTTTTTTTTCAACCCATCTATTTCCCTTATGACAGATTCGGTTTCACTTGAGTCAGCCACCATAGCTTCTTTGGTAGCAGTGGGCCAGTTAACCAGAGGAGCAAGGACAAACACTATATCCTTGTACCATGCCCCTGGGGCTCACAGTAATATATAGTCTTTCATACCAGAGAAAGAGAATTCTTAGTCTGGGCTTCCCAAATGCAGAGTGCAAATGACCTTCATTCCCAGTTCACGTGTAATCTATAGATCTTCCATAGAGGTCTAGTGCAGTGGATGGGAGGGAACATCCCCTGCTGGACCAGATTAGCCTAATGCTGACATTTATCCAATCAAAGGAGCCAACTACCAGTGATTCTCACCCTTGCCTGTGGCACAGAACCCCTGCCACAAGGTGCATCAATCAGTGACTGAGGCCATCTTTCACATCTCAAACTCATTTAACATAATACCATCTCCCCCCAAAGCCCCTTTGCTCAAATCAGCTGGTTAATTCCACCAATTCAGTGGCAGAATCCTCCCTCATAATCATTTTCTGAATAGTGGGAGCCTTTCTCTATCACGCACAGGCTTACACATGGTCTGGGTCTTTGTCTGAACTAAAGCACATGCTTGTAAGTCAGTCATTCTCCTTCTCCAGGACAAGGTCTTCTCCATCAGAGGAGTCACCATCCCAGGGATCCCATGCCCCAGGGTCTCATCTCCCTTGAAATAAAACAGCTCTCACCCTAGTACCTGGCATCCCTTATTGCCCAGCTTTTACAGAGTGAGGGGCATGATGGGGAGGTCACAGGGTAGTCATCTAAAGTGACACCATCTGTGGCACCATAACTCTACTAGTTATGTAATGTGGAGTCTTCTGTGTGCCACTTTAGGGAAAATCAGAACAAGCCTTAAACATTCTGGGCAGAGCATACATCAACCTCCATGGGGCCTAAAACAAATTGCCCTGAGGGAGGGCATTGCAGGTGCATGAACAAGATGCAGAGCCAAAGATGGAGTCATTGCTGTCAGCGCCCCTGCACTTGGCATGCAAAGAACTAGGAAAATCTGATTAAGTTTAAGAGGAAAGACCATCAACAGATGCCATCTGTGAGATGACACAGACATTGGGATTATCATTCAAAACAGATTGTTATAGCCATGTTCAGTGTTCCATGAGGTAAGAGTGAACATACTTGAGATGAAAATAAAGATATACATTATCAGTAGAAAAATTCAAACTCTAAAAAAGAGTTTCATGGCAATTTTAGAACTGAAAAATTGTGAAATAAAAAAAAATCATTGAAAAAAATCATTGAATGTGCTCAGTAGCTGACTAGAGATAAAGATGACAGTGGAAAGGGTGAATTTAAAGACAATAATAGAAATTATATAACCTAAAGAATAGAAAAACAATGGGAAAAAACAACTCAAGAACCTGTGGATCAATAAAATAATTGTGCATGTGTTTGTGTTGACATTTTATTTTTTCTTCTTTTTAAAGATTTTCTTTCTTTATTTATTTGAAAGAGAGAGAGCAAGCACACAAATGTGCGGGGAGGGGCAGGGGGAGAGGGAGAAATAGAACCCCCCACCCCCCGCTGCTGAAAGGGAGCACTACACAGGTCTAGATCCCAGACCTTCAAATCATGACCTGAGCCAAAGGCAGATGCTTAACTGACTGAGCTACCCAGGGACCCCTGTGTTGACATTTTAATAGAATACCTGGTTTCAGGGAGTGGCTACTGCCAAGTAAGCCAACTGCACTAGACTTCTAATTGAGTTTTAACCTTTGAAATTAGCTTTTTATAAAACTTCTATAAGACTATTCATCTGTTGAAGGGCATCTTGGCTCTTTCCACAGTTTGGCGATTGTGGCCATTGTTGCTATGAACATTGGGGTACATATGACCCTTCTTTTCACTACATCTGTATCATTTCTTCTTAATAAGCTTTCTTCTCTGTGGTGGTCCAATCTAGATTTATTTTCTTCCCAGTCTTCCTAATCTTCCTTTGGAAGTTTCCATGCAAATCTTCTAACTAAACCTCTTGTTAATTTTCTTAAAACTCCAGTTTTATTGTTTCAGAATTGACCAGGCCATGTATCTTTTTTTTTAATTTTTATTTTTTATAAACATATATTTTTATCCCCAGGGGTACAGGTCTGTGAATCGCCAAGTTTACACACTTCACAGCACTCACCATAGCACATGTACAATTGAATATTATGTCTCCACCAGAAAGGATGAATACCCAACTTTTGTATCAACATGGACAGGACTGGAGGAGATTATGCTGAGTGAAATAAGTCAAGCAGAACAGTCAGTTATCATATGGTCTCACTTGTGGAGCATAAGGAACAACACGGAGGACATTGGGAGAAGGAGAGGAGAAGTTGAGTTGGGGGAAATCGGAGTGGGAGACGAACCATGACTCTGAGAAACAAACTGAGGGTTTTGGAGGGGAGGAGAGTGGGGGGGTTGGGTGACCCTGGTGGTGAGTATTAAGGACGGTACGTATTGCATGGAGCACTAGGTGTGGTGCATGAACAATGAATCTTGGAACACTGAAAAAATAAAATAAAGTTTAAATTAAAAAAAAAAACTTCTATAAGACTACTATATAATATTGTTCTTTAACAATATTCACCTCAATTTACCATTCTTTCTCATTTCATTAATCATTGATTTAAGAATATTCACTGAGTACATTCTCCCAGAATTAATGTGATCTTATATTATATATACATAGGTATAGCTTGAAAATCGTAGTATGTGATCATTCCTCATTATAGAAAGGACCTTCTGTCAACCTAAAATTGAAAGGAAGCCTTGAGAAATAGAGATTTCCCCACTACTAATGTTCAGACTTAGGTTAGCTTTGGCAGAGAGAGTGTAAAAAATATCCAAGTGTCAGGTAAATAGTTGGATTATGTAACCATTTGCATAACTCATGTAATTGGGATGAACTTCATACAAATATGTGAGGTCAGATATTTATTTAAATAATGTATTATTGAGGGAGCCAGTACAATGGTGAGATTAATTTAAAAGTGAAATTGAGGAGCTATGCAGAAGTAATATAAAAAGGAATGTATAAAATTGCTAGATTATATACACAATTGATTATTGACTGACAAGTTTATAACCTGTAACTTCTGGGTTATCCTTTCTGCCAATTATTTGCACCTATACCAAATGAAAATCCATAATTTAACATGTAACCTCATCATGTCTGAGAACATTAATCAATAGTAAATAGTAACTCAAACACAGTTTACTCTCCTAAATAACCTTTAGCTAGATCTGTGACTCAATGATACTGAAAGGACATTAACCACCCCCCCAACATTTTTTTCTATTATTGGATACACACACACACACACACACACACACACAGAGCAGATAAAATGTATGCCAAGTACATTTGGCATGTACTTATAGACCTTTAAAGCATGAATTGGAGTAAGTAGAAATATGTGAAACTGGAATTTATATGAAAATGTGGTGTTTATAAACACAAAACCCGTATGTGGAAGGCAGAATTCTAATGTGGACTCTGCAATTGCCCCTCTCCCTGTATGTGTACATGCTTTGTATAACCCATTCCTTTTGAGTATGTATAGGATTTGAAATATGATGAGATTTCTCTCCTTGATTACCTGGTATCACAAAGGTGAAGAGATTTTGCATATGTAATCAAGGTTTTCAATACACTGTCTTTGAGTTAATCAAAAGTGAGATTATCCTGGCTGAGCTTGTCTTAATCAAGAAAGTCCTTTCAGAGAGGATTCAGGTCTTTCCTGATGAGAGGAATTCAGAGCAAGAGAGACTCAAATGAGATTCTTCTGCTGGTCTTAAAGAAGCAAGTGCCATGTTGTGAGCTGACTGTGGAGATGGCCATGTGGCAAAGAGCTGAGGGCAATCTCCAGCTCCTGAAAGTGGCTGTCGGCTAACAGAAAGAAAATGGGGACTCTGTCCTCCAACCATACGGAACCAAATTCTACCCACAGCTTGTGTTAAGTTTGGAATTGGATTCTTCCTTAGTTGGGTTTCCAGATGAGACTGCATTCCAGACAACACTTTGATTTCAGTCTTGTGAACCCCTGAGTGGAGGACCCAATTGAGATATATCTGTACACCTGACCTACATAAAACTGTGAACTAATGTGTGTGTGTGCGCGCACGTGTGTGTGCGTGGGCGCGTGCATTGTTTTAACTGGTAAATTTGCGGTTGTTACGTAGCAATAAAAAAATAATATACAAGCTAATAAATTCTAAGGCTGATTTCTCCATGAAGTCAATTACTTATATAACTATGCCAGGATAGTGTATCTCAACATCTAACAAAGTAAATACATTCCAACAAGTGATTTCTTAGCATTTTCAAATGTCTGCTAAAATTAAACATAATCCAGAGTACCAGATTATTCTTCCATCTTGATGTTTTCAATGAATCACACTCTAATTTCAACCCTAGCTTAAACTTTTAACCAAATAATTTTATTCTTACATACAGAAGAAGGAAAAATGTATTTGTTTGTACTTGAGTTATGAAGGTAACAAAGTAACTCCTGAGGAAGAGAAGATTGACTTTTTTTTTTTTTTAAATGACAACTGCTTTGAGTTGAGCTCTGTGGAGAGCAGATCCTGAGGTGAAGTTTACCAGGTAGAAGTCTAGTGAGGGGCACCTTTAGACCAACACACGTGGAAGGAAAGGGAAGGAAGCAGGATTGGACAGATGGAAGTTAGGCTGCAAAGCAGTCCCAAAGAGAGCTTTTTTTTTTTTTTTAATATTGTATTTATTCACTTTAGAGAGAGTGTGTGTGCACATACAAGACAGCATGAGCAGGGGGAGGAGCAGAGGGAGAGGGAAAAGCAGACTCCAGCTGAGCACAGAGGGGGGCCTCGATCCCCTGGTCCTAAGCTCATGACCACAGATAAAACCAAGAGTCAGACCCTTAACTGACTGAGTCCCACCCCCCCGCCAGACCAAGCCATGGTATGTATGCTGCTAGAATGTACCTTTAGAGTTGTCAAAAGTAGGACTGATATGGCCAGGAATTTACACACCTACATTGACCTCATATGTGATGTAGATCTACCTGGAAAAGGATGCAACTTTAGAGGACATAGCTCTCTGCAGTTAAGGCAATTCTGTAAGGAACCGACAGCCAAAGGCATGTTTTGCACAGCACTTCAGCCAACTGGGGATTATATCCAACATTGAAGAGGTATCTGGGTACATTATCACAATGTTCCCCACAACTATCCTATTCAGACATAAGCTTCTACTAGTTTTATGTCAGTAACTGATTCTGAATGCCTCCATCCCCCCCCCCACCACCATGTAATTTATCAAAAAATACTTTATAAGATGTTAGGTTAGGAACTGTATCCTACCCTTTATACGTACATGCTGATACTGATTTCTGAAATGCATATCAGAGATATTCCTTACAATAACAAAATTTAGTAGACCTATTAGAGAGAGTATTTATCTTGGGACAAAGAAAAAGCCATGTCAAAGATCAATGATTCAACACTTTTAGGTCTGCCTTTTTAAATTGCCAATATCTGGTATCTAGGATCAAAAAATGTAATCACAAAACTGATTATCTTAGCTTGCACTTCGGAATCCAGAAAGAAAAAAAAAAGTACGTGAACTGAAAGACTGTAGCTATTCATGCCTTTTGACATTTATTTCAAATGTCAAAAATTATCTTTCTTCATATTATCACTGCTTCTACTCATTTTCAGTCAAAATAATCAAGTAGGCAAGGCTATTGATAAATCGTATTTTCAGTGAAATTGATTGTGCAACATGCTCTACATGCATAGCAACTTGGCGCATGGCAGCTGAAAAGCAGATTATCCGTAGAATTTCATGTCAATGTTTACACTTCAAAGAGCAGGATCTCAAAATTCCCTGACAGTTTTTCGGACTGTGATTCTTCTTCTGTCTATTAAAATGTATCAGAAGTGACTTTAGTACTGATTTCACTTTTGAACATATCCTCAGAAAGTTTTAGCTACAGGCATTTTATGCTATTCCCATCTTTTAAATAAGAAATTAGAAAATAAAATTATTGATCTGACTACAAGCACACAGTGTACCCCTACTATTATGTTCTTTGTTCTTTAAAAATTGGCTTATAAGAGTAACTTTGAATCCCCTGTTCCCTATAATGATCTCAATATTCATTGATTTTTATCCTTTAGGTGGATATATTTATTTAAAAATATGTATGCAAAAAACCACAAAGTAAAAAAAGAAAACCCAAATTACCAAGCAAAAATAAACAAACACGCTCACTGATTCTAGAGGCACTAAAATATCTTTTTATCTTGTTTAGTTTTATTTATTTAGCCCATTTTATAACTGTCTGACAAAGACTGTTAATACAGGGCTGGTATTTCAGTCCCCTGTTGCATTCTATTTATTGTTAGTGGTAGCAGTATTATTGCCGTGCAAGAGTTTACTCATCTGTGATCGCCAGAGCACCCTATTCCCTTTCTGTCCTCTCTTCCTATTCCATCTGTTCATTACCCACACTGGATTCAGTGTTTTGCAGAAGACTTCATTTGTCTCTTCCAAAATAGAGAAATACATTTTACTCCAGCAAATCTCTTGCAAATCTTTTCAGGAAGATTTTCTTTTCTTTTCTTTTTTAATCAGTGGTATATTGGATTCATACTGAAATCTGACTTTAGGGTTCTTCCGTAATGCCTTGCTCTCCCAGGTGCTAATATCTGCTTTCTTAACTGGTTAGGGTATATCCTTTTGATGTTAGTCACTATTCTAGAAAAAAAAATGTAGTTACACTTTCCAACTATGAAAATGCAGAGGAATGTTGTTTTTTTAATCATCATTAAAGCAGCCATTGTAAGAAACTGTTTCCTGTTTCCCAATGACACTTCCCACAAAAAATCATATCCATGCAACCTCTAATATTGTTGTGTTCACTCCCATTGTTCACAGCAAGTCCAAACCTCTGTACTGCTTTTCAGAGCCTTCTAAAATTTGACCTCACACTAATTATCCAGTATTATTTACCACTCCTACTCCTCCTTCACACATAGTCTCTGTTGTCAATAGACAAGATTCTTCCTATTCCTTCACAAAATCACCACAGTCATTTGTTTCTGGGTTTTTTTTTTTTAAAGATTTTATTTATTTGACAGACAGAGATCACAAGTAGGCAGAGAGGCAGGCAGAGAGAGAGGAGGAAGCAGGCTCCCTGCTGAGCAGAGAGCCTGGTGCAGGGCTCCATCCCAGGATCCTGAGATCATGACCGGAGCTGAAGGCAGAGGCTTAACCCACTGAGCCACCCTGGTGCCCCTCTGTTTTTGTTTTTGTTTTTAAAGATTTATTTATTTTTGAGAGGGAGAAAGAGAGGAAGATACAGGAGGGGCAGAAAGAGAGAGAGAATCTCAAGCAGACTCCCTGCTGAGCACAGACCCATCGTGGGCTCCATTTCACAATGGAGATCATGGCCTGAGCTGAAATCAAGAGTCAGATAGTCAACTGAGTGAGCCACCCAGGTGCCCCTATAGTTACTTATTTTCATTCTTTCATTTTTGCTCATTTCCACCTCACTTTTTTTTCCAATTTCCCCTCTGCCTATCCAAAGCCTACTTATTTTTCAAGACTCGTCTCTGTAATGAAGCCTCTGTTGAATACTCTCCTTCTGAAGCTCTGATGAAAATCATGATCTCTGACATTGCATTTGCTATACACTCAGTAATACCTACAGTAATATTTCTATTGTTCAAAACAGTATATATAGCTTCACTTTTGGAACTGACATTCAGAATCAGTTTATGACACAAGTGCACATATAAACAAACCCACACAATTAAACTGATTATATTAGAGCCCTAACTTATTTTTGAAATTACCAAGAGCCTACTTTACTTAAAAATGCCTATAAAATATGAAAACTACTTGCTAAAATATTTCTAAAGCATTAACTTGTAGTTGGGAAGCAGATCTAGAGGCATAGTTCTTATAGTCCTTATGCTGTAGATATTTATAGTTTGAGCGCTAATAAAAAGATTTGATTTCAAATCAGAATATGACAGCCAACATTGACAGAGGTACAAACTGCCACTCATAGTGGGGACAGAAATGGAATAGGCTTCTTGGAGGAGATAAACACAAATTAGATATTGAAGGATAAGAGACTGATAAAAACAGACGTGTGAATCAGAAACAGCATACATAGAGGCAGAAAAATTATGCAGTGAGTATGTCAAAATGTGAATATTTCTCTTTGGGTATCTGTATTTGGGAGTAGTAGGAGACAATTTAGTTCAGTTGCGGGCATATTATGCATAAGCTCAACTGGCAGACTGTAATGTACATATGCAATTTTTTTTGATGTTGCTGGCTGTGGGGAGATATTAAAGATGTTTGAGTAGGAGGGCATTAATTGCTTATTCCAAAAGCAACAACAACAAAAGAACAACATGATCTCAGGGTTGTGAGATCAAGGCCTGCCTTCAGCTCTGTGCTCAGCAACTTGTGCATTAGGGAAGTTTAACATGGCTATGACATGAGTATATTATCAATGTAAGAAAGAGACACCTAATAGAGATTGAAATTTCATCTTATAGGTTATTAGAAGCAATAGATAATGAAGCAGCAACCAGAGGAGAGCCTTGGGAATGAAGAGGCTGTTTCAATAAGAGACACCAAGTGTACATGCAGACTGACGCAAGGAGTGCAGCCAAAACTGTCTCTACATTTTGGAGCTGTGTGAGTTGTAAAATGTTGGTACCATTAGTGAGGGTCAGAAACAGAGAAGCAGGTAATGATTTTATTTATCTAGAGTATGTTCACTTTACTTTTGCTGAGACATCCAGAAGAATATATTTGGTAGCTTGGACTTAAACAACAAGTGACAACTAAAGATTTATATTAGTATATACATATGCCTACATGTCACAGTTAAGCTCTTTATTGTACATGGTAGGTGAAATTGATTTAAAAAAAGAGATAACATTTTCCAAGGTGCAGGCAACATGTTAACCTACTGCTTTACTACTATTCTAAAAAACCTTGCCCAATTCCAAGGCCAAAATATCAGTTCCTCTTGGTTTCCACTTAATTTCTACTCAGATAACTGAATAATTTAGGACCATCACATTCATATTTTGGTATTAAATTGGGGACAAGGTAGGTTAGTTTCTGTTGCAGTTGGCAACAGACCCAAATCAGACTAGATTAATTAACAAAGTGTATTTTTAGCTCACATTACTGTAAACACAAGAAGCAATTTAAGCTATGGTTAGATTTAGAATAAAAACAAAGTAATCAAGACTGAGTTTCTTTTTATCACTTGCTTGCCATGTGTAAGCTCCATTTGAATGTTACCCAATGTTGCCCAGCAGCTCCAGTCTCCTCCTTCCTGGGGTATTTTGCTACACCTCTTAGTTTCAAGCAGACAAGTAAAATGTTGGTGGGGTCCTGGGTGGTTCAGTCAGTTATGCTGACCTGATTTTGGCTCAGGTCACCATTTCAGGGTTGTGGGATGGATCCTGGGCTGGGCTCTGTGCTCAGTGGGGAGTCTGCTTGAGATTCTCTCTCCTCCTCCCTCTGCCCCTACCCCCACTAAAATAAATAAATAAATCTTAAAACAAAAAGAAAGAAAGAAAGGGAATATAAATGTTGGATATAGTATGGTAAAGTGAGTGTGGCCACAGGAGGACATGAGAACTCTGAGGCTTGAAAGGAGAAAGCTTATTATACTCACAGATCCCAGAGAGGGTGTCACTGCTTGCCATGCAAGGCCACGAGGAAGCTCCAGATTTTGGTCAGGTGGCAAAAGACAGGAACAAGAGAAAAGGAAGGTAAGGCAGAGAAAATAGTTTGAGATTGGCTACTTTGAATAGTTATGGCAGAATTTGGGCTGTAAGGGATATCTCTAGTTATCTGGTACATGGCTCTGGTATGATTTAGGGTAGAAGAAATATTGGCTTGTGTGTGAGAATCAGATAAGAAGGTGGTTGAGACCATAGGCTCAGGATTATTTGATTTGTATAAGGAAGGCATGCCCTCAGCTGGAGCACTTTGCTACCCCTAAGAAAGGGTTAGCACTGGGAGGGCGAGTCACTCTGGCCGGTAAGATTTTAGATGTCAAAACACGATAAAATACAGAAAGTAAAAAGCATTTTATAACGGCAACAACAACAACAAAAAAACACATGAGTAATGCACAAAGAGAATATTTCTTTTTGCTGGCATTTCCTACAAAAATCTTGAAATTGACTCTTTTTTTTTTTTTCTTTTTGCTTTAAACGGATGCCTTCTGCTGAAAAAATAACTTTGATCAAGGGAATGTAAGGTACTGCCAACCTAAATAAAAGCGCTAAACTGAGGCAAGCTCCAATGACCAGAAATGGAGTTTATATGGAAACGGCGAAGAGCCGCAGCCTGGGGAACACATGTTGCAGCGAGCTTCAAGCTAGTTCAGCGAGGGTTTGCGGAGGCTGTATTTACGGGTAAGGAGCGCAAAGGTGTGTGCGTGTGGTGGGAGGAGTTCAGCCAGAGTCCAAGCAGTAAGTTCATTGGCTCGACAATGGGGGAGATGCTTGCTGGATGTTCATTGGTCAGGAGCTAAGTCCGGGTCTTCCATAAACCAGGCACTTAGGGAAATGAGTCTTTAAGGTCTCAAGTTCTGTTGCTGTGAGGGCGCATGCGTGCGTCGCCGTTTGGCAGCCTCTAGTTCCATTTTGGATACAGATTCTTTCACCCTATTTGATTCTTTAAAGAAAGGTCAAGCCCCAATAAAAATAAAAAATAAAAACAGAAACAGCTGAGTTGGTCAGCATAACGACGGCATAGGTCGTCTCTCCTTTTTTGCCCGTCGTTGTAACAACTAAAATTCGGTATCCATCGGTGAACAAAGTGCCTCTGTGCAAGTTGGGAGATTTAGAACTCTGCGGCAAGGGTCCCGGTGGGCGAGCGGGCAGGATCGTCTCGCCGGCCCGTGCGAACATCCGGCTTAGAGGTGCACGGGCCTGGCCATGGGTCCCCCCGGGAGTCAGCAGGAGCCTGCGAAGCGCTGACTTGGGACATGTCATGGAGGACTCAGCCCTCGTGCAAGCCCTGGTCTCCTGAACACCTGAGGAGAGATTCCCCGCCTGGCTGGAGCTCAGCGAGAACAACTTTGAACGCAGTGAGAGGGTAAGAGGCACTTTGCTAGCGCCCGGCAAGGCGGCTGGTGGGGAAGGGTGCCCGGCTTCCCCAGCGGCAGACCGTTCTGCTGGAGAAACCGCTTTCTCTGCGGCAGCACCCAGAGTGTTGAGATGGGTCGTCCTACGACTAGGACGGGGGTGGGGTGGGGTGGGGTGGGGGTGGGATCTGGACAGAGACAGGTGAAAAGTATCCAAGAGCCTTAATGGGGCGTGGTTCCTGCTGACTGTATTCTGGACTCTGGAGGGAAGCTCGACCGTGAGCCTCTTCTTCAATCCCACGTGATTCACGAGACAAGTGATGGAACCAAGCCCAGTGCAGCCTCAGACTTAATAAGTGGTCCAAAAAGTACTTATTTCTCCCTTCTGATTTTAACCCCCCAAATCCTGCCTGTTCATCCTCTCTCAAGTTACGTGTAACCATCCCTTCCCTTCTAGGCCCATGGCACCTGCCGTGGTCAGACACAGCATGCCTGGATTGCTGTACCTTGTTACCCTCCTGTGCATTCAGTTTGTTTTTCTTCGTATCAGGCGGATTCAACAGACTTGTGGAGATTCTCTCATCCCTTGCAGTGGAGATCATGTCTTCCTCAGCTTGAAATCCAAATCATTCAAGGCTTCATCCCTTCCATGCACCATCTTATCTCCACAGTTTTGCCCCCATCTGCCTGAAACCCAGAGCTTGGGTCAGAGTCAGTCTCTCACCCAGTACCTTTGCTTGTGCAGTTCAGTTTACCTAAAGGACACTTCTCTCACACCTGCCTAGCAACACACGTTCCACCTTTCAAAACTCTGCTCAGAATCTTCCAGCAGAAAGTTGTTTAGATGTCAGATGTTTTCCATCTGAATTAACTTCTTCTTTCCCAGTTCTTTGTCTCTGTGCTTTATATCACTGTAGTTGTCCCACTGTCTCATTATCACTTGGGAATGAATGTTTCCCTCACTTTATTTCTGAGCCCTTGGAAGACAGGAACTTAATCATCTTCGCATCCACCACATTACCTAGTGTTATTCCTTACCATAGCATTCATTAATTGTCTTTTTACTTGAAGTGGATTTAGCATTTTCATCAAAAGCCCTAAGAGAATAGGAAACGCACTCTTGGACTGAGTCTCCTTATTAGTATAGTTCAGTGCTCTTTCTACCTACCATATAGTTGGGACTAGTAAAAGTAGTTTCCAGGATATTACCACAGATTTAAATATGTTTATCAAAAACACTGCTCATAATTCAGCTGGGAACAATGCCCTGCCTAGTTTGATTCTCTGTCTTACCCCACTTTTCCTCAGTTGGGCTACAAACACAGGATGAATGAAGTGAGCCCACCCAGTTCCCCAGTTCTGCCTCAGTGGTTCAGTGAATCCTCTGAGAATGACCTCTTTTATCCAACTCCCCGCCACTCCCCCACTTGTGCGTGGAAGGAATTCAAATAGGCACTCTTGTCTGGTTTTGCTAATGCCTTTGTTACTATCAGGCCTCTCCCTTTCTGTGTGCCTTTTCCAACTGACACCGTGATAATCCGCCTGGCTCTAGATTTTATTTCTCCCATTGACATCATCCCCCAGTTTTCATTGTTCATTTATAACCACACTGGTTTACTCCCAGCACATCCACACTCCATAAAGAGGAGTGATGACACAGTAAGAAGAGGGAGGCATCTAAACTTCCTATCATGCACACAGAGATGATATGATTACTAGAGATGCTTGTTAAGCCTGACAACATCAGTCGTACCTGCACTTAGCCCCTGTACCCAGAAAGTATTTGTCAGTAGCAACTTTTTAATAGAAAACCTGCTGAGAGAAAAGGATGAACAGTGGGCATTTAATTTTCTGTATGAACATGTGAGAGAAAGATGAAGAAGCCTTGACATCCTTGACTAAAACAGAAACAAGTTGGGCATTGAGACAAAGGGATGGAAACAAAGTGAAATTCTAGCCTTAATCCGGTGGTCTAGAAGGTATGTCCTCAGGGAACATTCTTTCGATATTTGACATCATTTTCATTTAAAAGACCTTTTTGTACTGGATTTATATATGGGTCCAGAGAGAACAGAGTGTGAAAATAAATTGAAGACAAAGAATCAGTTATAAACCATGTAAAGACCCATAGCAAAGTAGAAAATCTCCTGGAGATAAAGAGTTGACATGGAAAAGCACAGCAGTGTGCTGAACAGAGAAACAATCATTCATGGAGGCAAAGATTTCTGAGGATCATGCAATGTTGTGGCAGTTTTATTATTCTGCATAGCCTGTGTGCATTAGTTTACTCAAAAAAAATTTTTTTTTTACAATCTTTACATACCCAGCATAACAGAAGGTGTCTGGTGTCAGTATACAGAGACAATTGAAACAAAGTTCTGGCTCATGAACTTGCTGTCTGCTCTGCAAGTGGAAAATGATGATCTTTGCTAATGTCAGTGTATGATCTCTTTGCCTACACTTTTGTGATGTAAACCAGTGTAATATCCAATCCCAAAGAGACTTTACGGTTCTCTCCTTATTCATCCAAGTTATGACCCTTGTAACCTTAATTTGGGAAGAAATTTCTCTTCCTATGCAATATCCAGTCTTGCTTTTAACTTGGTGAGACCCTGTAAACTTGTCTCTTGAGGGATAGTCCTGGTTCTCCAGACAAAGGCCTGCAGGGCAATAAATTCTGCTTGTTTTTTTATCAGCACTGGTGGTCTTTGCATTTTGATCTGACGCTAGTGAACCTTTCTATGCATACACTAGGGAGTGATTATTATATAGACAAGAGATGATCAATCAATTTTCAGTCATGTTGCATTGAGAAAACACAGGACAGTAGGATAGGTTAATGGGTTGTGAGGTATATCTTATAAAGGTGATTTTTGTAATACATATACATGGCATTTTCAAGGTATTCATCGAGAAGATGAATAAATAGTACACGTTGTTTTTACATATTTAATACCAGCATTTAAAATTTCTTTGCTGTTTTATAAAGGCAATATACAAGGGTCATTCTTGAATTCCAGAATAGTTCACTGAGTTGACTGATGTGGGGAGATTTGGCCAACTTCAGTGTCAACAGCGTCTGGCAGTAAGGGAGAGAAATAAATCAATATCATAATTTTAAAAAGGTGGGAATTTCTGTTGTACTTGGAGAGTGATTTTGGATTCCTCTCTCCACTGGCAGGCATTTGAAGTACAAGCTGTTCTAATTAATATTTATTCTTAAATGCTATCTATCATTAGAACCATTTGTAAATATCTTTCAATCTTTATTTGTTTTAGAATATTTGGGCTTTATATTTCTCTAGTTTATAAATTTGATATTTGTCTGTCTAAATGGTCCCCAGTGTAGTCAGATCTGAAGAAATATCTGAATCCTCCGGTCAGTCACAAGATACCAAAGGTGTCAAGAAGACACAAGGCAAGGTCATAATGTCAAATGCACTCTGCTCCCACTATCTTTTGTGGATTATTTTAATGTTAGAGGGGATTTGAAATTCGATCCAGAGTTTAAAATTTTCCTTTGGCAATTTCTCTTTGTTCAGTTTCTCATAGAAACATTGGTCAGAATGTCTGTCATTTTATAGCTATGGTCCTAGTTGTTAACCTGTGGAAAAACACCATCAGCTAATCCTTGAAGATTCTCCAAGCACAACCGGTCTTTGTTTTATTTTATTTTACTCTAAGAATCCAGTGGTGTTGGAAAAGGATTCTGGGGGAGAAAACTATTGCACTATAGTCTTTCCACTATTTCTTAGTCTAGCACTTGAGAATACCAGTGGCTCATAAAATCAAAGGGCATAAAATCATTTCAGAGACTAGAGCAAGTTGAATGGGGAGGAGGAGGAGTAAACAGAAAGAGGTCTAATAATGTCCACAAACTTCTTTATCTCTGGAGTGCAAGGAACATGCTATATAGTGTTCACATTTGTAGCTTCATATGGTAAAAGCAGTCTGAAAAAGCAATAAAAAATTTTACCAGGAGTTTCTTATTTGAGCACCACAATTTGCTTACTAGCAAGTGAATTTCCTGCAGAATGGAAGATAAGATTTTCCTGGAAATTTGGGAATTTTACGTAAAACTTACACTATCCTTTAAGATAATACACACGCTGTTTTGAGGTGGGTTTTTTTGTGTGATGATTTGGAATTTGTAGATTCTTTGAACGTTGGTCAAGTATCTATTAATTCACTCACATGTTATACCTTTTACTTAATAAATAGGCGTTAAGTGCTGCTCTGAAATAGCTACTGTACCCAACTTTGAGATATAAAGACAAATCATCCCTGATCAGATCTTCCCTGCAAGTCCCCCGTGACTGGTGGGGAAGACAAGTATAAACAGATAGTTTTCAGACCACCTAGAAGGTGCTATGATTGAGACCTTGGTGTGGAAACACAGAGGTGGGAATCTGGCTGGGGAGCAAGGAAAAGCTTTAAGGAAGGCATTACATTTGATCAGGATATTAATGGAGTTGGGAGTCATCCAGGTACAGAATGGAAGTATGAACTCTCAGGCTGGCATGCCCAGGAACCAGTAAGCAATGGCTAGAGCTCATTGGGTTGAGGAGTGACAGGAAAAAAATGGGAACAAATATAGGTGGGAACAGAGGAGGTTCGGTAGTTGACATTCTTAGTTCAGGAATAGAAATAGTTATATGGAATTTAGAACACGAGTTGGATTCTGATATAAATTTTGTGAGTTGTTATAAGTCAAAAGCAAAGCTAAACATGATAATGCTTATAGGAAGCTTATAAAAGCAGTGGTTCTTAAACTCTAGTATACATTAAAGTTATCGGAGTTGATTGCAAAAAATGCAGTTATAGGGTTCACTCTCCTTCGCTCTGATTCAGTATATTTGGGTCTGGATGCAAGAATCTACATTTTAACAAGTACTCCAGGTGACTCAGAGATTCACATGTTAAGACAAAATATTGAATAAGAGAAGGGCATGGATACAGCTCTGAAAAACAAACATTTAAAGAGGAGTGAGTGGAGAGAAGAGGCGGTGGTGGAAACTGAGAAGGAACTGGTTGGAAGGAGAAATATCTAGATCCTGCTCCTGAGGTAAGGGTCTAGCATCAGGGGTGCTGCCTCTGCTGAGCCAATCACAGCGAGTCATAGATTCTACACAGACTGGACAAGGTGAAGTATTTGCCTCTGGGAAAGGACTGGTTAAGGGGAGACTGTAAGGAGTCTGGGGAAAGTTCTGAGACTTTTATCTAATTCCCCTGTAAACACTTTATTGACATTTACTTGCAGTAAGAAAAACTGGCATTTATTTAGGGTCTTTCTTATGGCAAGTCAGTATTATAAGGTTTGTGGCAACCTTGTTAGTCCTTTTATTTCTAAAAATGTCTTCATTTTGTCCTTTTGAATTACATTTTGCTGGGTATGTAATCTGGGTTCATAATTGGTTTTTTGTCTTAACACTTTCAAGCTATTATCCCATTTTCTCTGCCCTTTTTTGTGGACAATGAGAAATATACTGTTTATCAAATTGCCGCTAACATTCAGATTAACTGGGGCTCCTGGGTGGCTCAGTTGGTTAAGTGTCAGACTCCTGATTTCAGCTCAGGTCATGATCTCAGGATTCTAGGATTAAGCCCTGAGTCAGGCTCCCTGCTCAGTGGGGAGCCTGCTTAAGATTCTCTCCCTCTCGGTCTCCCTCTGTGCCTCCTCCCCCTTCCCCCGCAACTCAGGCTCTCTATATCGCTCTCTAAAATAAATAAATAAATCTTTAAAAAAAACCATTTAAATAAACTGAGTTCATTTTAACTTAATTTTTTTTTTTTTTAAGGGACTCCTGGGTGGCTCAATGGTTAAGCATCCCACTCTTGATTTTCTCTCAGATCATGATCTCAGAATTGTGAGATCCAGCCCCACATCTAGTTCCATGCTGGTTGTAGAGCCTTCTTAGGAGCTTAGGATTTTCATTCTCCAGGGGAGAGCTCCAAAGTGGCCTCTAGGGGCAGAAGGAGTCTGCCCCTCCTTCCCCATCTCTCTTAAAAAGAGAAATGATTTCTTTTATCCTTGATTTCCTCAGATTTGTCTATTGTGTATCCAGTTATGGGTCTATTATGTTATTATTTTATCATTAGTATTCTGCCTGTTACTCAACGTGCACTATTAATTTGAATACTCAGATCTCTCTTTAATATCAAAAACTCTTAGCTAGTACCTGATCATATATTCTTTCCCGGCCATTGCCTGCATTCTCTATATCCTAAAACATGTTTTAAAGAGATTGGTGGAATTTAAGTGTAAAGAATCTCAGTAGGTCTTGTGGGAATCTTAACTGCTCCTACATGTATTTTCTCTCTTTTATCTTTTTGCAGTGGTGGGTGAAGAGTTCCGTGCTATCAGTTAGTAATAATCTCTTCAGTAGGGTTCTGTTTAGAATGTATCCAGTGTTTTATTTTTATTATATTTTTTGTTTCTGATATTTCAATTTGATTCCTTTTTATGCTCACCTTGTTTTATGTATGTGACTTCTTGTTCAATATTTTATTGCTTGTTTCATGAATGTTCTGCTCTCATGGCCAACCATGCTTATTTTAATACGTTTATGTAATTATTCCATGACATTGATCATCATTAGAAAGTAACATCTTCCTGATGTGGGTTTTTTGGCTCCTCCTTAGCATCAGATTTTTTTTTTTAAAGATTTTATTTATTTGTCAGAAAGAGAGAGAGAAAGCACACAAGCAGGCAGAGAGGCAGGCAGAAGTGGAGAGAGAGGCAGGCTCCCCACCAAGCAAGGAGCCCGATGCGGGACTTGATCCCAGGACCCCAGGATCATGACCTGAGCCGAAGGCAGCGGCTCAACCCACTGAGCCACCCAGGCACCCCAGATTTCTTTCTGCATTTTAGAATTGTATATCATAGGCTTAACTCTGGCAAACATAGTTTCTGTTTTCACCTACTGGGCTCCTTCCTCCCTAACAAAGGTCCCAAAGCTACTTCTGTGAATGTCCTGGGGCCCTTAGTTGAGAAGCAACTCTCATAATGAAGGTTTGGGCCTCCTCCCTGGTGGGGATGTGAAGGATATACGGAACTGGTTAGTGAGCCTCAGGCAGCGCTGTCCTGAGGCCATGTCCGTATCCTCAGGCCTACAGCGCGTGGCAGCTCCATAGAAGTTGTTGCCCCAGGCAGCAGTTGTCAGTGTTTTTCACCCTATTTTTATGACTCGTAGCCCCTGGAATTAAGCACTGTGGCCCAGTCCATTTTTCCATTTCACACTGAAGCTTCTTATCCTTCTTTTCCCAAAGGGTTTGAATTTATATCTCCCACTGCCAGTTTTGGATTGTGGATCTTCACCATTTATAGTGCCAGTTTTCTATTTTGTCTCTGGCCTATGAATAGTTATCTTAGTTAAGTTTTTTGGATTCTTTCATTTTTTTTTTTTAAAGATTTTATTTATTTATTTGACAGGCAGAGATCACAAGCAAGCAGAGAGGCAGGCAGAGAGAGAGAGAGGAGGAAGCAGGCTCCCTGCTGAGCAGAGAGCCCGATGCGGGGCTCGATCCCAGGACCCTGAGATCATGACCTGAGCCGAAGGCAGTGGCTTTAACCCACTGAGCCACCCAGGTGCCCCTTGGATTCTTTCATTTTATAATTTATCCATCATTGCCAAGTTTGTTGCTCATAGATGGAACTAGAGGGTATTGTGCTAAATGAAATAAGTCAATCAGAGAAAGACCGTTGTCATAGGGTTTCATTCATTTGTGGAACATAAGGAATAGTGCAGAGGACCAGAGTGGAAGGGAGGGGAGAACTGAATGGGAAGAAATCAGAGAGGGAGACAAACCATAAGAGACTCTTGACTCTGGGGAAACAAGCTGAGGGTTTGTGTGGTAGATGGGGGATGGGGTAGCTCAGTGATCGGCAATAAGGAGGGCCCGTGATGTGATGACCGCTGGGTGTTACAGGCAACTAATGAATCATTGAACATTATATCAAAAACTAAAGATTTACTATACATTGGCTTATTGCATTTAAATTTAAAAAAGAGAAGAGGGTACATCAAAGTAGGAACATTGTGTTATTTTTACTGGTATCTCTGGGTTAATTGTTTTCTACACATCCCATTAGAGTTTTGCCAAATTAATTAATAAAGAAAATCCAGGGGCGCCTGGGTGGCTCAGTGGGTTAAGCCGCTGCCTTAGGCTCAGGTCATGATCTCAGGGTCCTGGGATCGAGCCCCGCATCGGGCTCTCTGCTCAGCAGGGAGCCTGCTTCCCTCTCTCTCTCTCTCTGCCTGCCTCTCCATCTACTTGTGATTTCTCTCTGTAAAATAAATAAATAAAATCTTTAAACAAATAATAATAATTTAAAAAAATAAATAAAGGAAATCCAACCACTTTCAAGTGGAAATGGCTATAGAGTTTCCAGAGATTGACACATAGATGATGATCAGTTACTAAGTTCATTTTTGTTCTGTCCAGGGGATGCTTAATGTGGTGTCTCCTAATTGGATGAGGCCCCCAAATGTGGGGTGAGGATTGATCAAGAGGGGGAAAAGAATTCACCTAAGGCAGAACAGAGGAGATAGAAGGTCACTGAATACACTGCAAGGGAGCTGTGAGCAGGATGGCAAAGGAGAGACAGTCTGCCTCAAGGCACTGGCAGGGGGCTGTTTTTAAAGAGGGAAGGTGAGGAGGTATGGTAATTTCCCCTTTTGTGGTAAGTGTGCCTGGTTCTAAGTAGCACATTAGTTAGGGTCTATGGATATTTTGAGGTGGGTCACTTGTCTGTCTGTATTTAGTGAGGGGCTTGGGGCCACTTTGGGCCCTTCTGCCTTGATCAGGTTTCCATTGTTTAAATCTGTTGTTTAAAAGGGGCCTCTTCACTTAACATTTTAAGAGTCATGTAAAAATGTCCAATTCAATCAACTAGGTAAGGACATTGAAACTGTTTCTTTCTCATCAGCTATCACTGAGAAGAGCCATGGTCTGCATTTTAGGATTTAGTTAAGTAATTTGCTATGCTCTTTTCTGCCAGAGCTAACCTATTTTCACTGAATATTAAATTTTTGGTCTTTATATCTTTGCTTATAAATTAACATGTTCTGGAGTAAAATTATGTTGTGAAGACTTAATATATTGTGTTTTATAGAGCTTTTAAACTGAGGCCTTATTTTAAAATTATATCTACAAGGAGATATTTCTACTAGAAGAAGCACTTCTTTAATCTAAGGCAAATCAGCCAATGATCTAATTTGAGAGTAAGGCCACAGTTAGTAGTTAGTCAAATGAATGAAGACTATATTGATGGATTAATTAACACCAGTGGACCTCAGCTAAGAAGTTCCCCTAATACACCCGAGGTCACTGAACGCAGGTTGGGAATCCCATGTCTAGGCAGACAACAGGGCCCTGTTCCCTTTGTCTTCCCATCTGCTAAGATTTCAAGGGGATGGTCTTACTCAGCTTGTCTGTTTATTGATCTTGCTCCATCATCTGGCTGAGGATCTTAACCCCTCTCTAATGATTTTTTTTTCACTGCAGAAATTTGCAGTGGGGCATGGTTGTCAGGGACAGGAGATTGAATGCTGAAGGAGTATGAGGGAGGTACTAACAGGAACTGATGAATCACTCTCATCCCCTATTACCGATAGAGAAACTTTTGACATCTGTATAACAAAGAGGGAGAAAGAGAGAGAAGGCCATCCTTACTCCATGTGTAAACTATGTAGGTAGTGGTATTTTTTGGACACCAAGAGAGGATTCATCTAAAGTCCTCTGCCTCATTCGTGCTTATAATTCTCTCCTTACCAATTTGTTTATGTAGTGCATCATAGTTTTCAAAAGATAAATATCACTGAGCTCTAGATCCGAGTCCTCAATATTTGTGTTCATCCTTCTGCATAGCCCAGTAGTCAGTTGGATAAAGGGCAGGAAACTGACCTAGGGGGAAAAACAGTATATTCTTTCTCTAGGAATTTGACATTGGGATGGGAGAATCTATTTTGGTATTAACTACTCAAGTGAATTTGGAAGCTGTGAGATGGCAATGTAGGCATCAGTGAATGATAAAAAACATTAATAAAGCCCTATTTCAGATAGAGAAATAAGGCAGATGTACAGAAAGAGACAAACTAGAGATGATACAGCATGTCTTGCTTACTGATATCATTCCAGTGGCTTGTTCATGTTGTGGGGAGGTCTGTCTGTATTGCTTGTCCTTGGGTTTCATGTGTGATACCTGCATCCTTCTGGCCGATTTCTCCTTCATACTTAAACTTCAGGCACTAATTCTTTTACTCTGAATGAGTTTACCAGATAGATTTTCTTGTGGATCTGTTTAAAGAGAAAGCACAAGAATACTGGTGTATGGGTAAGGGATACAGAAGTTTCATGGCCTCAAAGTCAGACCAGGTCAGGGTGAGATGATGAAGGATATAACCAGATATAGAGAGAACAGATATCTATGTTGTGTCCTTTTTATATGTGTCTGAGAGAAGGGCTGTTTATTAGAGTTTTATGGTATTTTCAGCCAAGAGAATCTTGATATTACTCATTCATATTATTTCTATATAACAGTTTGTATTATAATTCTAAATGCATTGTGAATATTATTTTTTTTAAAAGATTTTATTTATTTATTTGACAGACAGAGATCACAGAGAAGCAGGCAGATAGAGAGGAGGAAGCAGGCTCCCCCTTGAGCAGAGAGCCCGATGTGGGACTCGATCCCAGGACCCTGGGATCATGACCTGAGCTGAAGGTAGAGGCTTTAACCCACTGAGCCACCCAGGCACCCCGTGAACATTATTTTTTAAAATAAACTTTTAAAAATTACTTAAATAATCATTACTTAATTATTAATTATTTATTTAATCAAAGTATTAATTATTTATTTAATAATTATTTATTTAATAATTATTACTTAATTATTAAATAAAATTACTTAAATACTTAAAAAATAAACCTAAAAAATTTAAGGCAACTGTAGATTCACATGCAGTGGTAAAAACAAAAAAAAAAGAGAGTCCGTATACCCAGTTTTGCCAGTGGTAACTAATGTGAAATGTTGGGGTCCGGGAGCCAACGGCCTAGAAGGAATTCTTGAGGAATCTTTGGTGCAGAAAAGGTGGTTTTATTAAAGCATGGGGACAGGACCTGAGGGCAGAGAGAACTGAATGGGGTTGTGAGGAGTGACTGATTATACACTTTCAAATTGCGAAGGGAGAAGCCTCTAAGGAATTTAGAAGCAAGGATTCCAGGACCTTGGGCTAGCTGTTGTTAGGATAAGGTCACTTATTACTAAAACCTTAGTCACGAGACCCTTCAGATGTTTATCAGTGGACAATCTGCTTAAAGGAGGATGATTGCTATTGGGGAATAGAGATAAAGGGAGTTTCCAAAGCAATTTTTTATGTTAAAGAAGACTTACAGGGTACTGGAGATTTGGCTAATGTGTAGCTAAGATTGCCTTTTGCCTTAAGCAAAGTATTAACATTGAGGCAGTTGAGTTCCTGGAGGAAGTTCACCTTGGCTTATCTTAAGTACAAGTCAATGGGCTGCAAAGGAAATTTAATTTTTTTTTTTTACATTTTTATAGAAAATGCCTGTGTTTTCCACATTACTAACATCTTGCAATATTATAGTAGAATATCATAACCAGGATACTGACTTTCATACAGTAAAAATACAGAACATTTCCATCATCACAAAGCTACCTCATGTTGCCCTTTATTTATTTTTTAAAAAGATTTTATTTATTTATTTGACAGACAGAGATCACAAGTAGGCAGAGAGGCAGGCAGAGAGAGAGGGGGAAGCAGGCTCCCCACTGAGCAGAGAGGCCGATGCGGGGCTCGATCCTAGGACCCTGAGACCATGACCTGAGCTGAAGGGAGAGGCTTTAACCCACTGAGCCACCCAGGCACTCCTCATGTTGCCCTTTAATGGCCAAACTTACTTCATTCCATTCTTAGCCTGTCTTTAAACTCTGACAACTACTAGTTTATCCTCCATTTCTATAATTATATCATTTCAAGATGTTACATCAACAGAATCATCGTTATGTGACCTTTGGGGATTAGCCTTTCTCACTCAGACCAATTCTCTGGACATTCATCCAGGCTCCTCTATCAATACTTTGATCCTTTCTGTTGCTGAGTGGTATTTCGCGGTGTGGGGGTGCTATAGTTTGTGTCACCATGCTCCTGTTGAAGGACATCTCAGTTGTTTCCAGTTTCGACTGTTATAGAGGAGGCTACTGTGAACTTTTAGGTACAGGTTTTTATGTGAACAAAAATGTTCATTTCTCCAGAGTGAATGTCCAAAAGTTCAAATGATGGGTTGAACGATTGTTGTATGTTTAACTTTTTTTTTTTTAGATTTTCATCTATTTATTTGACAGACAGATGACAAGTAGGCAGAGGCAGGCAGAGAGAGAGAAGGAAGCAGGCTCCCCACCGAGCAGAGAGCCCAATGCGGGGCTCGATACCAGGACCTTAGGACCTTAGGATCATGACCTGAGCTGAAGGCAGAGGCTTTAACCCACTGAGCCACCCAGGCTCCCCTGTATGTTTAATTTTATAAGAAACTGCCAAATTGTTTCCAGAGAGGCTATACCATTTTATATTTCGACCAGCAATGTGTGTGTAATCCAGTTTCTTTACATCTTCAACCTCATTTTCATAGTCATTGTTTTTAGTTGTACCATTCTGATAGGGGTATTGTGGTATCGCATTGTGGTTTTAATTTGCATTTCCATAATGTCTAATGCTGAACATCTTTTCATATGCTTGTTTTCTCTCTGAGTATCCTCTTCTGTGAAGTGTCTTTTCATGTCTTTTAACATTTTCTAATGAGACTGATTTTTTTTTTCCAGTTGTTTTTCTACTGTTGAGTTTCGAGAGTTTTAATACATTCCAGATAGTAGTCCTCTGGGCAGAGAAATGGTTTGGTTGCAATTATTTTCTTTAAATCTGAAGCTTGTGTTTTCATGCACTTAACCTAGTATTTCATAGAACAAAAGCTTCTGAACTTGATGAAGTCTGAGTTACCTGTATTTTCTTTAATGGGTTTCTTTAATAGATTGTGCTTTAGTGGACTGTGCTCAACTGTGTCAAGTCTGGAAATTCTTTGTCTAGCCCTAGATCTCAACGATTTTCTCCTTTGTTTCTTCTGAAAGTTTTATAGTTTTAAATTTCACATTTAAATCTGTAATCAACTTTGAGTTGATTTTTATATGAGACCTAGGCTGAAGTTCATTTTTGATCTTTTTGTCCATTCCTATGGACATGAAACATCTTCTGTATTCTACCTTGTTGCAGCCATTGCAATGCTGAGAGTGGCACCTGGCTCGTAATCATATGTTTTAATGGCAGAGATGACACATTTAATAATATGTCAGTGCTGCAATGTGAAGGGCAGACACTTCTCAAAAGAAAAATGATACTCAGGGTGCCTGGGTGGCTCAGTGGGTTAAACGTTTGGCTTCGGCTCAGGTCATGATCTCCGGGTCCTGGTATAGAGCCCCACATTGGGCTTCCTGCTCAGCAGAGAGCCTGCTTCTTCCTTTCCCTCTGCTGCTCCCCTTGCTTGTTCTCTCTCCCTCAATTTGTCAAACAAACAAACAAACAAATAAATAAATAAATAAAATCTCTTTTAAAAATGATACTCAAGAATGTCTTCTAGTGTAAAAATTAACTCCAGGAACAAGGGTTTGCTCTATTTCGAAGGTCAGAAAGGCAGTGCTGAAAAAGCATTCTGAGGTTTCCAAAGATAAACAAAACCCATGACTTCAGTTTTATTCCTGGGGATTAATTCTCTCTGTCATTTTGTGTCTGGGACAACAGAGGACATGCAAAACCTTAGCAAAAGCAAAATGTTACATCTCAGCAGATATCTTCATGGTTAGAATCTCTTGGGAGTCTAGAGCACCCTCCTATCTTGTGCGCCTTTGTAGGATAGCTCATTCCAGGTAGAAAATAGTCCCATCCAGAGTATGGCTTGAAAATAGAGGCTCTATCTTTTGTCTGAGCCTGCATATAATTCTTTGGCAAAGTGATAGAGTATGTGTGGGAAAAAAAGACAATTATCTGAAAAAAACTTATGAAATTAGACATTTATTTTCCTAAATCTCAGGAAAAAAAGATGAGTATTAAGCAAAATTTTTCCAATAATGGGACGCCTGGGTGGCTCAGTTGGTTAAGCAGCTGCCTTCAGCTCAGGTCATGATCCCAGCGTCCTGGGATCGAGTCCCACATCGGGCTCCTTGCTCGGCAGGGAACCTGCTTCTCTCTCTGCCTGCCTCTCTGCCTGCCTGTGCTCACTCTCTCTCCCTCTCTCTCTGACAAATAAATAAATAAAATCTTTAAAAAAAAATTTTTTTTCCAATAATGGATGAATCTAGTAGTTACTTAAATGATGGCCTTTAAGGAGTTGTGTAAGTTATTATGGCAAGAAGGGGTATATTCAGGCTGTTAATCATTTTTAAGTTGTTAACTTGTATGGTTAAGAATAGAAAATTAGGAGTTCTGTGACTGAGTATTCAACTCAAAATGTGGGTCATGAGATGTTGCCACTTCTCATGTGGCATTTTATAATAAAAAGAGATGTTACTAAATCTACATTTAAGCATACTTGCTCCTGAACTCAATCTTTATTAAAAGTATATTGCCCATGTAGAATGTTTAGAAATATGACCTGATAACTTAGCAAATCTTTCATTCTCTGGGACCAAGTTCGTACACTTTGAAATCAGCCTGTCCAAAAATGTCAGTTCAACAACGCGATGGTTTTGGAGAGAGATGGTTTTTACACTTACAAAATATATTTTAGTAAGTAAACATATCATAAGTGTAAAGCAACCTGAATTTTTACACACTGACATCCAGATGTAGAACATATCCAGTGCTCCAGGAAACTCCCTTGTGCCCTCTCCTCGTTAAAACTCCCCCAAATTTGGGGGCACCTGAGTGGCTCAGTGTGTTAAGCCTCCGCCTTTGGCTGGGGTCGTGATCTCAGGGTCCTGGAATCGAGCCCCACATCGGGCTCTCTGGTGGGGAGCCTGCTCCCTCTCCCCTCTGCCTACTTGTGATCCCTCTTTCTTTGTCAAATAACTAAATAAAATCTTTAAAAAAAAAAAGGAATTACATAGTTTGTGCTCCCTGTGTTTAGCTTTCCTTTGCTCAGTATTATGTGTGTGAGTTTCATGCATGTATTTGCATATATCATATATTTATTCCTTTCATTGCTGAGTTATATACCATTGTATGACTATGTCACATGGATTTATCCATTTGCTGGTGGATGGACATTTGTGGTGTTCTCAGGTTTTGGCTGGGAAGATCATTTTTGTCCATGCATTTTGGTATACATGTGTACACATTTCTGTTGTGTATGTAGCCAGGAGTGGAATTACTGGATCCTAGGGCATTTGTATTCTAGCTTTATTAGTTGCTGTTGAATGGTTTTCCAAAGTAGTTTTACCAGCTAACCTCCAAACAGCAGTGTACAAGAGTTTCAGTTACTCTATATCCTTGCCCATGCTTGGTGTTGCCAGTCCTGTTAATTTTAATTATTCTGATGGTAGTCTAGTGATATCTCATTGAGGTTTACACCTGGAATCTTGATGACTAGTAATGTTGAGCACCTTTCATACACTAATTAACAATCTATTGGATGTCATATTTTTAATATAAAAAGCATCACAAAGTAGATGTTTCTATTTTTCTTCATAGATTTTAGATTTTAAAAAGCTGTCAACTCACAAAATTTCCTGAAACTATTTATAATTATCCCAAATTAATAAACCTGAAGAAAGTAAACCAGTATTACATTTTAGAAAGCCAGAAGTCAGTGGAAAGATAGTACTGTAACTGCCAAGTTTCAGGTAGCTCTTCTTGGCTTTTTGCTTTTTATTCTATGCTAATCATAGAAAGTCCAGAGTATAGTTTCTGTCACAAACAATCAGAGAGACACATTATCACACCACATAAATCAATTATGTCTCAAAATATGATAACTGTTAGAGCAATGTAAGGGTTAGGAGTTTAGGATGAGATTTCATAAGACATGTTGAGTGGTGTTTTATTTGACACATATAGGTGTTTTATACTTTTAGATTTCTGAGTACTGGATCATAACTGCATATGAATTACTCATAATGTGTATGAATATGTATGTGTAATACAGAAAACTATTTAGAGACACATGCTACTATAAATGAACAATCATCTAAAAGCTCTTGATAGTTCATTAAGCTTCACGATTTGTTGTAGGCACATAAATGACAAAGACTGTTCACATTTCTGAAAGCAAGAGACAGTCTCAATGAGACTCAGGTCTTTTTGTTTTTTAAGATTTTAAAAAATTTATTTATTTGAAAGAGAGAAAGAGAGCACAGGCAGAGGGAGCGGCAAAAGGAGAGGGAGAAACAGACTCCCCATTGAGTAGGGAGCCTGATGTGGGGCTTGATTATAGGACCTTGGGATTATGACCTGGGCCAAAGGCAGAGGCTTAACTGACTCAGCCACCCAGGTGCCCCATTAGACCAAAGTTTTCTAAATGAGGGAAGAACTCCATACTCTAGCATGAACACTGAGTTAGGTGGTTGTGTTTAAATCCTTACAGTAAGTAGGGGCGCCTGGGTGGCTCAGTGGGTTAAGCCGCTGCCTTCGGCTCAGGTCATGATCTCAGGGTCCTGGGATCGAGCCCCGCATCGGGCTCTCTGCTCAGCAGGGAGCCTGCTTCCTCCTCTCTCTCTGCCTGCCTCTCTGCCTACTTGTGATTTCTGTCTGTCAAATAAATAAATAAAATCTTTAAAAAAAAAATAAAAAAAAATAAATCCTTACAGTAAGTAATCACACTTAGTGTGATATATATATATATATATATATATATATATATATATATATATATAATAAGTAATCCACTCCCAGCCACTTCCCCTCCTCTAGGAGGTCTGAATTTCCCAGGACCACCAGCCACTTAGCTGCCCACAAGTGCTAAGAGTGTGTCACTATCACTGGCTACATTTATAGAAGTAAGTTCAGCCAGTTAATGTGCTTGCTAGAGACCAAATGTTTGCGTCTTCCCAAAATTCATATATTGAAATCCTGATCCCCAGTGTGATGGCATTTGGACATGGGGCCTTTGGGAGGTGATTAGGTCATGAGAGGAGAGCCCTCATGGGTGGGGTTAGTGCCTTCATGAGAGAGATTGTAGAAGGATTCCTCATCCTCCTGCCATTTGAGAACATAACCAGGAGATGGGTGTCCATGAGCCAAGAAGTGAGTTCTCACCAGATACTAAATCTGCTAGATTCCGGATCTTGGACTTTCTAGTCTCCAGAACTGTGAGAAGTAAATGCAGTTTAAGCCACCCTGATGCTGTGTTCTAGAAGCCCAAGCAGACTAAGAGAGCACTTTTGCCTTAAATCAGATGAGTTTGGCGTTAATTGAAGCAGATGAATGATAGCGATAGTGAGTTCTGGAGTCAGACTTGAGTGTATGTCCTGAGAAAATCACTTAATAACTGTCTGATCCTCTGTTTCCCTCATGTAATACACTGAGGGGTAGAGGTTTAGAATAATTAGCCTCACCATCAATTGCCAGGACCTTTCTGGAGCTGAGCATTTGAAAATACTAGCTAAGTAACAAGAAACATAAGGCATGTTGGACTCATGAGAGTGTAAGGAAAGGTGACATTTGGAAATAGGAGAAGAAGCCAGGAGCTCATTTTCTTCTCCGATGTGCTTGAGCTATAAGAACACAACCAGAGCTCCCTTTGCTGTCATCCCATGTGACCACCTCCCCCCTCCCCAAGATGCTGATAGCACTTCTTTTTTTTTATTTTTAAAGATTTTATTTATTTGACAGCAATCACAAGTAGGCAGAGAGGCAGGTGGGGGTTGGGGGGAGGGAAGCAGGCTCTCCACTGAGCTCGATCTCAGGACCCCGGGATCATGACCTGAGCTGAAAGCAGAGGCTTTAACCCACTGAGCCACCCAGGTGCCCCACTGATAGCACTTCTTGAGCCTAGAAGCCATCAGGGTGTCTCTCAGAGTTGAAGTGTACTCCTTTCCATCATTATTAAAGAGCAATTTAATGGACAACAGGGAAAGTGTATGCTACTGGGCCCTTGGGGTTCAGAGACTACAAAATCTAGGGCAGAGAAAAAGGGTCAGTCCTCAGTACCAGTTCTCAGAAAGCCAATGCCATCCTGTAGTCCTCTATTATTTGCGGGTTTAAATTGCATGGGGCTTGAGGAACAACTTGGCAGAGAGTTCCCTGGGTTTTCTTATCACCTCTGTGTATCCCAATCCCATATGGGATGCTTACAAAAGCCTCCAACCCAGAACCACCACCAAGCACAGACAAAAAAGAGCCTGTTTCTCCTAGGTAAAGGCCTAGAAACGGGGTACATTAACAATGGAAACTGTTTTGGTAATAGCCACTTTACTCCGGCCAAAACCCCGTGGAACAATGGAAAAATTGTACCCTCCTCCACTTCTCCCGGAGGGCCAAGTGCAAGCTAATCTTCCACTCTCTCACTCCCCACGGCACCATGGAAATAGGCGACAGCCCTCTGAGACTCTCCCAACCTCTAGTAACAAAATATTGTAGATCAGCCCTCTACTTCCTTCTTTTCTAGTGGTAGAGGGGCCTAGTGATGAACTTACATAATCACTCAGCCTCAGGCAGTGAAAGTAAAGGTCACACATTAGTGGAGAAGACGTCAGCAGAGGGAAAGGCTAGCTGAGCTTCCACCTTAACTGCAATGAAGGAGATGTGAGTGCTGCGCTCCACTTTGCAGGGGTGATGTCACTGGGATCTAGTGGGAAACTGAACACAACACCCACTGGGACCTCATGCTACACCTCGAGAGGTGTAATAAATTCCAATTTAAAACTCACAATTTATACAAAAAATAGCAGAAAATGGTCGTGGATTTATGTACTTTTATTTTTTATTTTTTTAAAGATTTTATTTTTAAGTACTCTCTTACACCCAATGTGGGGCTCGAACTCACAACCCCGAGATCAAGAGTCACATGTTTCACTGAGCCAGCCACGTGCCCCGAAAATGGTCACAGATTTCAATGTAAAACTTAAAACTATAAAACCTTTATGAGAAAACAAACAGGAGAAAATCTTCAGGATCTGGTCTTGGTGAACAGTTGTTCAATTTGATACCCAAAGCATAATTTGTAAAAGGAAAAAGTGATAATCTGGACCTAACAAACATTAAAAACTTTGCCTCTGTAAAAGACCCTGTGAAAAAGATGAAAGGCAAGCTCAAGATGAGGGACACTATTTCTAAAGAACATATATGACAAAGCAGTATCCAGAATATGTGAAGAGCTCTTAAAACTCAACAGAAATAACAGAAACAATCCAATCAGAAATCAGGTTGACACATAAACAGACATTTAACCAAAGAGATATTCAGGTGACAAAGAAGCACAAAAAGGTGTTTGATATCAGTAGCCATTAAGGAAATGCAAATGAAAATCACATTGAGCTATCACTACATATCTGTTAGAATTTCTAAGATTTTTTTAAAAAAAGGGACAACACCATATGTTGAGAAAATGGAACATAGACTGTGCTAGAGGAAGTGTAAAATTGTACAGGCAGTCTGGGCAACAATTTGGCAGTTTCTTACAAAACTAAACATGAAACTACCATATTGTTCTGCAGTTGCCATCTCGGTTATTCATCACAAAGAAATGAAAACCTATGTTCACACAAAAATCCGCAGACAAAAATTAAGAGCAGCTGTGTTTGTAATAATTGAAAATGGAAACAGCCTAATTTCCTTCAACTGGTGAATGGTTAAACAAACCAGTATTTTTCGTCCAATGGAATACTTCTCTCCAATTACAAGGAATGATCTATTGATGCAGGCAAAAAACCTGGATGACTCTCTAGAGCGGTATATGAAACAAAAGCACCAATATCAAAAGGTTACATATGATATGATTATATAACATCCTTAAAATGACAAAATTATAGGGATGGATAACAGATTAGTGGTTATCAGAGGGTTGTAGTGTTGTGGGGAGAGGGGTTAGAAATGATGGCACTGCTCTGTATCTTTATTGTGATGTTGGCTATTCAAACCTACATATGTGACAGAATTGCATAGAAGTAAATACACACACACACACAAATGAGGGCAAATAACATTGAGGAAATCTTTGTGGGGAGAGTATACAGGTAATATTTCAAGAGAATAAAGTTTTATAATCTTGGTCCTTATTACTCAGATGGTGAACCTGAAACTAGCATAATCAGCATCATTTGGGAGTTTTGAAAAATGTAGACTCTTTGGCCCCACCCAGACCTACTGAACCAGAATTTGCCAAATCCCTGGGTAATTAGTATGCACATTCAAATTTGAGATGCACTGTTTCATTCTTTGTAACAAGAGTTAAAAGCACACCTCCCAAATCTGTGGACACTCTGAGTGTAGGCACTATGTCTGTCTTCTGCATTACTATGACTTTTGCCTACTATAGTGCGTGGCATCTTGTAGATACTCACTACATCATTTTTTTAAAATAATTTTTTAACTTTTTAAATAAACATAAAATGTATTATTAGACCCAGGGGTACAGGTCTGTGAATCGCCAGGTTTACACACTTAACAGCACTCATCATAGCACATACCCTCCCCAATGTCCATAACCCCACCACTCTCTCCCTATACCCCTCCCCCCTGGCAACCCTCAGTTTGTTTTGTGACATTAAGAGTCTCTTGTGGTTTGTCTCCCTACTGATCCCATCTTGTTTCATTTTTTTCTTTTCCTACCCCCCAAACCCCCCACATTGCATCTCCACTTCCTCATATCAGGGAGATCATATGATAGTTGTCTTTCTCTGATTGACTTATTTCGCTAAGCATAATACCCTCTAGTTCCAACCACATCACCGCAAATGGCAAGATTTCATTTCTTTTGATGGCTGTGTAGTATTCCATTGTGTATATGTGTGTGTGTGTGTATATATATATATATCACATCTTCTTTATCCACTCATCTGTTGATGGACATCTAGGTTCTTTCCATAGTATGGCTATTGTGGACATTGCTGCTATAAACATTTGGGTGCAAATGCCCCTTCAGATCACTACGTTTGTATCTTTAGGGTAAATACCCAGTAGTGCAATTGCTGGGTTGTAGGGTAGCTTTCAACTTTCTGAGGAACCTCCATGCTGTTTTCCAGAGTGGTTGCACCAGCTTGCATTCCCACCAACAGTGTAGGAGGGTTCCCCTTTCTCCACATCCTCACCAGCATCTGTCATTTCCTGACTTGTTAATTTTAGCCATTCTGACTGGTGTGAGGTGGCATCTCATTGTGGTTTTGATTTGTATCTCCCTGATGCCAAGTGATATGGAGCACTTTTTCATGTGTCTGTTGGCCATCTGGATGTCTTCTTTGCAGAAATGTCTGTTCATGTCCTCTACCCATTTCTTGATTGGATTATTTGTTCTTTGGGTGTTGAGTTTGATAAGGGCTTTATAGATTTTGGATACTAGCCCTTTATCTGATATGTCGTTTGCAAATATCTCCTCCCATTCTGTCAGTTGTCCTTTGGTTTTGTTAACTGTTTCCTTTGCTGTGCAAAAGCTTTTGATCTTGACGAAGTCCCAATAGTTTATTTTTGCCCTTGCTTCCCTTGCCTTTGGCGATGCTCCTGGGAAGAAGTTGCTGCAGCTGAGGTCAAAGAGGTTGCTGCCTGTGTTCTTCTTAAGGATTTGGATGGATTCCTTTCTCCCATTGAGGTCCTTCATCCATTTTGAGTCTATTTTCATGTGTGGTGTAAAGAAATGCTCTAGTTTCATTTTTCTGCATGTGGCTGTCCAATTTTCCTAACACCATTTGTTGAAGAGGCTCTCTTTTTTCCATTGGGCATTCTTTCCTGCTTTGTCGAAGATTAGTTGACCATAGAGTTGACCATAGAGTTGAGGGTCTATTTCTGAGCTCTCTATTCTGTTCCATGTGGTCTGTTTTTGTGCCAATACCATACTGTCTTGATGATGACAGTTTTGTAATAGAGCTTGAAGTCCGGAATTGTGATGCCACCAACTTTGGCTTTCTTTTTCAACATTCCTCTGGATATTTGAGGTCTTTTCTGGTTCCATATAAATTTTAGGATTATTTGTTCCATTTCTTTGAAAGAAATGGGTGGGATTTTGATAGGGATTGCATTAAATGTGTAGATTGCTTTAGGTGGCATAAACATTTTCACAATATTTGTTCTTCCAATCCAGGAGCATGGAACATTTTTCCATTTCTTTGTGTCTTCCTCAATCTCTTTCATGAGTACTTTATAGATTTCTGAGTATAGATTCTTTGCCTCTTTGGTTAGGTTTATTCCTAGGTATCTTATGGTTTTGGGTCCAATTTAAATGGGATTGACTCCTTAATTTCTCTTTCTTCTGTCTTGTTGTTGGTGTATAGAAATGCAACTGATTTCTTTGCATTGATTTTATATCCTGACACTTTACTGAATTCCTGGACAAGTTCTAGCAGATTTGGAGTGAAGCCTTTTGGGTTTTCCACATATACTGCAAAGAGTGATAGTTTGACTTCTTCTTTGCCGATTTGGATGCCTTTGATTTCTTTTTGTTGTCTGATTGCTGAGGCTAGTGAAAGATCCCACCGGGTTTTAAGCACCCCGGAATGGACCTCTCCTCAGGAGGAGACCCCGGGACCCAAAAACCGAGCCGAGGCCACAGATCAGATGCAAACAGCACGAGGTTTATTGAGTAGTCACAGGTACCTGCGGGCGATCAAGTCTTAGGAGGACTCGCGCGCCAGCCCTTTGTTCAGGGCCTTTTTATAGGGTTTGGGGAAGCCAAAGCATACGTACAGAAGCAGAAGCATAGTTACAAGGTTCTCATTGGCTGGTTTGAATGTAAAGGCATACTCGGTGTTTGCGGATTGGCTTTGGAGGACCCCCGCGCGCGAAGAAAATGGCGGGGAGGGGGAGTGAGGAGGGGGAGTTGGACCTTATTACTCAGCAGAGAAACATCCTGCCTACATGACTAGGCCCACGTACCTAGGCGACCACCCTTGCCTACGTGACTATGCACATAAGGTATCCTGTTTAAACAGGAGACCAGTATCACCCCCTAAAAGCCAAGCGGTTACAGAAAGGCAAGAGAGCGGTTAAACAATTAACTGGGGGAAGGGTCTAACAGGGGAAGGGCGAAGCCAAACGATTACAGAAAAGCCAAGAAGCAGTTAGTTAATCAATGGCTGGGGGGGGGGGTGTCTATATGCGGAGTCTTTCATTCCCCCCCTTTTTTTTATCATGGATAGAATCTTATATCCATTCGCTCTGGTCCTGTACCAGGTCAGTTTGGGATCCGGTCTGTCGAATTAGCTGATATTGCTGTGTCACCAGTGGTTTCGCAGCCCCAATAGCGACAATAAAAGTGGGATGTCCCACTACAGTAGGTCCACTCTCTGGGTCTGTGAAACCCGGGGCATACATAGAAGGTAAGTGTTCTTAACATACTTTGTTGACTTCAGTCCCCATAGCTTCCCCAAGGATTTAACCCGAGTCGCCCCCGGGGGGGATGGTTGTGAAGGCGGCTTTTGTAGGTCAAAGTAATTTTCTACGTCCTAATTGGCTGGAGTTCCCATTGCTAGCTTGCAGATGTTAGGGTGTAGGTCAGGCCACCAGGTGCCAGGGGTTTTCAGACCTCTTGTTGTACTAGCTGCAGGGCTTGCAGATGGGCTTGAGGAACTGAGTTATGTGTCTTTGGAAATTGGGCTATTGATAAGGTAACTTCTTTGTTGTAAATCTCAAGGACATTTGCAAACAAAGGGAGACTCCTGCCTTACAAGACTGTGATCTCTGCAATATAAACATTTGTTCTTCTTTCAGGGCAGTCAGGGGTGCCTGTGAAATGTCATACATATTACCAAGGGGAGTGGGTGGAGAGGGGGTGCAAGGCGCCAGCCCCTGCTCCCTCCTCAGCCAGCCTCCTGAACAATTTCGACCCTTAAATCTTTAAGGTGGTTGAAGGTGGAAGGTCTTATCTTCTGTAACTTCTTCCTGCTGAATAGGGGCGTAGAGCTGTCCCTACCTACTCAGGTCAGCATTGATCAGTGGAGGAATGTATAGGGGAGTTACGAAAGGCGGAGGCAGCTGAATCCAGTGCTGACAGTGAAGAAGTATCTTTGCGCGTGGTAAGGATCATCTGTCGTGGTGAAGTTATTGCAGCAATGGAGTCTCGGCACCAAGTAGAGAAACAGCGAACAAAGCAACATATTAAGGCTAATAAGGCAATAAGAATGAGAAGCCCGAAAAGGAGATTTGGCCGCAGTCCTCCTCCAAACCAGTAAGCTAACCAATTACTGAGAGAGAGAGAAGGATCTTGAAGAGCATTCATTATCTTTATAAGTCTATAGTTAATTCTATGGAGTGCGATAGGCTGGCTTTTAGGCAATTTTATTATTTCAGCCACACAAAAGGTGTTAGTTAAGTTATACAATTGTAGGGGAATCAATCCCATTTTTTAGTTGTTTAATCATGTGCCGTGGGGTCTGCTAATACACCCATAAAATAAGATCGACTAAAGGAGCTATTGTACAACTTTTCTGAAGTTTACCTCAAATTGTTTAGCTTAGGTAAACAAACATTTAAAGACAACCAAATCTAGAATTTAACATCCATAAAGGTGTGTTACTAAAACATAATTTTTCTCTCCAAAATAACCCTCATTTCCAGAGATAGCCAAATCAGGACTAATTCACTTGTGAAACAAGTCCAGTTTTAACAAACTTGGCCTAATTATTTACATAAGCTCAGCAAGAACAGTGAGTGTGATCAATAGATCTTTTAGAATCTGCTTTGCTGGAACTTTTTATAAGGAATTTCTAGGTTGAACTTCTAGTAGCCTCTCCAGGCCAGAAGCCAAGCCACGTACTTGCCATCAGGCATGCCTGCAATACCTGTCGATTTGGGCATATGCCTCTTCATGAGATTCTGCACCTACCAAGGAGTGACATTCTTTACTCACCTGGTGAGGCTGCTGGGAACTCTGTAAACAAGGTATTAGGCCAATAGTCCCAAGGGGCTTTATGGCTCCAGGTTTCAGAAAGTCAACCTTAGTTCCTTAAAGCTGTCTGGTCATATCTGAGTCTATGCATGTCTTTCTCAAATATGACATTCCAGTCAAAGCTTTGGTAAAATAACCAGTTTCCAATGCTGTCCTGTTACAAAGAGAACAGATTCTTATTGAACTTATGTAAATGACTGATTGCCATGGAAGAAAGAATACTTACTGAGACCTTTTGGTTTCAGAGGGTTCAGATAGAGAGAAAAGTTGAATGCCTTGAGCACTTTTACATCTCTGTGAGTTACAGATAACTTAAGAAAAAGTATCCCTAGTCTGGAAGAGCAAACATTAGAGAACCAGCAATGTCTAAAACAAGACAAAACATTAAGAGACACAACATTATAATCTTGTAGTTCATTTAGTTCCATGTTACTAAATCTGGTGAATGCAGCTTTAGTTAGTTCTGGAAATTTTTACCCATTTCAGTTTTAGGGTTTTCAAGTATATCAAATATCTATTTGTCTTGAAAGTCCTTTATATGAATCTCCTTGAAGATAAAACTCATTTAGAAGAGAATTAAAACAATTATAAATGACAAAAACTCAGAATGGATATGGTTAGAGCTGATGAGACAAGAGTTTACAATTTAGCTGGCAAGGAAATCAGGTTATTTCTGTGACACATAGCATTTCCATAATTACAATATCAAGCGATGATCTTTTAAAACATTAAAACTTTAGGAAGTGCGTAGAATCTCTATAAGAGTTACAGTATTTTCCCAAATGTAACCCAAGGTTTATCATTGGTTCAGTAGTACTTCATGAGCAACTTCGCATACCAAGGAAAAGCCCGAGTTAAAGAGATCTACAATTTAAATCTTGTCAACATTTGCTAAAATCTTATAAAGTTTTAAAACACATGCCTAAGTATAATTAGGGATGTTAAACACCTGATAAAACAAAATATAGGAACTGAATTTTCTGGGCAGGAAAAGAGAAAACCATTTACATTCTTGTAACAGTAGATCAATTAATCTAAGAAAACACTATCCTTTTGAACAGAGGCAATTTCAGTCTTGTACCAATGTAACTTTAAAACCCATTCATTTCAATCTTAGTCCATCTTGACCATAGCTAAAATTCCTTTTCTGAAGATTTCCCTTCACAAACCTTCTACAACTTTCCTTTGCATTCAGGTTTTGTCCCAAGCCATTTCCTTCCAAACAACCATCTCATTTAGGACAAAATTGCCTTCCCTTACCTTCAACAAAATGTATTCCCATTCCTTAAATCTTTCTTACATATCTCCTACTTTCCTACATACAGAGTTTCCCTTATTTCTATCAGTCTTAGTTACACTAAGCAGAACTTTGTATTGTTAGAAACACCTTTAGTTATTAGCCATTTGTGAACTGTTACAACAGAATTCTTCAGGTGGCAAATTTATGAATCAGTTAAGTGGAAAACAAGTTTACCAGCAGATTTAAATACTCTTAGTTTCTGTGCAGTTAAGTCAAAAACCCAACCCTACATCCAGTAATTAATGACTTAGCATTTTATCCTTTAAGACCTAGATGTCCACAATTTAATTCCATTTGTCACCCAAGCAAAACTTTAAACTTTCAGGTTACCAAAGACTTTGAAAGCTACTTCAGCAATTACCCATTAAAACTTTGAGACAGACAATTAACCATCAGTTTAGTCATCTCTTTGCTAACAAATTTTAACAAATAACATGAGCTTATTTGACCTTCAGTAAACTTCGAAGTTTCACATTTACTGCTGATAACTTAAAAGACACATCTTATCTTAACAACAAACTTAACTTAGTTCCAGTACTGATTTACATTTCACCTGGACCCACTCCACTTTGAATGTTTACCTGAGACACAAGTGCGAAGATCTGGAGTGGGGGGTGTTAGGTCCAGGGGGTGCTCTTCTTGCTCCTTGACAGTGAAGAGAGAAGGAGCCGTGGCGCATGATCGAGAGGCTAGTCATGCAGGCTGCACGCACATTGGTACAGAAACACGATAAGGGGGAAACAGAGGAAACAAAGTGCTGCCAGGAGGCAGAGAAAAGATTCCCGGTTTTGGAGCTCATAAGCCCCAACAAAGGAGCAGATGCCAAGCTTGCCCACCAGCAAGGGGGGGAGGGGTTAAGCAGTCCAAGTCGGGCCAGAGAACACAGGGAAACTTCCCCGAAACAAAGAGAGTTTCGGCAGCTGCTTGGGAATATTCCTTATGGTCTCTGTCTCGAGTTAGACCAACCCCAGTTGGTTCCAGTTATAGCCATTAACACGGGAAGTGAGTGAGGGAGAAACCCCCACATCTATTAGGAGAAACTCAGAATCTCTCCAGTGACCTAAAGTGAGACTTAAGGGGGTGGTAAGTGTTTGCCCCATTTTAGAGTCAAAGAAAACACCAAGGACAATAAGTAAGACACACAAAACAGTTAACAAGAAGGACGCTGCGCGATTTCGGTACAAAACCGAAAGCAAAAACTCAAGCGGAGATCCCGGGGGTCCGGATTCCCCCTCTCCAACCAAGGCCACGTATCTCTCTGATACAGGCTGAGCTCCAAAGGGGCTTCCCCAAACGCGAGCTCTAGATGCCCCGCTGCACCGGGGCCCAGATGTCCCGAAGGACCCAAATGCCCCACCCGGCGGGACTACAAACGCCTCTGGAACGTCTTCCAGGGCTGCGAGGGAGAAGTCCGAGCCCGTCAGCTCCTTCTGGCCCTCGCCAAATACAAATGGATCCGATCGAACCCCAAACCAAACGCATGCGCAAATTCACAAGTAACAGGTTCAGACGCAGCCACAGACGCAACGAACAGACACAACGAATAAAGTGCTGGCCAGCTTACCTCCTGACAGTGGGTCAGTGGTCCTTGGGTGGGGGGTCTCGTATCCCGGACGAGCCCCCAAATGAAAGATCCCCCCGGGTTTTAAGCACCCCGGAATGGACCTCTCCTCAGGAGGAGACCCCGGGACCCAAAAACCGAGCCGAGGCCACAGATCAGATGCAAACAGCACGAGGTTTATTGAGTAGTCACAGGTACCTGCGGGCGATCAAGTCTTAGGAGGACTCGCGCGCCAGCCCTTTGTTCAGGGCCTTTTTATAGGGTTTGGGGAAGCCAAAGCATACGTACAGAAGCAGAAGCATAGCTACAAGGTTCTCATTGGCTGGTTTGAATGTAAAGGCATACTCGGTGTTTGCGGATTGGCTTTGGAGGACCCCCGCGCGCGAAGAAAATGGCGGGGAGGGGGAGTGAGGAGGGAGAGTTGGACCTTATTACTCAGCAGAGAAATATCCTGCTTACGGTGACTAGGCCCACGTACCTAGGCGACCACCCTTGCCTACGTGACTATGCACATAAGGTATCCTGTTTAAACAGGAGACCAGTATCACCCCCTAAAAGCCAAGCGGTTACAGAAAGGCAAGAGAGCGGTTAAACAATTAACTGGGGGAAGGGTCTAACAGGGGAAGGGCGAAGCCAAACGATTACAGAAAAGCCAAGAAGCAGTTAGTTAATCAATGGCTGGGGGGGGGGTGTCTATATGCAGAGTCTTTCACTAGGACTTCTAATACTATGTTGAATAGCTGTGGTGATAACGGACATCTCTGCCATGTTCCTGACCTTAGCAGAAAAGCTCTCAGTTTTTCTCCATTTACAATGATATTTGTGGTGGGTTTTTCATAGATGTCTTTGATGATATTGAGGCATATGCCCTCTATCCCTACACTTTGAAGAGTTTTGATCAGGAAGGGATGCTGTACTTTGTCAAATGCTTTTTCAGCATCTATTGAGAGTATCATATGGTTCTTGTTCTTTCTTTTATTAATGTATTGTATCACATTGATTGATTTGCGGATGTTGAACCAACCTTGCAGCCCTGGAATAAATCCCACTTGGTCGTGGTGAATAATCCTTTTAATGGCAGTACGTCATTTTTGAATGAGTGAATGGAAGAATGTATCCTTTCCACAGTTCTCATGCTCCTTCTCACATTTCCCCAGGTCTGGGGAAGGGTCCCTTTTCTTAGTGACAAGAAAAGGTGTACCTGAGAGAAAGAGACTCACTTTCATATTTATTAAGCCTTTTAAATTCAACATTTTTAATATTGGCTCTATGCTATAGACTGTGCAAGTTATGGGGGATACAGATTTAAGTAGGCACTTTGAGAAGATTACCATCTAATAGGGAAGGCAGATATTGAAATACATATTAATATTTGCTGTCATAGAGTTTGTCATCTCCATTCTCTCTAGCAAGAACTTCCGGGTACCTCTTCCCCCCAGAACTCAGCTGTGTACTTGCAAATAATGGCACTTGAGTGTGGAAAAAGACATATTGCACCAAGAACAAGGCTGTGCTACATACTGGTTATTGATCCTCAGGCAGATTATTTCACCTTGTTACTTGCATTATCTTTGTATGAAAAACGAGGATGAAGTCATCTCCAATGAGACTATTGAAATTATGTATTTGGAAATACTGTGTCAGCTGAAATGTAAAAGACTTCTGAAACTCCAGTGGTTTTTGTTGTCATAAGAATATTCTGTGATTAGGTTCACAGTACTTGGACATGGAAATGACATTACTGATAGGAATCTGATACAATGTGATAGAGCGTTCTTTTCAGTGTATTTTATGCTATTATTTCCTCATAGATAGAATGGTCATGCATACTACTTTAAGGTTTATAAATGATGTTAACTATCATCCTGTTGTCTAGAATGAGCTTCCAACTACATCTTTCCTCCAGAACTCTACAGTGTTACTGAATGAGGACACCAGGATGTGATATATAAATAACACCTCAAATAATTAACCTCCTTAAAGAGCTCTTTCAAATATTTGGGATGCAAACATCTCTCTGCATGAACAGCTTTTAATGTTCTGGTACAGACTATATGCAATTTAAATGGCTTCCTTCCCAGGCATGCCTGTTGCTGGTTGAGTTGATAATGAGTTAAAATATTTCTGGTATTTTAACTAAACCTCTAAATTGTCTTGGGGTATTTTGGACAAAGCCCAAGATTCTTGCATGTGGATCATTTTCAGCTAGGTGTGAGCTTTCAACTCACAGGGAACTTGACTGCATAAATCAATTATAAAAGGAGAAGAAGGAAATGTGAGATATAAAATATTAACTCACAAGGTGTTTGCAAATGCCCTTGGACTTAATGTTATTTGGGGCTTACTTGTCTCTGATGGCCTTAGCAGTTGGCTAAAACTATTCAAGTAGTTTCATTTCAATCTTTCCTGGCTTTGGTGCTAATGACTATAGATTGCTGGATCAGAAGTTGTAATCATAGTCATGAAGACAGGCCTGTGTGTTAATCATAAAGTTAGGAAAACATTCCCATTACTTTAAGTATGGCAGGTTAGTCCTGGAATAAAATTATACAGGAATACAATAAAGAAAAAGTTCCAGGCAAATTGCATCTCACGTGGGGGACGTCTACATATACTTTTTGGCCAGAGATTAGCCTGAGAAAGAGTAAGTTTTCGCTGTGTTCTTTTAGAGGGAAAAGTAGGAATCAACTTTTCAGGATAGTAGGGAGGAAAATTCTCAATCAGTGTAAAAGTAGAACTTAGTAAAAATTAGCACTTTCAACGAATTTATTGAGTGCCTGCTAAGTAACCCACACTACTTCAGATGCTTAAGATCTAGAACTGAACCAAGGAGACAAAACCTGTAGTCTCATGGGGCTTTTGTCTGGGTTCAGAGATACAGACAATAAACAATAAGAATAGTAACTAAACTATGGGCATGCTAGGGAGTGCCAAGTACAATTGAATAATGATAAAAAGAATATGGAGAGAACAGATGGGAGGGCCAGGTCGGGAAAGTGTTTTGCAACTCCAGAAAGGGTGGTGGATGTAAAGGTGATCTTTGCAGATAGGAAGGACAGAGTGGAAGCAAGTTATTTGGCTATCTGCAGTGAGGAGTGTTCCAAGCTGAAGAAACCACAGAGCAAAATCCCCAGGCAGGAGCGTGTCTGGTGTGCTCTAAGAGCAACACGGAAGTGGTCAGCAGAAGTGGAAGAAGAGAAATAAGAGAAGATGAAGTTGGAGCAGTGACAGAGGGCCAGACCCTATAAGGATTTGGGCTTTTACTCAGAATGGACTAGGGAGGCATTGGAGGGTTGGAGCAGACTGATATAATCTGATTTAGTTTTTAGAAGGATTATCTCCAGCTGTTTTGTTGGAAGTCATCTGTTGGGGCCTGAAATTGGAAACAGAGAGACCACTTTGGAGGTTGTTGCTGTAATCCAGGCAACAGATAATAACTGTGGCTCCTACCAGGACGGCAGTAAAGCTGGAGAAAAGTGGGTGTACAGTAGTGGATGTATTTTGAAAGTAAAGTTCACAGAATTTCCTGACAGTTTAGACAAGGCTTGAGAAGGAGAAATGAGTCAAGAGTAACTCTTGAGATTTTTGGCTTGAACAACCGAAATGATAGAGTTGCCCTCAACTCAGATTATGAGCGGAGCAGATTTTGGGAGTAAGATTTTTGACAAGGAATTCAAATTGAAACATGCTCAGTTTGAATTGCACGTTAAACATCCAAGTAACAGTTGTTGAATGTACATATATATACAAGTACAAAGCCCAGGACATCATTCAAAGCTAGGCTCTCCATTTCAGTGCATTCAGCAACTGGATAGTGATTAAAGCCATGGGAGTTAGGTTCACTGAGCAGGAATGTGTGTATGAATATAATATAAAGAAGGGACCGAGGACTGAACTCTGGGACTCTCCAAAGTTAAGAGGCAGAAAGAAGAAGAAACAGGAAGCGACTCTATATAGCTTGAATCCCTTACGGTTGCACGGTACTTTCCAAACCTGTGTAGTTTGTCGCCATGCTGTGGGGTTCTATGCCGTTAATTAGAATATAGGACTTCCAGCCTCTGGTAACATTGCAGAATAATAAATCTTAGGTCTCTTTGCGTACAGTTTCTGCCATATCTGTGGGGGAAGGGAGAGGTCGAAGAGCAGTGGTGGATGTCATATAAACCTGCAAACTGGTCCCCTTCTCAGGATTAACACATGTGTAAATCATGTTATTCCAGCATCTGGTCTCAGCTTTTCAGGCAGAGAAATGAATGCAGCTAATACACTCAACACCAAAAGACTCGTTGCTTTGCAGTGAAGTGATACTAAATAACATGGGACTGTTACCTGAAAGAGAAACCAATTTGTTAATGTTAGTGGGGGATAGTTTCCCCCAGAGACCATCATGTCTAACAAAGCAAAGATGGGATGTATTCAACCCCAACCCATAGATTCCTTTTTCACTCTCTAGACAGCTTTGAAAACAAATTGTATGTTTATTTACTTTGTGAGCATAAACCTCAAGCAATGGAAGTAAAACAGTTGAGGGGGATGATGGCAATATTAATGGAGTTCACATTCTTGTAGTAGTGGGAGGTATGTTAGACATAAAATAAACACTGAAGATAATAAATAAATTTTAAGACAATAAAGGGTATGTAACATAGTAAAAGTTGTAATGAAATAGAAGAGAACCCCAACCATTTCTCCTTACTGTGATCAAAAGAATTCTCAGCCTAGGCCATAAAGTGGGCAGCACCCATGAATTTTTCTGTGTGCTGCCTCAACTGGATAGAAAAGGAATCCCACTATTTATTTATTTATTTAAAAGATTTTTTTTTTTTAAATTTTACCCATTTATTGCTTATCTTCTTTCTCTCTCATATAAGTAAACCACAAAGTACTAGAGGTATTTTGTTCGTTTTGTCTACTTCTGTATTCTCAGGCTTAGAATAGACCTGTCCATATAAACATTATGTAATAAAGCTTGAAATCAGGTAACGTGATGCCCCCAGTTTTATTTTTGTTTTTCAACATTTCCTTAGCGATTTGGGGTCTCTTCTGATTCCATACAAATTCCTGGATTATTTGCTCCAGCTCTTTGAAGAATACTGGTGGAATTTTGATCGGAATGGCATTAAAAGTATAGATTGCTCTAGGCAGTATAGACATTTTAGAAGATTTTTTAATTTACTTGACAGAGAAAGAGAGAGTGCACAAGAAGGGGGAGCAGCAGGTGGAGGGGGAGGGAGAAGCAGACTCCCTGCCATGTGGGGGGCCCAATGCGGGGCTTGATCCCAGGACCCTGGGATCATGACCTGAGCCGAAGGCAGATGCTTAACGACTGAGCCACCCAGGTGTCCCAAGAAGCCCACTAAATTAATATTGCAGGTAACTTGTGGACTTGACAATATAGCATTTGCTCTAAAAATAACCCATTGTTCACTAAAAATATTGCCTAGTATGGAAAAGCCCACCGTTGTCATTCCTATGGTACAACATCTTTTCAAAAGTTTGGGAATTCAGTTGTTTTAAAAAGGAAATGCAGTTCCTATTAAATAGGTTTATTCTGTTTGTTTATTTGTTTTTCTTTCATAAAGCCCAGTATGTACCCTCATCCCTTCTAAACTGCAGAGGTAGCTTTACCAAGTGCCCTATAGATGAGGGCTTTCCAAACCGCAGTGTGCGTAGAGATCCCCTGGCTATCTTGGTAACATGCAGAGATTCTGCATTTCTAACCAGCTCCCAGGTGATGCTACACCATGTATCATACTTGGAGTCATGAGTGGATAGACACACTGAAGGGACAGATTTACTCTGCCCAAAGCCCTGGCAGGAATGAGTGACTTTAACCCTTGTCCCTTTACATTTTGTGTTTTAGCTTGGCATGAGCACAGGTAACCCACTTTGTGATAAAACTGTGGAGTTCACCTACAGCTTCAGGTACTCTGAGGTGGAACCAAAGATGTGTGTGTGTGCACGTGTGTGTGCATGGGTACATGGGTGCACGGGTGTGTGAACTTCGCAGAGAGTTTCAGTTGCATTTTCCTGTAGCCTAAATTGCCACATTTAGCTTTTTGCTTTTAAGTTGCATTGAGTTGACTGGTGCTCTTTTAGTCTCCTCCCTCTCTTGCTCCCAGACCTGCAAAGAACTCAAACACCTGCTTCCAACATGGCCGCCATACATTCTCTTGAAAGTCCTGTAGGGTGCACCCAAAAGGAGATGCAAACTGCAAAATGTATTTGAGGCCTGTCGTCTACCTTGTTCTCATTCCTGTTTAATTTCTTTGAACCTTTGCCCATGGGAGCCCAGGCTTTTCTCATCATCCAAAGGATAGTCCGCTGGAAAAATTGGCAACTGCCTCTATAAATGGTCCTTCCCTCTGACCAGGGTCTTTCTATAGCTCATTGAAGTTTACAGGACTCTGCACTATCGAGCATGGCAGTATTTCGATTAGTTGTAGCAAAGAAGACCAAAAAACTGCCACAAACAAACAACATAAAAACTGGAGCAGTTCCTATAGTTGGAAAGCTGCTAAGACATTTCCCCCATTGCTACAAGAAGAAAGGGCATTTCATTAAAAAACTGAGTTGAAAAAAAACAAAAAAACAAAACTGAGTTGATTAGCCTTACAGAGCTTTTTGTTAGAGATCAAGCAGGCCCCTGACAGATTCTGTTCCTCCAGTATCCTGTCTCCTTAAGGAACCAGCAGCACATGTGATTTCAGGAAGTGATGAGGAGGAAGAGCAAAGGGGTTATTGTCTACACGGCCTACTATTAGAAAGGCCCTAATTCATTAAGCAATACTATCTGACAGACTTCCTCTGTACTCTGCAAGAGATGTCATAAGGAATGGCACTTCGAGGTGACATAATCTGAAGGATAAACATTTCCTACAGCACTCGATTGCCATTAGGACATCACATTCCTAAATAAAATTAAAGGAAAGTGCTGGAGCCTTTTCATTTCCTGGGCATTATTAGTGTGAGCCTGGCAATTACTGACAGCTAGTCAGAACAGTTTGTGTTCTTTGCTCTCTGGGCATTTCCTAATTATGAATAATAATTCCATTAATCATGCACTTGAAACAAGCAAATTATCCAGCAGAACATCATAATCAGTTGCATCAAAGAGTCTTCAGGAAGCCCCCATGTGGCTTTGTTTTAGCTTCCCCATTTGCAGCTCTCCCCAGGTACCTTCGGGAAGTCAGGAGTCAATGGCTGTCTCGTAGCACTCAGAAGTATCCATCCGGAGATGACTTTGCAAATGAAGCCACATCCTTTGGAAGAGATGGTTCTTACTGAGTTTTAATACCAACCCCGTGGCACGCTGAACTTACCCTGTGGATGGCCACCAGGGGATGCTACAGACTGACCGTGATCATTTGCTTCCTTTTCCCAAAGCTTACAAAGGGCAGGTCCCCCTTTGGCCACTACTAAGGGTTCCTGACACTCATGTTTCATCCCAGTTACCAGTTAGACCTCACTATTGTATGTAGATGTCCTGATCCTGGAAGTAAGTCTCCAACAGTCATAAAATTATCCTCAGTCCACTGGCAGAATGAAAATTGTTACTAAATTTGAACAGAGGAACCTTCCAATGGTCGTATTTGTACAAACAATGCTTTTCTGTAGCCCTCCTCCCTTCCTTCCTAAATTTGTTTTGACATATGGATTCTTGGCTCCCTCATTATAATAACACATCTTGCTCTCCCATCCTTGCTCTTTGGTGTGCTGGAAAGAAAGCTACCTTCCTGGAGATATCACTGGAATGACAGGTCCTAGAAAATGGTTCTCCAGTCAACTTTTTGAAAATATAGCATTACTTCTTAGCATTGTTTTAATCACATTATCTTTTGCCACTGGGCATTTTATTGCTTCTTTTGTAAAGAAGAACGTAATCAAAATATATCGATTTCAAAACCAGAGTCATGGTAGCCAACAATAACAAGTGACACAAAGCCTGTTTATATGGATATAAAGTGAGAGAAGGTTAGACATTCCCTAATCAGTTACTCTATTAAACACAGTATTTACTCTGACCCTCCTAGGCAGCAGATGCCCTGCCAAGTTCTGTATTTTTTTGTGTGTATGGTGCCTGAGGAGATAGAAATGTGAATAAAAGATTCTCTTTGCCAGAGAATCTGCACTTTATTCAGTCAAAAAAAAAAGAAAAAAAAGAAAAAAAAAAGCTGACGTGTGACACAGAATTGAGTCAAGTCACACAATGACTCCAGTTCCATGTTTACTAAATTGACTCTTCTCAACTGCTGAACTTCCTGGGGAGCTAAACATTATTTGGTTGGAGCGAACCATAGAAGTGGTTGGTGGCTATCTAATGAAGCGTCACAAAAACACTTACTACACTTTCAAAATTAATAGAAAAGCTAGGGATACAGAAATTTAGTGTGTGATCAGGTGTGGGAGCCCGGATGTGCCAGACTTAGATCTGTCAAGAAAGAACGTGCAGTTCAGCTACGAGAGGTGTGGCTGCCTGACAGCCTCCAGCCGCATTGCCGGTGGGTCCACCCCAGCTTGCTAGCTGAGGCCCTGCTCTTCCTGGCGGCCCCCAGCCAATGGCTGTGACAGCTGGGATTACTAAGGCCTGGCCACTCCTGACCAACACAAGGAAAATCTAACAAGCATTCCTTATTCCCCAGCTCCCTGCTGAGCTGGCTGAGACTTTGTCAGATGTGCATCGTGGGCAGAGGTTCTCCCTGCTCAGTCTTGCTCCCTCCCCGCTTGCCTTTCTCTAGCATTATTCCACAAGAATCTTCTTGTGCTCGTGACTCTTGTCTCTGCGTCGCCTGGCCAGAGGACCTCAAAGACCCACCGTGTCTGCCCACCTGTAACTAATTTCAAGGACAACAGCAATGATTTTAAATCAAAGCCAGAGATTGTAGAATGTCTGTAAAATTCTCTACCCCTAATAAATTTTCCTTTTCTGGGAAAAGTTTTGTTTCTTTGGGCTGGTTACTAAGCTAGTGTAAATGTCTTTGGGGGGAGCGTCAACTGGTGTCCTGTGACGAGGGAAGTTTAGTAGAATGCCCCAAATGCAAGCAGTCAGGGAGCACTGTCTCTGGAGAAGTTAAAAAAAGTAAAATCGAATGAAACAAGATGGGATCCTGAAGGAGACAAACCATAAGAGACTCTTAATCTCACAAAACAAATTGAGGGTTGTGGGGTCCGGGGGTAGGGAGAGGGTGATTGGGTTGTGGACATTGGGGAGGGTATGTGCTATGGTGAGTGCTGTGAAGTGTGTAAACCTGGCGATTCACAGACCTCTACCCCTGGGGATAAAAATACATTATATGTTACTTAAAAAATAAAATTAAAAAAAAGTAAAATCAACTAAAAGTTGGTATTTTTTTTATTGGTAGTATGGGCCCAGTAATATAATTTAATTTTTTTTTTTTCCTTCTCTCATTTTTTTATTGAGTTTTTTTTTTTCCCCAATTTATTTATTTTCAGAAAAACAGTATTCATTATTTTTTCACCACACCCAGTGCTCCATGCAAGCTGTGCCCTCTATAATACCCACCACCTGGTACCCCAACCTCCCACCCCCCCGCCACTTCAAACCCCTCAGACTGTTTTTCAGAGTCCATAGTCTCTATAATTTAATTTTTAAATTTATTTTAAAGGTTTTTTTGGGGTGCCTGGGTGGCTCGGTGGGTTAAGCCTCTGCCTTCGGATCAGGTCATGATCTTAGGGTCCTGGAATCGAGCCCTGCATCGGGCTCTCTGCTCGGTAGGGAGCCTGCTTCCTCCTCTATCTAACTGCCTCTCTGCCTACTTGTGATCTCTGTCAAATAAATAAATCAAATCTTTAAAAAAAATTATTTTAAAGGTTTTTATTTATTTGAGAGAGAGAGAGAGCAGCACAAGTGAAGGCACAGAGGGAGAGGGAGAGGCAGACTCCCTGCTGAGAAGGGAGCCCCACCTAGGGCTCTATCCCAGGATCTCAGAATCATGACCTGAGCCGATCCAAAGGCAAACCTTTAACCTACTAAATCGCGCAGGTGCCCCAGGGCCCAGTAATTTTAAACAACATCAGTAATAAAATAGTTTTCCCTGTCAAAGTGAAATGTTCCCTTCTTCCCGACACCTGGCTTTGATATGCATCTCTGAACTGCTTAAATTTTAAATGTCAAATGATCTGTATTTAACTGTATTCAACCATGAAATTTCAAAGTCTCCTTTTTCTGATCCCTTAATAAGATACTGGACAAATCCTTTATGGATATTAAAATTTCATCTAGTCCTATTTAAAACTCAAACATCACATTTGTTTATTATAGCTCTTATAGTTAATGCTGGATTTGTGCCCAAAGAGGACTCCCCTTCTCATACCTTTTCCCCCTCAGTGTAGCACTGTGTGTGTGTGTGTGTGTGTGTGTGTGTGTGTGTGTTGGTGGTGTCAGGTTCTGGGATATTCTCTCTTTCTTACAGATGTAGGTCTTCTAGGTTTGGGAACAGGGATCAGGGATATAGCAATGCTTGGATATAACTGCTGCCACTAGGAGCCCCATTTCTTACTTTGATTTGGTCTAATTCTGTCTGTTACTAGTATGTAGGTGGTGTGGGGGATACTCAGAGGAGGATCAGCCTTACCCAGGATCACTCCATCACTGCGGAACCCGACAGAGAAGGAATGTAATATCTCCTTTTCTGACCTTCTGCTAATACTCCATACCCCCATTCTCTTCTGTGGGTTGAGTGTTCCAATGTTTGGCCAGCCAGTAGCTTGAGGAACTCCAGAGTTCCTCTTGGAGGCATGGGAACTTCTGTTCTCTACTCCAAGGACTGTGGAAAACTGGGATAGGCTAAAGTCGTCTCTGTATTTTTTCTGGCCTTAAGACACTGTGCTTTCTTGAAGTCTTGCTGGCTTGGACCACTGCAGTGGAACTCTGTTCTTCAAAATCTCCAGATAACAAATTGACATCAGTCTTTCCTATTCACTCTGCCACCAGCCTTCAAAGAACACCTAACGAACTATTTTAATGATTTCCCTTTGGTTGTTGAAACAGGATATCCAGATGAGGGAATAGGTAATAAGATCTCATTCTCCTTTACTTACAGACTTAGCTAAAATTTATGATTGATTCTCTTAAATCCATCATTTGGGTCAACATTTGGATTTAGGAAAAGAAAATTGTAAAGGGAGGGAAGGAGCCTTTCTTTGAGCACTGTGCATGCTTCAAAAGCTGTCAGGGGTGACTCTCCTTCTTCTCATCTCTGGGTCTCTGCCAGTTCTGGGGTGGGAGGGCTTGTGATGGCAGTAGAGCTCTTCTGCTCTCCTCTAAATTCCTTCAAGAAGATGGTGTTCATATAAAGGCCCTTTTTAAATGGATTTGTAAGGGTTTTCATTATCAGCTGTTTTTCCTAATAGCCCAGCCTAGACTAACAGGGAAAATCCCACTCAACATCCTTTCACTCTGGTTTCTCACCTGTAGAATGGGGGATTAGGAGCACCTAGTTGACTCAGTCAGTAGAACATGCAACTCCTGATCTCGGGTTTGTCAGTTGGAGCCCCATGTTGGGTGTTGAGATTACTTAAAAATAAAACCTTTTAAAAAATGAGGGAGGGAAGCCTGAGTGGCTCAGTCGGTGGATCATCCAACTCTTTTTTTTTTTTTTAAGATTGTATTTATTTATTTGAGAGAGAACAAGAATGAATGAGTGAGGGGGGAGGAGCAGAGGGAGAGGGACAAGCAGACTCTGTGTTGAGCTTAAAGCCCGGCTTGGGACTCCATCCCGTGACCCAGAGATCATGACCCGAGCTGAAATCAAGAGTCAGATGCTTAACTGACTGAGCCATGCAGATGCCCTGAGTGTCTGACTCTTGAGTTCCACCAGCATCATGATCTCAGGATCATGAGATCGAGCACTGAGTTGGGGGTGGGGGGGGGTTGCCGCTCAGCAGGGAGTCTGCTTGGGATTCTTTCTCTCCCTCTACCTTTGCCCCTCCACCCTCTAAAATAAATAAATAAATCTTAAATAAATAAGGGATTAGATAAAAATAATTCCTCAAAGTTTATTCCAGTTCTAATAGTGTATGGGTCAGAAATCTCTGGCCAAGAGTGGAATTAGATCACTCCATCCTCACTGAAGCTAATTCACTCATATTTAATGAATTAACAATATCTCTATAACACAGCACTATAATATTTACTTAAGATTTGTATCTTTCCATTATACCACCAGGCCCTCAATGGCAGCAGACTGTGTTTTGTTCTTATAGCCCTATAACATATGGACCCTGCATACATCTTATTTGTTTTTTTTTTTTTAAGATTTTATTTTATTTATTTGAGAGAGAGAGACAGTGAGAGAGAGCATGAGCGAGGAGAAGGTCAGAGGGAGAAGCAGACTCCCCATGGAGCTGGGAGCCTGATGTGGGACTCGATCCCGGGACTCCAGGATCACGCCCTGAGCCCGAGGCAGTCGTTTAACCAACTGCGCCACCCAGGCGTCCCTGCATACATCTTATTTGAAGGAATGCATGGTTCATGTGATTTTTAAATGCAAATTACAGATAATTGATTTTTAGCGGTGGCTTGTTATTAGAAAAATATCAGCGAATAAATCCGTGTTTGTCCTTACCTTCCTATGAGTCTAACACCATGAAGTATGATTCTGGGAGATTCAGAAGAGTCACAAAACACTATTCCTGACCTCATGAAGCACAAACTCTAACTGCGAAAGAATGAAACTAAAAAAAGACAGAGTTGAACGTTAGTACACAAGCTGGAGAAGGTTTCCTAGAAAACAGATGTGTGAGAGGTCAAAAAAGCAAATATACTTCCAGCCACATGCTCTTATGACTATCAGGATAGAATATGAAATAATTGGTCTTCCACTGGGGTAAAAGAATAGCCATTAATAGCGGAGGACATCCACCTCACAAGTAAGTACCACCTAGTTCATCAGTAGTTGGTGAAGCCTGGTGAGGTAGTGAAATGTTGCTGTTAGGCACACAGCCTCCAGAGTTAACACACACCTTATTAGATTTGTTACCTGGGGAAGTTAATAATCCTCTCTGTGCTTCAGCTTTCTCATATATAAAATGACAACAATAATAGAATTTTCCCCATGGGGTCATTGTGAGAATCAAATAGGTAAATATAACAATATGGCTTGGCACCCAATTACCACAATATCACTGTTTTCTCTCCTTATTATTACTGACTAGGTAACATTACTGAGGTTGTGAAAACACAAAAGCAGAATTTTCTGGTATTTTTAAGAAACTAAAAATCAGAGTCCTTAGCACGAGTTTTATATGAGTTTTTTAGGACAGACACACATACAGGGCTTTTAAGAACAGTGAAAATTTGCCACAATCTTGAGTTGTGTGTTCCTGGAGATTATATTATGAATGCATCAGAGTGGTCAGCAAATCCTTCTAGGGTTTTTTCAATAATCAAGCTTCCTTGATAAGAATTTTCAAGACAAAAAAAAAAAAGAATTTTCAAGACAAATTGGTTGAATAAATCATGCTTTTTATTGCCTGATATTATAATAAGGCTACAGATTATGTCCATTCCAAGCAAAAAATCAAATACAGATGCCATACAGATATTTCAAGCTTCAGTCCTAGAGTAACTGTACAAAATGATGCAATGTAATTTTTTCAAGTCCTACTCTTCAGGGCTAATACCTGGGAAACAGATAAGTATTTAGGCGTTCTAGAGATCAGATGGTGTGCTTCTCAGGAGTCAGATAGTGCGTTAGCATCACCAGGGCCCTTCACTTGAATGGGATCTTTGGAATGCTAGGAGTTTCGGGGAGTTGTGGAGTATAATTGATTGGGAGAAGAAGCCAGATTGCAATCAGGAAACCTGTCTAAATAGTCATTGCTGACTAATTTCCTAAAGTTTCTCAGAGAAAGGGACCAGAATTTCTGAGACTACATACATTTGTTGTCATTTCTTTTCTTATATTATTCAATTTCTTACTTAACTTTATATTCAAAATTTTGGTTTTTCTCCTTAAAGGAGCACTCCCAAACCGTATAAACTTTAGATCCACAAAATTTGGAGCTGCTATTGCCATTGTTACTGACCTCTTAGCTTTTGTTCTAACTTTACTATTTTTTTTCTGACCCTTTCTCCATCCCACCCATCCAATTTAGTTTCTGTTGGTCTCCCAGCTTCTAATTACTGGGAGTAAGGTAAATATCCCCAAATTATTTTCTTTTTCATCAGTCAATGAGAGTTAATATAAATTGAGACTATAGATTTCCTCTTCAGTGAAAATGATCTTGGTCTGTGTTAAAAACTGTTTTATAGCCTATTTTTGCTACTTCTATTCCCAATAATTTGGGAAGTTCTAGCCAGAGCCTAATGGGAAGAAAAAGAAATAAAAGACATTAAAATTGAATAGGAGGAGGTAAAATTATCTCTGTTCATAGATGACATGATCTTATGTATAGAAAACTCTAATGGCTACACATACACACACACATACACACATGCACACACGGTTATTAGAATTAATAAATGAATTTGTGAAGTTTGAGGATACAGAATCAACACACAAGAATTAATTGAGTTTCCCTACACTTACAATGAACAATATAAAAAGGAAATTAAGAAAAAATGCCATTTACAATAGCATTAAAAAGAATAAAATGCCTAGGAATAAATTTAAACAAGGAGGCAAAAGACTTATACACTAAAAACAAAACAAAAAAAATAGAAGAAAACATAAATAAATGGAAAGATAGCCTGCATTTATGGATTGGAAAAATTAGTATTGTTAAGATGTTAATATTACCAAAGTGATCTATAGATTCGATGTAATTTCTGTCAAAATTAAAATGACATTTTTTTAAGAAATAGAAAAATCCATTTTCAAATTGGTATGGAACCTCAGGGGCACAGAATAGTCAAAACAACTTTTAAAAATAACAAAGTTGGAGGACTCAAATGTGCTGTTTTCTAATCTTATTACAAAGCTAATATAATTAAATCCTTGTGGTACTGCCATAAAGACAGACATATAGACCAGTGAAATTGAAGAGAGAGCCTAGAAATAAACTGTGCGTCTGTGGTCCAGTGAGTTTCCTCAAGGACTAAAGACAATTCAACAGGAAAAGGAGAGTCTTCAACAAAGAGTGTTGGGAAAACTGGACACCCACATGCAAAAGAATGAAGTTGGACCCTTACTTTATACCATATACAAAACTTAACTTCAAAGTGTACGAAAGGCCTGTACATAAGAGCTGAAACTATAATATTTTTATAGGAAAAATTAAGAGGGAAGCTTCAAGACAGTGGACTTGGCAATGAAAGAAAATAACAAGTATTGATGAGAATACAGAGAAATTAGAATTCTAATGTATTGTTGAGGATGTAGAATTGTGCAGCCACTATAGGAATAATTTGGGAGTCCCTGAAAAATGAAACATAAACTTGCCATATGATCCAGTGGTTTTACTTCTGGGTATATACCCAAAAGAATTGAAAGCAGGGATTCAAACAGTATGTGTATACCTACGTTCATGTCGGCAGATGAATGGATGAACAAATGTGGTATATACATACAGTGGAGTATTATTTAGTCTCAAAAAGGAATGGCATGATGACGCAAGCTATAACATAGAAGAATGAACCTTGAAGACATGTCACGAAAAGGCAAAGATTGTATGATTTCAGTTACATGAGATTTGGGAGAAATAAGAATTCAGAGATAGAAGGTAGAACTGTGGTTTATATGACAAAGTCTGTGGGGAGGGCTGAATGTGGAGTTATTTTGGATCGAGTTTCAGTTTGGAAAGATAAAGTTCTGGAGATGGACAGTAGTAGTGGTTGTACAACAATGCGAATGTACATAATGCTTTTGAAGTGTACAGTTAAAAAGTGGTTAAAATGATAAATTTCGTTAGGTTTATTTTATAATAAAAAGTTAAATTGGGGCACCTGGGTGGCTCAGTGGGTTAGAGCCTCTGCCTTCGGCTCAGGTCATGGTCCCGGGGTCTTGGGATCGAGCCCCGCATCGGGCTCTCTGCTCGGCAGGGAGCCTGCTTCCTCCCCTCTCTCTCTGCCTGCCTCTCTGCCTACCTGTGACCTCTGTCTGTCAAATAAATAAATAAAATCTTTAAAAAAAAAAGTTAAATTATAAAAACCGAATCATGTTCAAATTGATGCTTAATTTAAAAAACTCACAAGTGGTCTAGTTCTCCAAGGTCATGCCTTGTATGTATCAATTATAGATTTATTGCTGATTATCCTATAAACTATTTTTTTAAAAAGGATTTACTTTAAAAAAAAAAAGGATTTACTTTGTTTTAGAGGGAGAGAGAGTTTTCACGAGTCAGGGGAGGGTCTGCAGGGGATGGCGGAGAGGGAGAGAGAGAGAGACTCTCTCAAGCAGACTCCCCACTGAGTGCAGAGCCGAAAGAGGGCTCCATCCCATAACCCTGAGATCATGACCTGAGCCACAACCAAGAGTCGGTTGCTCAACCAACTGAGCCACCCAGTTGCCCCCCTATACACTAGCTTTAATCGCACAATTCTCAATAAGTTTAGTTCTTGAGGAGTTAAGTTTCACTTTACAATTTGTACTTCTGATGATAAAAACCCATTGACAGTTAGAATGCTAACGTTTGTGTACACTCACAAGAAAGGCGACAGTAAGGCAAATATGTTGATGCCACATGCAAAGGTCGGTATGTGCACTGTGTGGTCAGAGACCTGGAGAATGAATGCAGTTAGTTTGTCACTTATTTTCTAGATTTTTCAAATCAGTCTTAGAACAGTGACTGTTCCTGTATCAAGTTAAGAAAATCAGATTTTAAGCAGGGAAAGATAAACTTTTCTAATTTGGATTCTGCTATGAGGACTGGTATGAGAAGAAATGAGAGCCACCCAAGGGCGTCCCATGTGGATGACGCGGTGCAATTAGGGTTTGGCTGACTTGCACTTAGGCAGGGAAAAGTCACTCCCCAGCAATGCTGTGTAGGCAAAAATTGGATCATCAGATTTCCTCCTTTTCCTGAAAGTGTTCCGGAAGAATATTTATTTTCAAAGTGTTACCCTGATTTTCCAGCTTCTGACAAGACTCAGCTGAAACTCCTTCAGGGAGGAGACAGTCAACAGTGCCAGCCATATTCCAGCAGCCTTGTTCAGTCTGTGAAGGTCCACATATGCAGTCACAGACACATAGGAAACCACACATACACATACATTCTATTTAGTTTAGGCAAGCACTGGAAATATACTTTTTTTAAAAAATTCTTAGGATCTAATCCAAGAGTACCACAGACATCTTATTTATATTGTTCTTGAAATGTACATTCTAAAACCATAGCTAGCTAAAATAGTCTGGCCAAAGGGATAGATGACTTTCACTCGTAAACTCAGAGCTTTGTGCTGACATGGTAATAGTCAGTTTCCTCCTTGCCTTGAAGGGGACTAGCACACAGAGATAGAGTATTCCTCTGTACACTGATTTCTCAAGCTGGTCAGCCTAAAATGCCTCGATTTTTTTTACATCAGTGAAAGAACATGAATAACTTCACTGTTGAGACATATAAGGATTTGTGCTTTTATCATCATCATCACGCCTTGTACATATAAACTCAGGCACATTTAAAGAATAATGAAGTGAATAATACAATTACCCATTAATATAATACTTTTGTGCAATTAGAAAAAGCCCTGCTTCAGGCTTGAATTTGTGTATCAAATTCAGGTCTTTCCATGTGTCTCATTTTTAGATACAAATAGAAAGGGAAATGGCTCCCTAATATGTATTTGTCTTATGGTGGAAATGTAATTTCCCCAAAGATTCCATGGAAACACTCAATGCCTCATCTGACATAGGTTTTAGAAATTGGCAAATTGTCACTTCCATTCCGTTTTCTATCGGCCAAAGCAAGCTACATGACCAAGTCCAGCATAAATGGAGTAGGGATGTGGAAGTCCTCTTCTCAAGGAGGACCCGGTAAACATTCCCAGTCATATTCCAGTTGCCTAGCTCAAACACAACATTCACATGTAGGGGTGGGAGATAAATATTTGCAAAATAATAATATAATGTTAATATATAATATTTGATAAATAATACAATTTGGTATAGTCATACTCATGATATGCTGTTTCTGTAATTGAGTATGTGTCTGATAATTCTAAATATCTGCATCTTTGTGGATCTGATACTGTAGTTTTGTGTTTTTGTCACCATTTATAGTGTTTTCTTTGTGTGTGTGTGTGTTTGTGTGTGGGTGGGTGTGTTATTGTGGTCTTATATATTGTATAAATTTAACTGGTGTGATTTCTGGACTTTAAAGTGCAGTCTTTCAGGGATAATTTCCTTTATTTCTGCTAAGTAATTGATGATGTATTCAGCCACAGAGGTTGTGTGGATTCTAATTCCCATATATTTTTTGAAGGAAGAGGCTGTTTGTCAGGGAGGATCCAGCAGACAAATTAGCAAAGGGGCCAAATATTCTTCTGAGAAAAGATCTGCATAGGATCTGGCTTCTTTCCTATTTGGGATTCCACATTCTTAGAAAACCTTTTATAAACGAAAACTGGTCAGAGAGTACTAAGAAGGAATTCAGAGTGCAGCTAAAGCCTAAATCAGTTCTTAAACTACCAGGATATATTAGACCAGGAAGATTAACTATTGTAGTGACCTGTCCCCAGATAGTAATGGCTTAATACAATGCAAATCTAGTGTTGGCTCATTCAGTTGTTTGATGGGTGACCTTCCGTGGAAGGGTCTTGAGACTAGCCTCCTCCTTATAGCACTGCTGCCCCATAGGACCGTAGGTTCTCCTGCAGGTTATTTTTCTTCTGTCTGCCATAGGAAAGTGGAAGATAGTTTAAGAAATACTTTGTTAGCTTGGATATGGAAGGAAAATATTCAGCAGGAGAACCTACATGGCCCCCTCTTCCATCCACGTGGCCCATCTGCTGCAAGGCAGGTCAGATAGCATGCATATGAATAAAAGGAAATGGGTTTGGTGAACAACCATCCAGTGGCTGTGATGTATAGGGTTATAAGCATCACAGGCTGAATCTGAAAACTTCCCATGAGTGAATAACTTGAACACTATGGGATGGCTTTGAGATTAAAGGTTGTATATTAATGGTAAAAGAACAGGTTGTAATGCCATTTATAATATAGTTTACAATGACCTAGGGTGGTATGTGGCAGCTACCACTGACTGGGATAGTGGGAGCAGAGGGAACATTTTCTCTCCGCTCTCTCATACTCTCCCCACTTCTCAACCCCCAAATGAAAACAGGAACCAAAAGAAAACCTGTACCTGATACTGCTGTATCAGTACACAGGAATGACATGGACTATTGAAACCACCTGGTTTTTAACAGTGACTTTGTGAGGTAGGGGCCATATGGAATCAAATCTGGCTCTCTGGGATGTGCTTTTGATGAGTCACCTTGGAAAGCAGGGGGAAAGGAAGGTTTGGGAAAGGTCTCCTTGGATTTCTGTGCTTGGGCATCAGTCTCTGGCTTCACTGTGAACTCTCTGTCACCTGCTTCCGGGGTGGGTGCGGAATTGCTTTACGTCTCGCTGGGGTTCAACGCCAAACATGAGGTAGTCCCCACAGAATACAATATTCCAGAAAGTGGTCTCTGGTGATGAGCCTATGGGAAGAGGGGTGGCTAGTCTTGCCGTGCTTCTGTGGGAACTCACAGAAATGTTGGGTTGATGATTAAAACCCCATTGTGACCTTAGTTGCACCCCTAGCATGTGAAGAGGGCTTTCCTGTTACAGTTAAAATTAGAAAAGATAATGCTGCCCGCTATGTGGAGAAGGAAATTGATGATCACAGAATATACCACCATTTTATCCCCAGACCGATACAGGAATGTACTTCCACAGTTTGCTCATCTCCTTGGCAGGGTCGTGATTTCCCTCATAACTTCCAAGTCTTCTGAAGCAGCACATGGACGTCTGCAGGGCTGACTTTCTCTTACTCACAGAGAAACTGACCTTGCCCGTTGTCACCAGCTAGCAAAGTAATGATTCCATTTCTTGTTGAGACAGACTATCCATTTGCTTGAAAAATGCCATTTTAACGAGAGGGCAACACAACGTAAAAAGGCCCCAAATCAATGAGGCTTGAGTTCACAAATGTATCCTGCTGTTAGAGGCGTTGTTTCATACCACGCCTTCTTATTTTGTCTTACAGCCTTCCAGGACCCTGTGGCAGAAGAATGGTGAGCTACTGATCTCCTGGAATAAACTTGGTCAAGGTCAGTTTTTATTTGTATATCTCGCTTTCCCTTTCCCCAGAGCGTCCTATGTGTATTTTACCATGGCAATGACAGGATATTATTCTGTTTGTGCTTAGTGTGACTGAAGAAGAGCTGGTTTGCAGGAAGTCCTCCAATTCTGAGGCAAAGGTCTGAGGTTACAAATTTTGTCATATAGACCGCGTTGTAAATCTTTGACTTTGGGAGTTAAAGAACTCCATTTCCATAGAATCAGTCCTTTCATAACTCACCAAACTACTTATAACTCGATAGATGTTCAAGAGACAACACGATTTATTCTAATGAATCATTCCTTGTCTCTGACCTCTGACAGTTGTTGACATGTCCAGATCATGTAGAACTGGAAATGCGGTTCTAGAATTTGAGTTCTGGATATCCTGTACTGAATTTTACAAGTATTCCTAAGGCAAGGAGAAGAACTAGGCGGGATCTTAACCAAGAGAGGGAGAACCAGATCTCAAATTTTCGGAATATGTCAATGGGTACTACATTAAAATAACAGAGAATTGCTCCCCATTGCCTGAGCTCCAGGCCCTCGTAGGTAGAAAGGTTGCTTTTAAGAAGGAAAATAAGTCATGCTTCCACTGCAGAGTTCCTAAAATTTGGGAGTAGGAAGGCGCCTACCTGTGTTCTCTTTGGAAGAAAGCTCAAGAAAAGGCCAAATGAAGGGGATCCAAACCTAGATTCCTAGAAAGTAAGGATGAGAGGCGCTCTGCATGTGTGTATTCAGGGAATCAGCCCCAAGAGAAGGTCAAGTGAAAGATCTAGGCGGGATTTCTGAAAGGAAAGGGTAGAAGAGGGGAGAATACAAGGGTAAGAGCTCTCAGGCATATCTGTTATCAACTGATGGAGAGAATTTGTCTAGGAACCATATAGAGAAATGAGGTCCAAAATAAATCTATTATTTCAAAAGCTAGTTTTTGTCAGAAACCACTGAGGTTCCTAGAATTTTAGTTGCAACTACCTACACCATAAAAACAACGTTTTGCTACCATTATCCCTGACAAGTCTTTTATTTGTCTTCCTTCCTTACTTCTTTGTTCTTTGTGCAAGATTATTCTATATTAGAATATTCTGATTTATGCATATCTTCTTTTTATTTTTGAGATTAATTTTCAATGACCCTCCTTAGTTCCTGTTGTTTGAAAAAATTGGCTATGTATACAAGTGTATTATAAAGGTTATTCTTGTGTTTTTAATGCATTTCCAGCAAGACCTCTAGGTTTCAAAGCTGACAGCTCCGCTATACACTGTGCAATCTGGAGAAAGGTTATTAATGTCACTAAGCTCCTATTGGTAAGCTAAGGACAATAATGTAGCCTACCTTATAGCATTGTTATGATGAATAAAGATATGAAAGGGAGTCTGGTGCATAATAAATGCTAAGTAACCGTTACAATGATGATGATAATGATGATAATTACTGTGAGGGGAGGCAGATGTCACATCATGAAGGGCCCAGGAGTTCAGATGAAAAGGTTTTATCTAGATATAATGTGCAGTTAGATATTGGAGATGGAAACATGTGAAGTCACTTTCACATTTCAAGTCCAGAAGATAGCACCATGAACAACAATGGGGAGTAAGAAAGGTGAATCATGGCCTGGCCAGTGAGTGCCGTGGGTGTTGTCAGTAATATAGATAATATAATAATATAGGGAATACTGAAGCAACAATGGGCTTCATGCTTTCATAATCGAGTGATTGTCAGTGAATCTCACTCCTTGTAATTGCCACTAAAGTTCATCAGAGAGAGCTCCTTAAAATGTGTAATTCATAACAGCAAAGAACACTAAGAATTTTGCAGTTCACAGAATGGGTATATAACTGTAGTTGTCTCATATTATTGGAATAACTAATTTAAGAGAATACCCTATCTTTCCTGGCTTTTTCATATAAAGGGACAATATCCTGCCAGTAATCCAGTTCTTTCAAAATAATGGTCCTATCTTCATATTAAGCAGTCAGTCCAATACAGAGAAGTGTTCTTCAGCCTTTATAGTCACTGGGAAATAAAGGTACTTTCTGTGTGAGCTGCCACCATTTGATTTTGGCTTTTGCTGAAAGAGATTCTGACTACTAGACCCAGCCCTCTGAACTGTCCTGTCATTCAGTCTGGTCATGTGAGTCCTTAGTTGGCTCAGGCTTCCATGCCCAAATATCCTTCTGACTAACCTGAACGCTCCCCACTGTGGACCACTGATTTTAGAATCCATAAAGGCTCCATTTTGGCCCCTATTCCAGTTCTCTGTCATCTCTATTCTAAACCTCAACTCCACCTCCCATCCAGTCTCTGGTCCAGAGATGCTCAGCATCTCATTTGGGACATTACTCTGACTGCGATCCCTCCTTCAGTACTTATAGTACAAAGCTTCTTCTCTGGCATAAACATAAGACAGGCGTGTAGGGTTGACATAAATATATATATATATATATATATATATATATATATATATATATCTCAGAATATGTAATTCCATAGGCCATTCCATAGTGAAGAGCGGGGGCCGGTACGTGAGGCATGGGAGATGGAGATTGCTGGAATCGTGTGGGATCCATTCATCAAATGGCATGCCTAGTTATTGTTCCACTCAGCTAAGACTGGGGATTAACCAAGAGTAACTCAAAGGACCTTGTGCAGTATCCTTTATTGAAAAATTACAAAAGTACATGTAGTATATATGTAATTTATAGAAGCATGGCATTTAGAGCTTTGGGAATCCCATATCAGTATCATTCTTGGAGGAAAGTGACAGTGATTCACCAGTGTGTGGGAATGTAATATGTAGCACTGAGAATTAAATCCTATCAGGTGTATTTTGTGTATGGATTTTTACTTCTAAAGATGGACCCAAGAGCTTTTAATGAAATCATTAGGAGTCTCAACATCACCCTACTATTCTGTCTCTGTTTCTCTCTTCCCTGCAGCTTGATCAGCAAGTGACTAAACTCTCATAGCCATTTATCTTTTGTCAAACAAGCCAGCCACTCTGCAATGTGATACTCAAAAGCATTCCTTAACAAGAAGTAAATGACGAAGCGGTGGACAAAAACACTTGAAGGCAGAGCTGCAAAATGGTTTTGCACTAATAAGTTATATATGTTTTTCTTAATTATGCTGACTTCTGCAAAGCCACACTTGACACGTTGATCTGAAGCTGGGAACAGAATAAGGGAAGATTATCTGCAAAGACATTTGTGTAGTAACTGCCATTTAGCTCTTTGCTTTTGACGTTTATTGTTAGATGGTGATTAAAAAAAAAAAAGGCTTCACAGTGGGAATAAATGAAGTCGAGTTGCTTTAGGTCCACTTGGCCTTATCAACAATAGGACCCCATTCTTGTGGTGTGTAATGATTTCTGTACCCCCACTACCAGAAATTCTCCTTGGCTCACAGTTGTCATGGTGATCATCTAAATTCAGTCCAAGCACACTTCAACAAATGACACGTGATATGCACAGTCGTTTCCTCCATATGTGCAGCTTCTTGGAGGAGTCCAGCCTTTTGGCCAAGCCATGTGTTAAAGACTGAGAAATGACCTTCCCTCCCACATTTGTCATGCCTCGGTCACTGAGACTGTAACAGCTGGTGAAAATGTAGTTTTTCTCACTTATTAAAAGGAGCAAGTCTTGAGACCCAATTTTAGATCGCACTTCTAGCTGATGGTGTGATACCTTTCTGTTGTGATTTAATTTCCTCTTTGGATAGAATATAAAGTATGATTTTTAAAAAAAATTCTCACCACTACAAAACACCATTTATCCTGGTTTTGGAAAGAACAAAAGATGATCTCTTATGCTGAGGCTGAGGAGGGAGGACAAGTGCCTCCATGACACGCCTTTGTCCACCAGCACTGTTCTCTATCGCCTTTAAAAATGAATATTTGACAGTGCATTCCAATTCACAGTGTCTAGGACAATGAAAGCTGAACAGGGTATGTGAAAATCTCAGTCAGACCTCACGCCCTTTATAAAGCGAGTGGGTCAAAAATGGGCCCACAACTAACAGAAGAGATCAGGGGAAGAGTCAGGAAGTCTAGGAGGGGAGCCATCTCTCCTTGCTTGACCTTCCCTAGTTCACTTAATTTCATTTTATTTTATTAACTCTTTTGGTCTCTGATGTGATTTGATGTGGGTCTGGAGCAAATTCATGAGACATTTTCGGTACAAAAGGGGTGGTTTTATGAAAGCACTGGGACAGGGCAGAAAGAGCTGATCTGGGATTGTGTGGAGCAGTCCATTCTGTATTTAGGAGTTGGTGGAGGTAAAGACCAAGGAAGTTTCCAAAAGGATTTTTCATATGCTAAAGAAGACTTAGGGGATCCTGAAGACCTAGTTATTGTCAAGCTAAGGTTGTTTTTAATTCTAGCAAGGCATTAACATTAAGATAGTTGGGAGTTCCTGGAAGAATGTTATACTCTGCCTGCCTCAAGTACTTGTCAGTGGGCTGCAGGTTATAGGGAAATTTAATTTTATCCACATTTCCTTTTGCCTTTGTTCTCCACATCACTTTCCATGAATCTCCTGACTGTCTCCAGCAATGACTTGGTGTCCTTCTTATTCTTTGGTATTCTTGCCCATTGACGCTTGAACAAATGAGTTTGGACTTTGAATCACTGCTTGCCTTCTTCCTTAACATCTTCCTTGAATCTTCCTTGACACCCCGTATGCACCCACTGCATGGCTCTCCACCAGACTTCTGGCCTCTTCCTTCATCCTTTGGTTGGTACATACGTGTATTTGCATCATGGAAGTTCCAGCTTTTGTGTTTAACTGCCCCACACTGCCCTAACTTCTCAGCCTAGACCACTAGCTTTCTCAGTAAAACTCAGGACAAAATTAACTGCCCTAAGTATCCTCATCTTTTCTAACCTTTTCTTCCCTTGTTCTACACTGGTCCTCCCAATCTCCAGCCCCATGTTTGTGGAAGTTTTAAAAAAAGAGACAGAGGGGTGCCTGGGTGGCTCAGTGGGTTAAAGCCTCTGCCTTCGGCTCAGGTCATGATCCCAGGGTTCTGGGATCGAGCCCCGCATCGGGCTCTCTGCTCCTCAGGGAGCCTGCTTCCTCCTCTTTCTCTGCCTGCCTCTCTGTCTGCTTGTGATCTCTGTCTGTCAAATAAATAAAATCTTTAAAAAAAAAAAAAAAGAGAGAAATCACAGAATAAAAACCTACGTTCCTGCTACACCATGGATGCCTGTAAATGGGGAGAGGCTTCCCTTCCCTGAAGTTAGGGCAAAAGGATTAAGAACTGTATATACTGTGTATTGTTGGGTCCATGGTCAAAGGAGCGAGACTGATACAAAGCGAAGGTCAAGCAAAGCTTTATTTTGCGCCAAGCATTGAGAATCAAACTGACTGTCCAGGGCCGTCTCTTGCAAAGAGACGGCCTCTCTCTGCCTTACAGACTAGCTTTTAAGGGCAAAGGCCATGTGGTTGGGCCTGGCCATGCACAGGTGGCCAATGAGATTGTAACATAGAGAAAGCTGCATAGTCCTGCCTGACCAATTGAATTACAATTTACCCTATAGTAGATATTTGAACTAGCCTATCACCTTGGTCAGAATTGGCACCCAAAGGCACCCAAAGGGCGGGGCCCATACTCCTTGGTAGCGAGGGAGATGGTATGTGCCCTCACTGATTGAATTCCTCCAGCTGGCCTGACCAGCCCTTATATTTGGGCTTTGTTACCTGGGACTAGTTTCCCAGACTTGTTTTAAGTAAGTCCCCTGGGGGAAGGGGAGGCAGGGATAGTTTAAGTTTTACTGTATAAACAACAAGGCCATTGTTTAACCGGATGGTATCGCTCTGGCTAAATAGGCCCTTACATGTATATGTCTTGAAATAATTTGAGATGAAATTTACCAGTACCAGCATGCTAAATGAACACACTGAGATCATCAAAGACTAGGCAAATCCCCATTCATCATGGATATTATTATGTGACTTCTAGAAGATCAATAAGGAATCGAGTTAAATTCAGATGTATAAATCATGAGATATTTTAGTGAAGTGTTAGAGATACATTATCTAATTTTCCTTCAATCTCTCTCCCTTGTTTTACTTTGGAGAATGTTGGCTTAAAAAACAAAGTGGAACTATTGCTTGGCATTTAAAATAATTTCTTTAAGAAGAATTTGTAGGATGGACAATTGACATGATAGATTGTAAATGTATGCCACGTTTATGCCCCAAAGTTATGCATATGAAAGATATAAATACATTCAAACACGGTTTAGATGAATTGCAAGTCACAGATCCATGGTGGGGAAATTGAGGATGCTAATACATCATTTATTTGTGTATTTGTGAAAATAATATGGGCAGGGATATCCTGCTCCTATAAAACATCCCTTGATGCAGAAAAACGCTGAGGCCAGATGAACTACAGACAAGTTTGATATAACATTTTAATGTCTGTTTTGGTTATTTGTTGCTGTGTATCCAACCACTTCAAAACTTAGTGGCTTAAAAGCCAATTACTTTAATATTTCTCACAGTTCTGTGGATGACTAGAACTAAGCTAGACAGTTCTTTTGCTGGTTTCACTTGAAACCTCTCATGCTGTTTCAGCAAGATTGTGGAACATCCAAAATGTTTTGCTCATAGGTCTAGCTCTTGGAAGGTTGGGCTCAGCTGAGATCCAGGATGACTAGGTGTCTTTCTGTCTCTGTCTGTCTGTCTGTCTCTTATTCCAGGACCTCTACCTCTCCACATGCCTTCTCTATATGCTCCTTTGTATGCTCTCTCCAGCAGGACTCCTACCCAGGTGTCCACAAGCACAAAAGCAGAAGCTTCCAGTAACTTCTATGTCAGGCCCACGACTGGAATAGCATGACTTTTGCCACATGCTACTGCTTGAATCAAGAAATTGACCCATCCCTGATCAAAGGAAGACGACTACTGAGGGTGAGAATTTACTGGGGACAGCCAATATCGTGGACTACCTCTTGTGTCGTTATTTAGTCTCTGGCATCTGGCTGGCTCATTTATATTCTCTTCTTTGGAGAGCTCATCCACTTCCACAACTTACCTATCCCTCATGGGGATAAATCTCAGTTCTTTCACCAGACTTCTTCCCCCAATGATATATTATCAACTCTCTGTAATGAATAGCTAACTCTGATTGAATACCAGGTATGGCTACGTATTTCATATAAGCTATTTCTAATTTATTGATTACACTGTATATAAAAAGTAAGAAAACTGAGGTTCAGAGAAGCTCAGTTTATAAAAGGCATATGGCTAGTAAGGGACAGAACTGAAACTCAGGCATATCTTTGCATAAAGCCCTTACATGTTTTTTCCAAGATATCACACTCTTTGGTCTCTGTCTCTGTTTTGGTCTTTGTATTTCTTTGTCTCTCTGCTTCTTTGTCTCTCTCTCTCTCTTAGTCTTGGGACAAAATAAGAATTCACCGCTTCTACTTAATTTCCAAACAAGATTGGGTAGGGTATTCTCTCTTCCCAACGCTTTTTTTTTTTTTTTTTTTTTTGACCAAGAAACAGAAGTTTGCTCTGAGATCTGACTGCTATACATTATATAACTTGCTGTTCTGGAAGAAAAAATAAAAATTCCTGGTTCTGGAGGAAGGGCATTTTTTATATTTGGTTTTTATTGAATAGGACTTTTTTTTTTTCACTCTCAAGATAAAGCAGATCTTGGCTAAGGTCTTTTGTTTTCTCCATTTTGTTTTTTGCATTCAGGAAGTGAATATCAGAACCATTGGTTCTTTATTGACTTGGGTTCTGAAAGTTCTTATTACTTAAAATCATGGGACATGTTTTGTTCTAGTCCTTTGATTAAACGTAAAGACCTCAAGTCAAAAATCTTCCAGGAGATAATACACTGATAATTCATTTCCCAGGCAGTAGGAAGTAAGTCACAGTGAAGAGATCAGCCATAAACTGTAAAGTCAGTCTGTTGGGAGACAGTTTTCTCTGGTACTCTCATGTGCCTGGACTTCTTGTGGAGAAAGGCATAATATATATATATATAGTTGGAGAAAGACAACTATCATATGAGATATATATATATATATATATATATATATATATTTTAAATATTTCTTCAAGGTTGCTTATACAGAAACTGGCTGGCCTTGGAAGATAGATGTGTCTTCCATTGGATTAAAGGGGAGGTTCAGTTACTTTCCGCTATAATAATGACAATGTCCTCCTCTGTATCAAAGGGAAAGAAAGCATGCCTACTCCCCATTATAAAGAGGCTCAGGTTCACTAAGTAAACTCAAGGTTGCTCTTCTGAAATTCAGCCCGCTGTATGTTAAGAGAACTATCTGGGCTAATCTGCGTTGCCCTTGTGGAACCTGAGGCAAGAAGCCCTGACACAAATACGCTGATGATTATGCTGCTTATTGTGCTGTGAGTAATAAAGAGATTTATCTCTGACCCAGGAGTCTTATGTTTTATGCTAGTACCTATGAAACAGTAATAGGCTAGCTTATTAGCTGATATGCAAGGTAAATCCGAGACCCTTTGCAGTTATTGACACAGCTGCACTGGTAACTATAGTCCAAATCTCATATCTCAGCTTATTTGTCATTCTAAATCACTTTTGCTTTAGGCACTCCTCCTGTAGTAGTAAGAAATTTTTATTACTAACGAAGATCCCAAGATCTATGTTGTGTAAGTAATGCTGTTAACAATTTACATATGACAGTGTTGAATTGAATTACCTCATTCAAATTATTAAACTGAAAATAAAGGATAAATTGTAATTTGAGCAACAGATTTCCCAGGAAAACTTGAATTATTCAATATCTAGGTTATAATTTACTCCTATTGATATCTAGAAATGAATGATTCAAGAGCATACATAGAAGGGCAATTAACAAAAGAAAATTCAGTGAACATAAATAATACATACATTTCACTTAGGTAAATTCAATTTTATGTTTTTAGAAGAGAGTGCAAGAAAGAGGGATAGTGAGGATGAGAGAGAGGAGGTAAGAAAGAGAAAAAGAGAGAGAATAAAAATTCAGATAATCTGACCAATTCAGTCCGCTATTCAAATCAGTAAACACATAGAGCCTACAGAGAATATACGGTGAGAGAAACCTGCACTGGCTGTTGCTCTTTCTTTGGTTGGTCCCAGTTACAGCATGTTCCCATAAAGTGAGCATCTGTCTGTGTTGAGTGAGATTCTAGCATGTAAAGATGTGTGTTTTTCATATGATGTATCTTTGAAAAGCAAGCCATTTATTTCATCTGGTGCTAAACTAAAGAAGTAGCAACCTGCTCCCATGTGTTGGAAAAAAATCATCTGTTTGACTCTCTTGGCTTTTGAGAAGCCTAGAAATTCAGGAATCACGTAGAAGCCCCTGATGATCTCAGCTACCAGTAGACTAAAGCAAGTGATTCACAGGAGTTCACTCTAAGTCAAATGCAAACTCATGGTGGCAGTTTCCCAAGAGTCTCTCTCTTTTTTTTTTCCCCAAGAGTCTCTTTTTAATGCTACTGGGTAATAACAGTTTCTGCTTCTCTTCTGCCTTTCAAATAATCCTTCTCATTGGAAAAATTTAACCCTGAACTCTCTTGTCAATGGCGTCTCAGAAATAATGGTTTTATGAGGGAGTGGTGATGCAACATGGGGGCTTAAGTGGGTAGGAGAAGAATTCATGAAACAAGATGGGATAGGGAGGGAGAGAAACCATAAGTGACTCTTAATCTCACGAAACAAACTGTGGGTTGCTGGGGGGAGGGGGGTTGGGAGAAGGGGGGTAGGGTTATGGACATTGGGGAGGGTATGTGCTTTTGGGTAAATTGGAAGGGGAGATGAACCATGAGAGACTATGGACTCTGAAAAACAATCTGAGGGGTTTGAAGTGGCGGGGGGGTGGGAGGTTGGGGTACCAGGTGGTGGGTATTATAGAGGGCACAGCTTGCATGGAGCACTGGGTGTGGTGAAAAAATAATGAATACTGTTTTTCTGAAAATAAATAAATTGGAAAAAAAAAAAAGAAAAAAGAAATAATGGTTTTAAAACATCCTCCTGTGGTGCAGAAGCAAGTATAAATCAGGGTGTGGATCATGTTGAATTTGGCATGGACAATCTGACAATCTATCCCTTTGACAATTCAATATCCATAAAGACCTTTTTGCCCATATTTAACTTTTTTTTTTTTTAAAGATTTTATTCATTTATTTGACAGACAGAGATCACAAGTAGGCAGAGAGGCAGGCAGAGAGAGAGAGAGAGAGAGGAGGAAGCAGGCTCCCCGCCGAGCAGGGAGCCCGATGCGGGACTCGATCCCAGGACCCCGAGATCATGACCTGAGCTGAAGGCAGCGGCTTAACCCACTGAGCCACCCAGGCGCCCCCATATTTAACTTTCAAGTGACAAAAGTAACAATGAATCTGGCTTTCATTTAACATGAAATAACTATTGCTGATACCAAGAAAATGCTTTCCCCTCTACCCCCAAAAAGAAATAGTAATTCCCAATAGACTAGCCATTGCTAGGCAATGTTTTTTCCTCTTCTACCTCAGTCACAGATTCCTTTTGATATTTTTTAGTTTTAAGATGAAATTATAAATTTACATAAATGAATTAATGAAAAGAGTAGGCAAATATACTCTAAAAACTATAAAACATTGATGAAAGAACTTGAAGATGATACACACCAAAAAATGGAAAAATACTTCATGCTCATGGATTGGAAGAGCAAATATTGTTAAAATGTCCATACTACCCAAAGCAATCTACAGATTCAATGCAATCAAAATACCAATAGCATTTTTCACAGAACTAGAACAAAGAATCCTAACAACTGTATGGAACCACAAAAGACCTCAAATACCCAAAGAAATCTTGAAAAAGAAGAACAAAAGTGGAGGTATCACAATCCCAGATTTCAGGATATACTGCAAAGCTGTAGTGTTATACTGGCACAAAAACAGACACATAGATAAATGAAATAAAATAGAGAGCCCAGAGATAAACCCATGATTATGTGGTCAATTAATCTTTGCCAAAGGAGGCAAGAATATGCAATGGAAAAAAGACAGTCTCCTCAACAAATGGTGTTGAGAAAACTGGTCAGCTAGCTACATGCAAAAGAATGAAATTGGACTACTTTCTTATACCATATCCAAAAATAAATTCAAAATTAATTAAAGACCTAAGCGTGAGACCTGAAAGTCTAGAAAGGAGCACAAGCAGTAATTTCTCTGACATTGGCTATGGCAACGTTTTTCTAAATATGTCTCTTAAGGCAAGGAAAACAAAATAAAAAATAAACTATTGGGACTACATTGAAGTAAAAAGCTTCTGGACAGCAAAGGACACCATCAACAAAACTAAAAGACAACCTACCGAATAGAAGAAGATATTTGCAAATGACATATCTAGCTAAGGGTTGGTATCTGAAATACATAAAGAATTTATACAACTCAGCACCAAAAAACCAAATAATCCAATTAAAAAGTGAGCAAAAGTAATGAACAGACATTTCTCCAAAGAAGACATCCAGATGGCCAGCAGGCACATGAAAAGTTGCTCAGTATCACTCATTATTAGGAAAACGCAAATCAAAACCACACCTGGTTTTGATTTGAGATATCACCTCACACCTATCAGGATGGCTAAAATAAAAAACACAAGAAACAACAAGTGTTGATGAAGATGTGGAGATAAAAAAAATGCACATGCAGCAATGTCCACAATAGCCAAACTATGGAAAGAACATAGATGTCCATCAACAGATGAATGGATAAAGAAGATGTGGTATATATATACAATGGAATACTATGCAGCCATCAAAAGAAATGAAATCTTGCCATTTGTGATGATGTGGATGGAACTAGAGGGTATTATGCTTAGCGAAGTGAGTCAGTTGGAGAAAGACAACTATCATATGATCTCCCTGATATGAGGAAGTGGAGATGCAACATGGGGGGTTTGGGGGGTAGGAAAAGAAAAAAATGAAAGAAGATGGGATCGGGAGGGAGACAAACCATAAAAGACTCAATCTCAAAAAACAGACTGAGGGTTGCTGGGGGGAGTGGGGATGGGAGAGGGTGGTGGGGATATGGACATTGGGGAGGGTATGTGCCATGATGAGTGCTGTGAAATGTGTAAACCTGGCGAGTCATAGACCTGTACCCCGGGGATAAAAACACATTATATGTTTATTAAAAAATTTAAAAATAAAAAAAATGCACATGCACTGTTGGTAGGAATGCAAACTGATACAGCCACTGTGGAAAACAGTATGGAGGTTCCTCAAAAAATTAAAAATGGAATTACCATTTGGTTCAATAATTCTACTACTGTTTACTCAAAGAACATGAGAACACTTTTCAAAAGGATATGTGCCCTTGTATGTATACAGCAACATTATTTACAATAGTCAAATTATGGAAGTAATCCAAGTGTCCATTGATAGACGAATGGATAAAGAAGTGGTATATATATACAGCAATATTATTTGGCCACATAAAAGAATGAAATCTTGCTATTTGCAACAACATGGGTGGATCTAGAGGGTATTATGCTGAGTGAAATAAGTCAGGCAGAGAAAGACAGATACCATGTGATTTCACTCATATGTAGAATTTAAGAAAACAAATGAACAAATTAAAAAACGTGAACCAAAAAATAGCCTCTTAACTCTAGAGAACAAACTGATGGTTACCAGTGGGGAGGTGGGTGTGGGGATGGATGAAATAGGTGAAGGGGATTAAGAGAGGACACTTACAAGATGAGCACTGAGTAATGTATAGAATTATTGAATTATTATATTATATACCTAAAGCTAATATAACACTGTATTAACTATACTGGAATTAAAGTAAAATAAGACTAAATTAAAAATAAAATAGACAAACAGCAGATAAGGAATATAAATTGGTTAATATATATATCTATATATTTAACAAAGCAAACATAATGAAACTTGCTTAGATTCTAAAGTCTTGATTTCTCTAACTGGACACAGTGACATAGTTGACATTTGTAACTTTATTCTTCCTTCCTTAGTATTTCTTTTGTTTTCAGCTTGATCATAGTTGTTTTAACTAGAGCTGTGACCAGAACCTTTATTTCTGAAGGGTCAGAATCCTTAAGAGTTCTGTCTGCATCATGTTGTTACACTTCCACCAACTTCTACCACTAGACTCAGAATTGCAATGAAGTTCTTCAGAGAATTACTTGAATTCCGTGCATAGTGTGTATCCACCTTAATCCAACTATAGAGCAGTCACCTTAGCTTCCCTTTATTAATTAATGAACACAACCAATAGGGTAATCTTTTTGTCTTTCCATTAACTAGAATGCTGAATCCTAAATAGGACAGCTGGCAATTTCAACTTTCATCTTATTGGAAGAATTCTTGTGACCCTAATAGAAGTGTTCCTTTTTGAAGGGCAAACTAACACTCTAAACAGGAAAGCACAGAGTTACTGTGCCTGGAACCCACATTTTTATTCATGTGTTGTCACTGGTAATAAAGGGGATATTTCCATTTTTACCCCTTTATACATTGCCTTCTATGTTTTGGCTAGGAAACAAATGACATATTGTATGTTGGTCATTAGTTCGGATCACATACAGAACCTTTAAACGCAGATACCCCAACTCACAATGTGTTGTCAAAGAGTAAAGCCTTCAATAGGCTCTTTCAGAGTTTAGCTTATTTCCATGTGTTGTGAAACATGGTAAAATCCATGAACAAGCAGGACAAAATGCCTTTACTTTATTTGTTGTGAAATAGATTTTGGGGTGTGTGTGTGTGTGTGTGTGTATACCATGTAAATGAATGAGGGATTCTGTAAGTCCATTGATGGTGGTAATAGTAGGACAAATCACTTCTAATGACATATGGAATTATCTACAGTCAACTTGTTACCTAGTAGGTTGTTACTCTCTTCCTCACAGTGATGCTCTGTTGGATTCTTGGCACTGGCAGGTTGGATTCTCAGATGTGGGAATAAATAATCAGTAGAAAAACTGAGAAACTATGACTTATGTAAGGTGAATGGAGAGTCATATTTGCATCTTCTTTTCCGTTCGTACCTAACCAAGGAAATTGGCAGACAAAATCCCCTCTTTGATTGTACAGGCAGATCTTTGTATCCCAGTTCAAATACCTGGATCACATAGTGTTTCTCATATTGAAAGCCAGAAACTCGTCTCAAAATAGAAAATTTGAAACATGTCTCAAAATAGGCACATTTCAATGAGTAGAATATTGGTATTGCCAAAAAATAATTTTAAGAATAATAGTATCAAGCAATTCCATGACGTTTAAACTGCTGTGAATTATTTATACACATGGATTCATTTAATTCTCATAATACCTTGAGGAGCTAGGTACTAAGTCATCCTCATTTTACAGACAGGGAAACTAAGGCACAGTGGTTAAGTCACTCATCAGAGGTCACAGAACTACTTTCTGGTGGAGTCAGATTCAAACTCAGGCAATTTGGTTTCAAAGTGCATTTCTGTCCTCTTAGTTATATGTCTCACACTCAGCCCACGCTGGCACTTTTTTGGTAACCTCATTTTGAACTTTTATAATTAATCTGCCTCCTCATTTGCTGTTGAATCTCTCTAGAAGAAAATTCAGTACATAGTCTGAACACTGGCATTCTTAGAAGAGGTTGAATTAAGTCATATTTTACATTTTATCTTGAAACAATTTTTTTGACTTTAGACATTGCAATCTTACTGTTTTGATCATCACCACAGCTTGCAAGAAAACCTCTGATTTTATTTTGGCAGCATTCAAGTTCCTTATTAATCAGTTAATCAGATATAGTCTCAAATAGAATTGTTAATTATATGCCCAAGTCCCCTGATTTATGGTGATTCATTCCTCCAGCTAAAAAATTAAGCATTGTACTAGTTTAATGGCATATTGAAGATTCTATCGCACATTCTTAAACCGATCTCTGAGCCTGTATATCTGAGCAGGTTTGTGATAATTAAACTGATGAAAACTAAATAAGGGCATTTTAACATCACCGATTTCATAAGTGAGCCCTAGTTTGCTGAGTTCTGGTGTTGAGGATAGGTTGAAGTTGGAATTAGTAGAATGCTTGATAGAGTGGAAACCAAAAGGATGTTTACCCAATATATCCGATGGCTTTTGTCTTCCTGATTGCGATTTGAGAGTTGTTTAGTCTTTCAAGTGAATTCTCAGGAGGTTGAGAAAAGCAAGAAAGTCATGAGAAATATTTTGCCCCATTTCGTGGTACATTCCATTTCTGCCCAAGGACATTTGTAAACAGTGTAAAGACCATGCCAGAAATATCAATTGAGAATGTTAGTCTCAAACTGCCTATAGCATCTAACAACAGTGAATGGCCTGGGGGAAAACAGTGTTGTCAATGTAGCCGCATCTATATTTGAAGAGCAAAGTCTAAATGATACTTCCACAATGCACGCGCTTGAATTACCCTCAGGTGCTTTGGCAAATTCATAAGTACAGATCAAGGCCCCCTTTCCTTTTTAAGGCAAGCAACAAGCTGTACCCCCTTTTTTGGATTAAAAAAAAAAAGATCTACAACTCTTTGAATACTAATAAAACAGTCACAGTCAACAAGCCATCTGCAAACGCATTATTTTCAAAAGAAGAATAATGGCATTTAATCTGGGAAACAGTCACATTTGACAATGACATAAAAAATTCTTATCATTGCTCTAAAAGGGAATTATGGGTGATATATAAAAGGAACAAAGAATTCCATCCCCGGCATGTGAAAATATACTCAACATCACTAATCATCGGGGAAGTACATCTCAAAACCACAATGAGATATCACCTCACACCTGTCAGATTGGCTATTATCAAAAAGACAAAATAACAGGTGTCGGCAAAGATGTGGAGAAAAGGGAACGCTCAGACACTGTTGGTGGGAATGTAAATTGATGCAGTCACTGGAAAACACAATGGTGTTTCCTCAAAAAAATTAAAAATAGAATTACCATATGATCCAACAATTCTACTTCTGCATTGTGTATTTACTTTATTGTTTTAAGATTTTATTTATTTATCTTGAGAGAGAGAGGGTGAGCAGGGGTAGAGGAGGGACAGAGGGAAAGAGAGAATGCCAACCAGACTCCCTGCTAAGCAGGAGCCCAACACAAGACTCAGTCTCACAACCCTGAGATCATGACCTGAGCCGAAATCAAGAGCCATAGGTTCAACTGACTGAGCCACCCAGGTACTCCTACTTCTGGGTATTTATCTGAAGAAAACAAAACTAACAATTCGAAGAGATGTAAGCACCCCTCTGCAAATCATAGCATTACTTACAATAGCCAAAGTTTGGAAGCAACCTATGTACCCATTCAGAGATAAATGGATAAAGAAGATGTGGTATGGTTTTTCTCTCTCTTTCTTTCTCTAACTGTGTGTGTGTGTGTGTGTGTGTGTGTGTATGTGTATAATAGACTGTTACTCAGCCATAAAAAAGAATGAAATCTTGCTCTTTGCAACAACAAGGATGGACCTAGAGGGCTAAGTGAAATAAGTCAGAAAAAGACAAATATCCTATGATTTCACTTATACGTAGAATCTAAACAAATGAAACAATGAACAAATAAGACAAAACAGAAAGAAAATCATACAGGCAACGAACTGTTGGTTCATTGGGGTAGGGGTTTAGGGGTGTAGGTGAAGGGGATTAAGAGGTACAGACTTCCAGTTATAAATATGTCATGGAGATGTAATACATAGCATAGGGAGTACAGTCAATTATATTGTAATAACTTTGTGTGGTGACAGATGGTAATGAGACTTATTGTGGGGGATCATTTCATAATGTATGAAAATATCATTATGTTGTACATCTGAAACTAACAGGGCATTATATGCCAATTATACTTCAATAATAAGAGAGAAGAATATCATCCCTGTAGCCAAAAGAAATCCTTAAAGGACAAATAGCACTGGTGGCAAAGTCTGATGAAGAACCCAGTGATAAATATTCACTGAGTTATTTATTTAACCTAGGTTGCATCTTTCATCTACATAAGTGAAACACAACTTTTTTTCCTTATTTTGCTTATTTCCTTTCTCATCTCTCCTTTCTGCTCTTAGTTTATAAAGTTAGTCTATAAAATTATTCTGTCTGCTCCCTTTGTTTTCGAAATCTTCTGGTGTATGACCACAAAAAGAATTGTAGGCACTGGTTTCACCCATTTCAGTGTGGTAGCCACCCAAGACTTCCTTACCTTCTAGAATTTCTACTGATACATTTCTTTCTTTCTTTTTTTTTTAAAGATTTTATTTATTCATTTGACAGAGAGAGACAATGGTAGGAACACTGGCAGTGAGAATGGAAAAGGGAGACGCAGGCTTCCTGCCTAGGAGGGAACATGATGTGGGGCTGGATCCCAAGACCCTAGGATCATGACCTGAGTTGAAGGCAGACGCTTAACAAGTGAGCCACCCAGGCATCCCTGCTATTAAATTTTTAATTCTAGCTTACCTCCATAATATATTTTATCTATTTATTGCTTCCAAGCCACCATTTGTTGATGAAAAAAGTCACAAAAGGGAATTAGTTCCAAATCAAAGGCATGCTCTCTAACCACAATTAGGCCACTATTGCTATACTTAATTTTTTTAAATAGCACTGATTGTTGTGAGATATCATGTCCCTTCCATTGGTTATCCAAGACTTGTAACTTTACTTTTCAAGCCCCCAGTTTGATTTCTACAAAATTCTTTTCATTGCCCTTAGTGGTGAGCCTATTTTATGCAGAATCCTATAAAACATTGCTGAAAAAAATTAAGAAATCAAAACAAATGGAGAATAACAATATTTTCATGAGTGGAAGAGTCCAAATTGAAGAGGTCTATTTTTTCCCAATTTGATCCATAGACTCAATATAATCCCAATAAGGATTCATTGTTGGGTGCAGATTTTAAAATTTATATGAAATTGCAAAGGGCCCAGGATATCTACAACATTTTGAAAAAAGAATGAAGTTGGAGTACTTAACACTACTTGATTCAAAATTTACTGGAAAACTACAGTATTCCAGACAACATTTTACTGATGTAAGGATAGACATATAGATACATGGAACATAATAGAACACCTAGAAATAAACCTACACAGAAGTCATTGGTTTTCCAGTGTTGTTAGTATAACTCAATGGGGAAAGAAAATCCTTTTACATAGATAGTTTTAGAATAACTATCTCCATGGGGGGGGGAATGAACCTTAACTCCACTTCATACCTTAGATAAAAATTAATTTATAGGGGCACCTGGGTGGTCTAGTCGGTTAAGCGTCTGCCTTCGGTTCCGGTCATGATCCCAGGGTCCTAGGATCAAGCCTTGCCTCAGGCTCCCTGCCAAGGGAGCCTGCTTCTCCTTCTCCTTACCACCTGTGCTCTCTCTTGCTATCTCTGTTTCTCTCTCTCAAATAAATAAAATCATTTAAAAATTTTATTTATAAAGGCTCTTGAACAAACAAGAAAAAGTAAAAGTCAAAATTAAAATACCTGTAAGAGAAAAGAGAAGAGAAAACATTCAGGATCTTGGCTTAGGAAAATATGTTTTAAAGAACATAGAAAGCACAAACCACAAAAGAAAAAAATGGTAAATGAATTTTTAATAAAATTAAATTATCGGGCATACTATAGGTGGGAGATAGTATATGTAATACATATGTTTGACAAAGGATTGTGTTTTAGGACATAGCAAAATTCTTACAACTCAATAATAGGACAACAGACAATCCAAGAAAAAATGGGCAAAAGATTTGAAAAGTGACTCAAAACAGAATGGCCAAAAAGCACATTAAAAAGTCCTTAACATCTTGAACTGTCAGGGAAATACAAAATAAAATAAAAATGAAACTCTATCCTCTAGAATTGCTGAATTTAAAAAAAATCTGCGGCACCTGTGTGGCTCAGTGGGTTAAAGCCTCTGCCTTCGGCTCAGGTCATGGTCCCAGAGTCCTGGGATCAAGCCCCACATTGGGCTCTCTGCTCAGTGGGGAGCCTGCTTCCTCCTCTCTCTCTACCTGCCTCTCCGCCTACTTGTGAGCTTTGTCTGTCAAATAAATAAATAAAAATCTAAAAAACAAACAAACAAACAAAAAACAAAAAAAAAAAAACAAAAAAAACTACACTGTAAAAAAAAAAAAAAAATTAAAAAAAAATCCGATAGTACCACGTTTTGTCCAGAATGTGGAACAACTGAAATTTTTATACTCTGCTGGTGGTAATGCAAATTGATATAGTCACCTTTTATAATTGGTTTGGAAGGTTTTTTATCAGGTTAAATCTTTACCTACCATCTGAACAAGCAGTATCACTCATGGGTATTTACCCATGAGAAATGAAAATGTATGTCCACAAAAAGACTTGTCCATTCCTATTTTTAGTGCTTTTATTCATAAAAGCTAATGACAGGAAATACCCCGAATGTTCATCAACAGAGCAGTTGTTTAACAACCTGTGGTATATTTATCCAATGGAATACTACACAGCAACAAAAAGAATAAATGGATATAAGCAACAAAATAGATAAATCTCCAATTCATTATGTCAAGTAAAAGAAGCAGGACACAACAGACTATATTCTCTATGTAGTTTTAGAATGGATGCAAATAATTTATAGCATTAGAAATTAGATGAGCAGTTGCTCAGGGAGGAATATGAGTTGGAGAATTAATAACAAGAGGACATGAGAATTTTCTGGAGAAATGTTCAGTATCTTGATTAGAGTCATGGTTAAATAAATATATTAGGCAGAACTCACCAAATTGTACTTTTAAAATGGGTACATTTAATTTTATGTAAATTACACCTCAGTAAAGATGAGTCAAAACTCATTGAACTGATGGAACCATAGAATGTTAATGGGTCCATTTTTTTCTGAGTAAATTATACCTCAATAAAGTTAACTTAATGTTTTTGAACTTAAAGAATGTTAAAGAATTTAACTGAAGAGAACAAATATTTATGTTCAAGAATATTCATCTCTCATCACTTTCAGTAACAAAATCATTGGAAAAAATTGAGACCTTTAAAAATCACGGTGGGGGGGCATCTGGCTGGCTCAGTCAGTTAAGTGTCTGCTTCCGGATCCTGCAATGGAGCCCCTCGTTGGGCTCCGTGCTCAGGCAGGAGCCTGCTTTTCCCTCTCCCTCTGCCTGGCACTCCCCTGCTTGTGTTCTCTCTCTCTTGCTCTGTCAAGTAAATAAATAAAATCTTTAAAAAAAAGAGAGAGAGAAAAGGCTACTTCCACATGATAGAAGAGCTTCCAGTTGTCGTCTGAAGAAGGTTCAGCAACCTCTGGCCCATGGACTGAATCCAGTGCATTGCCTACTTTTATAAATAAAGTTTTATTGGCACACATCCATGCTCATTTGTTTGCATAGTGTCTTGGATATTTGCATGCTCCTATAGTATACATACATGAGTACTTGCAAGAGAGACCAGTTGGCTTACAAAGCTTAAAATATTGCTATCTTTCCATTGTTTGTTTTTGTATCTATCCTCCATACAGAATTACACTTAAGGAAGATCACCAGCATCACTCCTTTGTAACTGAGAATATGATTTATAACATCTGAGTAATATTTCAGTTTATGGATCCACCATGACTTTTTTTTTTAAGATTTTATTTTTTTTGAGAGCAAGAGGCAGATATAGAGAGAGCATGAGTGGGGAGGAAGGGAGAAGCAGACTCTTCCTAAGCAGGGAGCATGTCTTGGGGCTCATGTCTTGGGGCTCAATCCCAGGATCCTGTGATCATGACCTGAGCCAAAGACAGAGGCTTATCTGACTGAGCCACCCAGACACCCAGAAGTACTCCTTATTATCAGGACATTTTACCATTGTCTGAAAGAAAATCCTGTAGTTTTCTCTTATGTATTAGAAGCATAATAGATACATTTGATTCAGACAGAATATATCAATTGAGGAAAGCATGATTGGTTTGCTGGTTTAAAAATGAATACCATGTAAAGAATGAGTCATCAAATTCCTTTAAAAATTATTTAGACCAGCTATATTTTATTTATAATATTTTTTCTGCACAAGACAAAGAGACTGTACTTGAGTTTGTCAGGAAAGCAGAAACCAAGACAGAAAACCTCAATAAACATTAAAACTCATGGAGCAGAACAATGCCCATTTTTCTTCCTACATGTATTTTAGACATTTCCATTTCCATTTTGAACTATGGAAAAAAAAGCTAAGGAACAGAAACAACAAAGGAAAAATGACTTACAACAAAAAATGTATATCTCTTTAATATTCAGAAAATCCTTTAAGTGGATTTTTGTGTAACAGGGTCTGATGAAGTCATTTTCCCCAACAAAACTGAGGACAGACCAGGGGAATAGAGACAAAGATTCCTGAAAGTTCACTATTTATTTAGACACCTCCTAAGCTGGAAGAAGGCACACAGTACGGACACTATGTGTACCAAACAGTGAACATGTAATCCCAGCTCCTGCATACCCATGTCACTATTAAATTTGCCATGAAAACACTGACTTGGTAATTGCTGATGACTTTCTTATTTTAATTACCCGATAATTATAAAATTATGTCAACAATCTCCATGGAAGAATAGGATAAATATGTACCATAATATATAATATAGTGTAAGTAAATGTATAAATATATATATTAATATATTTATTTATTTAATAGTATAAATACATATATTTGCCTTGGTTTTGATTGCACAGGGACTAAGAGGATACATCGGAGCCCCTAGCAATTACTGAGTCAAAGGTCAAGACTCTTTAAGCACTTATCACATCATGAGTTCAGCTTCTATGTCAGTTGTGGACCCATAATGTAGCCCAGTTGATATTCATGTTGTCCTAAGGAACAGTGGACATTTGACCATTTTATGGAGATTATTTGCTGACTCTGTTTTTATGAGGTAAAACCTCAGGCATGGAGAATTTTATTAAACTCCTCAGGTTAAATGCATTCATCCCATGAAAGTCATGCCTCCTGTACATTTAATTGTCATCTTCCCCCTTTCCCTAATTTTCAGTTTTCATTATCTTCTTTTAAAAATTTTTAATTGATTAATTATTAGTTAATTAATTAATTAATTTAGAGACTGTGAGCAACCTGAGGGGCAAAGAGGGGGAGAGAGAGAATCTTAAACAGTTTCCATGCTCAGCGTGAAGCCCAATGCAGGGTTCGATCTCACCACGCTATCATAACCTGAGCCAAAATCAAGAGTGGGGTGGTTAACCAACTGAGCCACCCATGTCCTCGGGAGACCTGATACTCTTAAACAGCTCACTCAGCATCAGTGACAGGGACAGCTCTTCATTTCCAGTGTTTCTCCTAGAACCTTTGCATAGGACTAGACCCGTGACAGTGTGGATGAGGATGGAATTCATCAAATATCCTATGACTTAAATATGATTATTTAAAACTCTCGAGTCCTGAAACTGGCACATAATAGGTGCTTGGTTTTTGTTCTTCATGTACTTTTAGGTTTCTGCCTTTGAATACTCAGCCTAATGTCATGAATCATTGTTTATACTGAGGATGATTAATAAATGTGACTATTTTTCATTTGTACTTAAAATATTGTGATTTGTCCCTACTTCTGCCTCAGCTCTCTCACACACTCTCACATATCTTTTGTTCTATAAGCTCTACTCCACCTGTAGTTCTTTCAAACGTCCATGCCTTTATCCAATGCCATGATGTAAATTCTCTTCCCTCTGCCAGAAATATTTCTTATCTCTGTCTTCCTAATGACCTGGGACATCTACACTCAACTCAAACCTCACTTGCTCCATGAAAAGTTATATAAATGTCCTTACCCCAAAGGAATTAGCTTTCCTTCCCTGTGCCCCTATTTATCTCATGTATTTCCATCTTTCCCAGTACATCCTAAAATCACTGGTCTGACACATAATACCTCACTAGTCTATCCTTATCTTCTGTGTCTATAATGTCTCTCAATGCTCGATAGATATATTTTTAAAGAATTTCCAGGTGCTCCTGGGTGGCTCAGTCAGTTAAGCATCTGCCATCTGCTCAGGTCATAATCCCAGGGTCCTGGGGTCAAGCCCCATGTTAGGCTCCCTGCTCAGTGGAGAGCCTGCTTCTCCCTTTCCTTCTGCCTGCCACTCCCCCACTTGTGTGCTCTCTGTCTCTGTCAAATAAATAAATAAAATCTTTAAAAAATTCATTTGATTAAATTAATCTCTGTAATGAATGTCAGATATATCTATTCGGGAGACTGAAGAAATTATGATACAAGTATTTATAAGAATTATAGAATGTATGAAGAATACATGGAAGTCCCGAGTAATTCAACAGCTCAAGAAAAATAAAATAATTTGAGTAATTCTGCTTGCAATGCAGTTCAGTGAGGGGGAGTGATGAATATATCAATCAGAGTTAAAATAATGCCAGTTTATAGGCACCCTTTAATCCTTTGAAGAAGCTCATAAGGGTGGTACTACTTTTATCCCCATATTGCAGATAGAGGAACAGCGACCCAAAGTCACATAGTTAGTAAATGATAGAACCAAAATTTAAACAAGTTTTTTGTTTTGTTTTTTTTTTTACTCTAGAATATAATGCTAAAATAAAATATTTTGCTAGTTTCTAATGGAACTGTTTCCCAAAATATCAAAGCAGCAGTACATGAAATGAACAGAGAAGCCAAGTTCATTTAAAAAATTTTTTTGATAAGTTGAGATGGGTTATTCTAATGGATCGTCTCACTTAGCTAAACATCCCATTCTACTTAAGGATACAAGTTTAAAAACAAGTTTATGAGTCTTTCATAATTTGCTCACTTCTAGAATTCAGAATTTTTCTGAAACAAATATAAGCATGTTCTGTTCACAGTGCTCTGTCCATACTGTTTAGTTCCAAGTGCGTTTTCTCCTCCCATGAGTTTTTGTGTCAGGACCTGGCCTAGACTGTTAACCAGTGCCTTCTCTCTGGGCAGTGCTTCTCCCATGCCTACAAATGCTATGCCACATGAAATAAGATCACATGAATGAAAGGGTCTTGTTCTTGTCAGCAGTGATGAATGTAATACCTAGCCTAAACTTGCACACCTGTAAATAGAAACTGACTTGAGGATCTTACTGAAATTCCAGTTGATCGTTAAATATGTTGCCAGGAACTTGCTAAAGTAGTTTGCTGTTTGTTTTCTCTAGTTTCTGCACAGCTTTGGCCCATTCACCTAATATGTTCAGTGGTACAGTTAAAACCAAACCAACATATGAGCCTGGCACCAATCCCATCTGTTTGAAGTTACACTCCGCAAAGTGTCAGGTTTGACAGAATGTTCTCCCTGGGGTTCTTGTGAACCTCAGCACCTAGTGCACTGATGAAGGATGTTGAGTAAATCCCACTTACCGAATGGAAAATCCCAACAGATTTCTGATGTCCATTAACCATATGGCTTTGCTATCACTTTTTGATCTTCTATGCTCTTAGCCAGAGAGCCCAAACTAGCCAGAGAACAGAAATCCTTTTCATTCTAGAAACATACAGCATAAAACCACACAGCTTTCCAACATTGGATGGTTATCAGTGAAGGAAATTAAGTTGAAGTGTGGTAGCGGCGTGGCCCTAGACTTTCCTGTCTAGTTCTTGTTATTGGGTAATAATAGTGGGTCGCTTTGTTTGGACATATTATGTAGTTGGTTTCCCATGAAATCTGTGCTCTGAACCAACAATAATGGAGAGAAGGAATGGTAGGCTTGCAAACTCTTGCACGCAGTAATTTAACCAACTACGTGCATAGATCATGTTACAATTTTTGGGAAAGGCATACTCAGGAAGCAATGTAGAGGCCATCATAACTCTGAATTAAATGAATTAAAGAGACATAGCTGGAAGACAAAGGAGGCCCAAACAGCTGGAGTTCATAGGATAGAGTACTAGAGAGGAGAGCGTTGTGCAGAGATTTCTGGTGATCTGAGAGTCCCCATTATATTATCAGGTGAATATTGATTAGAGAACAGATGTGAGGTAACTCCTTAAGGCTAGAGAGAAAATAATCTGAAGTTATTAGAGGTAGCAATCCAAGGAGGCTCATGATTGACTAATAAGAATTTCTATTTGTACCAGCTAAAGTGGAAAACCTAACTCAGGGGGCATATAACAGAGTATTGAAAAGTATCTTAACCTTAGTTGTGGTTAAAAATTAGCCATAGAGTAAACACTCATCTGCTCCTTCTTAACAAACCTTAAAATCAAGGCCCAAGTTTTTTTTTTTTTATTAGTTTCAGAGGTTGAATTTAGAGATTGATCAGTTGCATATAACACCCAGTGCTCATTATATCAAATGCCTTCCTTAATGTCCAGCACCCAGTTATCCCTCCCCACCCCAACCACCCCTCCAACAACCCTCAGTTTGTTTCCTAGAGTTCAGCATCTCTTATGGTTTGCCTCCCTTTGGATTTTCATCTTATTTTATTTTTTGTTCCCTTTCCCCTTTGTTCATCTGTTTTCTTAAATTCCGCATATGAGCGAAATCATATGTATTTTTCTTTCTCTAACAGACTTATTTTGCTTAGCAATAATGCCCTCTAGTTCCACCCACATTGTTGCAAATTTATTTATTTGAGAGAGAGTGCATGCATGAGTCAGGGGAGGGAGAGACGGAGAGAATCTCAAGCAGACTTCCTGCTTAGCATGGAGTGGGATGTGGGATTTGATTTCATGACCCATGAGATCATGACCTGAGCCAAACCATAAGTGGGATGCTTAACTGACTGAGCCAGCCAGGTGGCCCTATAACAATTATAATTGTATTCCATACATCCAAGAAGCCAGAGGAAAGATTAAACATCTTAAGTGGAGTGGAGACATGGAAGATTATTAAAGACTCCAGCTGCACATCCAGATATAAAGATCACTATGTATAAGATGAAAAATACACTAGATGGGAATAATAGCACATTAGACATTGCAGAAGAAACTATTAATGAACCTGATGACACAACAGTGGAAAGTATTTAAATGGAATACAGGAGAAAAAAGAAAGACTGGAGAAAATTTAACAGATCATCAGTGATTAGTGGAATATCTTTAAGAAGTTTAATTTTTTGTAAATTTTTTAAAAGTAATCTCTTTGCCCAACATGAGTCTTGAACTCATGACCCTGAGATCAAGAGCTGTGTGCTCTACTGACTGAACCAGCCAGGTGCCCCTAAATTTTTGTAAATTTGATGAAATTTATAAGCCTATGCATTTAAGAAGCTAAAGCAGTACTTAGAGGGAAGTTTATAATGTCAAATGCCTAGGTTTGGAGAGAATAAAGGTCTCAAATCAATGACTCATCTTCCAAATTAAAAATTAGAAAATAAATAGCAAATAATCCCCAAGTAATTAGAAGAAAGGAAATCCCAAGGATTATAGTGCAAAGAAATTAAACATGTAATAAAAATATAGAGAGAAAATCAGTGAAAGTAAAAGCTTATTCTTTGAGATGAATAAAATTGATGTATTTAGCCAGAGTGATAAAAAAAAATTGTGAAGGCATAAAATGCTAATGTTAGGAATTAGGTAGTTAACATCACTGTCTATTTAATAATTATCAAAATAGTAACACATGAATATTAAGAACAACCTTATGGCAATAGATTTTTTTTTAAAGTATGAAATTTTTTACCATTTTATTTTATTTTATTTTGTATTTTAATTTTAATTCCAGTATAGTTAACATACAGTGATGTATTAGTTTCAGGTATACAATGTACAATTCTACAGTTCTATACATTACTCAGTGCCCATCATGATAAGTGTACTCTTAATCCCCTTTACCTATTTTGCCCCTTTTCCCATCTACCTTCCTGCTGGTCTCTATAGTTAAAGAGTCTGTTTTTTGGTTTGTCTCTTTTTTCCTTTGTTCATTTGTTTTGTTTCTTAAATTTCACATATGAGTGAAATTATATGGTATTTGTCTTTCTCTGACTTTATGCCAGTGAATTTGACAAACTTAGCTGACAATGGGCGAATTTCCTGAAAGACACACCTGTCAAAGGCAACTCAAGAAATACACCTATTGGGGTGCCTGGGTGGCTCAGTTGGTTGGGTGACTGCCTTCGGCTCAGGTCATGTTCCCGGAGTCCCAGGATCGAGTCCCACATCGGGCTCCCAGCTCCGTGGGGAGTCTGCTTCTCCCTCTAACCTTCTCCTTTCTCATGCTCTCTCTCTCTCTCTCTCAAATAAATAAATAATATCTTTTTTTAAAAAAAGAAATACACCTATCAAATAGCACTCTATTAAATATAATTTTAGGTAAAGTCCTTCTCACAAATGGAATTGCAGGAGCAAGTAACTTCAGTGGTGAATTTCAGCAAATGTTTCAGGAAGAAACTATACAAATTCTACGTGAGTTCTTTGAGAAAATAGAAGATAAGTGACTTATGTCATAAGTCGTTTTATGAGGCCAACACTATTCATACTAAAACCAGACAAAGACATTGCAGATAAAGAAAAACACAAGCTAGTATCCCTCAACATTTTGAAAATCAAATCCACCAATATCTAAAAATGATAATACATCACAACAATTTGGTGTTCATCCCAGGACTTCAAGGCAGATTGAAACTTTAAGAATTAGTCAATGTAGTTGACCTTATTAATAGACTAAAAATAGAAGTGGACATGTTATCATCTCAGTAGATGAAGAAAAAGCATTTGAAGAAAACCAACATTGATTCATGATGAAAACTCACAGAAAACTAGAAATGGAAGGTGTGATGGACTGAATGTGTCCCCCAAAATTCATATGTTGAAATCCTAATTCTTAATGGTGTTAGGAGGTGAGGCCATTGGGAAGTGATTAGGTCATGAATGTGGAGCCCTCATGGATGGGATTACTGCTGTCATAAAAGGGAGGGAAGAGTTCTTTCGTTCTCTTTGTTTTAGTTTTTTAAAAGATTTTATTTATTTGACAGTGAGTAGAGAGAGAGAGCGCGCGCACAAGCAGGAGGAGCTGCAGGCAGAGGGAGAGGGAGAAGCAGAGTCCCCAGTGAACAGGGAGCCTGATGCAGGGCTTGATGCTGAGCTCAATTCTGGGCTCGATGCAATCCCAGGATCCTAGGATCCTGAGATTGTGACCTGAGCTGAAGGCAGATGCTTAATGGACTGAGCCACCCAGGTGCTCTTAGCCTTCGTTGTTTTATGTGAGGACACAGCAAGCAGTCAGCGGTCTGTAGCCTTGAAGGAGTCTCATAGCACCTCATGCTGTCACTCTGATCTCAGACTCCAACCTCCAGAACTGTGAGAAATAAATTTCTATTGTTTATAAGCCATCCAATTTATGATACTTTCTTATAGTAGCCCATGCTGAGTAAAACTGAAGGGAAGTTTTTCAATCCCATAAGGATCATCTACCAAGAAAGCTACAGCTAACAAGGCAAGGCTCTCTATCTTCACCACTTAACAATAATCAGCATTGTTCTGTAGCTTCTAGCTAATGCAGTGGGGCAAGAAAAAGAAATAAAGATCAGTAAGACCGAAAAAGAAGTAAAATCTTCTTTATTTGCAGATGACATTAGTCATCTATGTAGAACATCCTAAGTAATGTATACAAAAGCTACTGAAACTATTAAGTGAGTTTGGGCAAGAAACAAAGTACAAAAGCAATATATAAACATCAATTGCATTTCTTTATAGCAGTTAATGAATCCTACTTTAAAATAAAAATACAGTTTATAATTGCATTAAATAATTAATTGGTTTGTTTCCTTACGGTTGAGTTTTAAGTGTTACTTGCGTTTTTTAAATACAAATCCTTTATCTATCATCATCAACTATGGGGCACAAACAAAAGTGAGTTGAGAGCACAAAAGCCCCCATTTCCCACCCAGAACTATCCAGATGTCATGATAGAAATCTTTGAAAGCCCGTCTTCTGCAAGACCATTAAATGTGTCAATTGGATTTCTCTGTGGTAAATACCACACAGAATGGAGATGAAGGTCAGTTACAATCTTGTGCAAAATGCATTGGCATTTCTATACTGTACAACAGATACATACCCATTTAGGACGTTTACTGCTCGTTAAGTTCATCTCTGACTACTCAGAGTCGCTGGGAATTTCCAGTGTGTGGCAGTTACTCAGTTACATGCCTAGTGCATGGTTAAAGGTTATTATTTTGTATCATGGTCCACTGCTTAACTCAACCTGCCAATAGCTATGAGAGTGGTTTTCTCCCCGACTGGGTCTCCCAGATGAGACACATTCCCAACATTGTCATTATTGTCCTTGTAAGTTGATTTTCCATCAGGGTTAGAACTTTGAGAAAAATAGTCTTTTTCCCCCCAAGAAATGAATCTTAGTAGTGATATTAGAAAACTCAGCTTGTATAAAACACTGTATTCTTACTGATGGAAATAAATTTATATTAGTAAATATAGTAAATTTATACATTCACTAATAAATGTATAAATATAATTTCTCTGCAATTTGAAGACTTTTAAAAAAATTCACATACAGTTTTACAAGTTCACTAATAATTTGGCTACTAAAAGTATGAATTTTATTGTAGCATTGCTTTAAAAACAGAACAGTTAAGTGTGTTATGAAAAGAACGTTATCTCTCTTATCATTTATAAATCTTTTCTTTTTTTAGAGAGGGTGAGAGAGAAGCTGGGGGAAGGGGCAGAGGGAGAAGGAAAGAGAGAGAATCTTAAGCAGATTCCACTCTCATTGCAGAACCTGACACAGGGCTCGAATCCACAACCCAGAGATCACAACCTGAGCCGAAATCAAGTTAGATGCTTAACGGACTGAGCCATCCAGGTGCATGTCTCTTATCATTTATAAAGCTTATGGAAGTTAATTCTGGGAAGACTTTTAAGGGATTGGAAAGTGACACTAGAGGCAATTTTCCTGAGCTGTATTAATTTTGAAATTTTTGAATCATACCTTCAGTGTAACCTGTGAAAATGAATCGGATTTAATAATCCCCCAATAGGGCGCCTGGCTGGCTCAGTCGTTAAGCATCTGCCTTCGGCTCAGATCATAATCTCAGGGTCCTGGGATCGAGCCCTACATTGGGCTCCATGCTTGGCGGGAAACCTGCTTCTCCCTCTCCCACTCCCCCTGCTTGTGTGCCCTCTCTCGCTGTGTCTCTCTGTCAAATAAATAAATAAAAATCTTTTAAAAAAATAGTAAAAAAAAAAAAAATCCCCCAAAAGTTGTTCTTCCAGGGGCGCCTGGGTGGCTCAGTGGGTTAAAGCCTCTGCCTTCGGCTCAGGTCATGATCCCAAGGCCCTGGGATCTAGCCCCATATCGAGCTCTCTGCTCAGCAGGGAACCTGCTTTCCTCTCTCTCTCTGCCTGCCTCTCTGCGTACTTGTGATCTCTGTCTGTCAAATAAACACATAAAATCTTAAAAAAAAAGTTGTTCTTCCATAAAATATTCTATATTTGCTAGAATCACAGTTCTAGCATACACAGTTCTCAAACCTGTTCACAGATTGTCTTGATTACCTCCTGCCCTAAGTGAAATCAATAGTTATGTTAGCTGTAATTGATTTTGTAGATACTGTTTATCAATTTGAGGAAGTTCCCCTCTATTCCTAGTTTTCTAAGAATTTTTAATCAAAATGGGTATTGAATGTTAACACTTTTTTTCTGCATTACGAAAATCATGTGGTTTTTCTTCTTTTCCCTATTAATATGATGGATTATATTGTTTGATTTTTGAATATTAATACAACCTTGCATTTCTGGAATAAACACAAATTGGCCATACTCTAAAATTATTTTTCATATATTGCCAAATTCTATTTGCTAATATTTTGCTAATAATCTTTTTTTGTCTATGTTTATGTTGAGTACACATCTATATTTTTCCTTTTTGTTCTTCATCTGTTTTTGATATTAGGGTAAAAAATGAGTTTAGGGATGCCTGGGTGGCTCAGTTGGTTGGACGACTGCCTTCGGCTCAGGTCATGATCCCAGGACCATGATCGAGTCCCACATCAGGCTCCCAGCTCCACGGGGAGTCTGCTTCTCTCTCTGACCTTCTCCCTTGCTCATGTTCTCTCTCACTGTCTCTCTCTCTCAAATAAATAAATAAATAATCTTTAAAAAATGAGTTTAAAGTGTTAACACCTTTTTTTTCTGGTAGAGATAAGGTATAATTGCTATTAACTTTTCTTTAAACATTTGGTCAAGTTCTCCAGTGAAACCATCCAGATCTGAAGGGTTTTTTTGAGGGAGTTTTTAAAATTAAAAATTGAATTTCCATAGTAATTATAGGGCTATTCAAGTTACCTATTTTAGATCTAGTGTGGTATGGTAGTTTGTACATTTTGAGTAATTGGTCTCCTTCATCCAAATTCTCAAATTTATGTGTGTAGGGTTCGTGGTATTCTATTATTCTCTTTTGGTGTTAGGGTCCTTAGTGATTTCCCTTGTTTCATTCTTGGTTTTAGTAATGTGCATCTTCTATTTTTTAATTTTTATTTTGTCGCAGTAAGAACACTTAGCGTGGTATCTACCTCCTAACAAAGCTTTAGGATACAATACATTTTTGTTGATTGTAAGTATGATGTTGTACAGCTGATTTCTTTTTCTTTTCTTTTGAGAAAGAGCATGCAAGACAGCATGAGTAGGGTGGGGGGAGTGGGAGAGGGGGAAGCAGGCTCCCCACTGAGCAGAGAGCCTGATGCAGAACTCAGTCCCAGGACCCTGGGATCAGGACCTGAGCCAGAGAAAGATGCTTAACTGACTGAGCCACCCAAGTACCCTGTATAGCAGATTTCTGTAGCTGATTTATCCTATTTAACTTAAACTTTAAGCTTGTTGATAGAGAGTGCTGTTCCCTAAAGATATCTTCATGAAGGGCAAGTAGGTAGTTAGAGCAGAAAATTTAAAACCCTGCAGAAAAAAAATGGAAATAAGACATGTCAACTGACCTAATGTCATTCATAAAAAAATAACTGCACAAAAAGGACAGTCTAAAATCATTGTGTTCATGAAATGAATAGAAATGGGGAAAAAAGTCACACAGCAAAAATATAGCAAGAGAGAAAATTCAACACAAGGCATTTGCATTGATAACAACTCCTGCCCCCCAAAATAGAAACCCATGAAGTATGAAAACTGTAGCCCAGCCCTCTAAATTGAATTACATGTTCTCATTCAAACATTAGGAGATCCTGAGTCAGAAATACAAAATCTAGTTGTAGAAAAAGAAAATCAAACAAGGATAAAACAAGAGTTGTTTGAACTGAAGAAAGATATAGAAGTAAAAGATAAAATTACATTAGATAGAAATATTAAATTACCCACTGAACAATAGGTTTAAATGAAATTTAATAGACGGTATTAAAATAAACCAGGAAAAAAAAATCTAGTGTAATAAATTAGAAGAAATAGGTAAAAAGCATCAGAGGGCAAGTGATAGAAATGAGATACATAAATAGAAGATCTAAAATATTATAATTGGGTTCCTAAGAAGAAATCCAAAACTAGAATGGAACTAGTATTTAAGATAACAATCCCAATCTCCTCCCCTGACCAAAAAAATAAAAAAAAAAAAAAGGTCCTGAGTTTAGTGAAATGGGTAAAATTGAACTGGAATGATCAAATCAAGAGAAATATCCTAATGCAACTATTCAGTTTTAAAGATAATAAAAAATTCCTTGGGCCTTCAGGCAGAAAATGAAGTTTCAAAGAAAAGACGATTAGTTTGGTGTCAAAATTCTCACAAATAACATATGAATGAAGGCAGTAGTGAAATGACATTTTCAAACACTTAAGTAAAGAAAATACAGACTAAGAGTTTTACGTAGAGTCAAGTTTTCTGTTAAGTAAAAATCCCGTAAGAAGTTAATTCTGAATATATAGGAACACAGGGAATTTTGTACTCAAAAGCTCTTCTTAAAGAATGTACTAGAGGATAAGATTTAGCCAACCAAGACATGACTGAGGAAACTTGCAAATGACATATGGTGAGAATCACATATATTTAATTGTAGATCTAAAACTAAAATGTTAGTAGCTGTGTAGAAGGATAGTATTTAAACATGTGTTTTTAAAAATAGAAAAATTCAACTGAAATATGGGAGTAGATATAGATATAGGATAGAAAAAGGGAAAACAGTAAGATCATTGACTACTGGACAAGTTAGAAAGGCAAGAGTCAAACAATTTAAAATAGAAATATTAGTTAGTAAACATTTAATAAGAAAAAAAGAGGGATTAAGAACATTAATATGATGGTATTTACTTTTTATTAGTAGAAATCCTTCCTTATATTGGAAAGGGCACAGATTGCATAGAGCACTGGGTGTGGTGCAAAAACAATGAATACTGTTACACCGAACATAATTTTTTTAAAAAAGTGAGAAAAAAAATTAAAAAATTAAAAAAAATCCTTCCTTAATACCAAAAGAAATAGAAACTTTTTTAAATGACAAAAGCAGTGTTGTATGAAATGAGCCAATAAGAAACCCCAAATAGAAAGAAGCAGTATATAACATAAAACAGAGTAATGAAAACAAAAGATATGACAGAATTCAGACCCACCACATGCATCATATCAATACATGTAATAAGATTAAATTGACTAAAGAGGAAAGTATTTTCCAGTTAGTTCCTAAAGGAAAATCCAAGAGGCAAAACAAGAGACGCACCTAAAACGCAGCAATTCAGAAGCATTAAAAATAAAAAGATGAACCAAGTTTTACTAGGTAAATGGAGACAATATAAAAGCAGAAATTGTTATCTTAGTAACAGACACAGGAAAATTTAAGTAAAAAACGAATTAACTTTAAATAAAAAAAGATACTCTATAATGTTAAAAGTTGTGTTTAATAATAAAGCTATACCAATTATGAATATCTGTGCACTAAATAACACAGTAAACACTTATATAAAACAGATGTACAGGAGATGCTTGGAAAATGGTTATAAGTATTAACAGAAGATTTTAATATACTATTCATACAAAAAATGTGAAGTAGGAGAAAAAGTAAGCATATAAACACATAAACAACATAATTAGTAAGGTAGATATTTTGGCTCTATATTGAACTGTACACCCTAATAATAGACACTATACCTTTTTCTTACATGCACATTACATCACAAAACCAGAATGTCTAGTACAGCACAAGAAAGCAATGATCAATTCTATAAAATAAAGCTATTAAAACAACATTCTCTGATTCCAGGCCCAGCAAATAGAAATCAAATAGAACCCATAAAGCAAAACAAATTGAAAAAAACAAAACAAGAAAGGTTTACCTCAGTTGGGAAAAAAAAAATGCTATTGAAAAGCTTTTGGATTAAAGGGAATATAAAAAGAGAATTTGCAGAATTTCTAAAAAAAAAATGATAGATACAGTTACTAGTAATGATAGTTACATATAAAAATACAAAGTAGTTCTACATATTAATGTTTGCTTTTGTTGCCTTTTGTGCTTTTAGTGTCATATCCCCCCCAAAAAAACATACTGAAAAGCTTCTGCATAACAAAAGAAACAGTCAACAAAATGAAAAAGCAACATTTTTTTTTCTTTAAAGGTTGTATTTATTTGAGAGAGAGAGAGAGAGGGAACAACAAACGGGGTGAAGGGCAGAGAGAGAAGCAGATTCCCCGCTGAGCAGGGACCCTGACCTGGCTCAATCCTGGTACCCCTGTGATCATGAACTGAACTGAAGGCAGATGCTTAACCAACTGAGTCACCCAGGTGCCTCAAAAGGCAACCTATGGAGTAGAAGAAAATATTTGCAAATCATATACCTGACAAGGGATTAATATCCAAAATACATTAAGGACCCATATAACTTAATAGCAAAAGAGAGAGAAGAGAGAGAGAAAGGAAAACAAATCAATTAAAAAATGGGCAGAGGAACTGAATAAATATTTTTCTAAAGAAGGTGTTCAGATGTCTAGCAGGTACTTGAAAAGATGCCCACCATCACTCATCATCTGGGAAATGCAAACCAAAACTGCAACAAGATATCACTTCACAACTGTTAGAATGGCTATCATCAAAAACACAAAAGATAACAGTGTTGACAAGGGTGTGGAGAAAAGGGACCCCTCCTTCGTGCATTGTGGGTGGCAATGCAAATTGGGGCGGACACTATGGAAAACAGCATGGAAGTTAGCAAATTAAAAATAGGACTATCCTATGATCCAGCAATCCTGTTTTTGGGTACATAACCAAAGGAATTGAAATCACTATATTGAAGAGAGATCTGCATTCCTATTTTCATTGCAGCATTATTCACAATAGCTAAGACACGTAAACAACTTACACCGCCATCCACGTATGAATGGATAAAGAAAATGTGATTTTATATATATATGAAATTCAACCATGAGAATGATGGAAATCCTGCTGTTGGTGACAATGTGGATGGACCTTGAGGGCATTATGCTAAATAAGTCAGATAAAGAAAAGCAAATACTGCATGATAGCACTTATATATGAAATCTAAAAAAGCTGTTTGAAGAAACAGAGTAGAATGGTATTTACCAGGGGCTGAGAAGTGGGGGAAATGGGGAGACGCTGGTCAAAGAATAAGATGAATACGCTTTGGCGTATGATAATTGTAGTTAATAATACTGTATTCTATACCTTAGAACTTAAATTCGCTCAACACAAAAAAGAAATGGTAATTATATGAGATGAAGGAAGTGTTAGCTAACTCTAATCATTTTGTAATATGTACGTATCAAATCAGCATGTTGTAAACCTTAAACTTACAAAATGTTATATCTCAATAAAAAAAGTGATCAGAGGAAATTCCAAAGCCCTAAACACTTATATCAATGAAAATAAAAGGATAAAATACATTAATTGCCAAATCAAAAGGTTAGATAAGGTATTACAAAGTAAATTATAAGAAGGCACCAGTAGGGAGCTTATACAAGAGCAAAAATTAATGAGAACAGAAATGGAAGATGAAATTAATAAATCAAAACTTTGGTTCTTTGTAAAATTTAGTGTTAGAGAAAAATAATCTGTGAGCTGATTTAACAAGAAAGAGGAAGAAAGCACAAGCTAACTGTATGTGTACTGGAAGTAACTTTGATACAAAAGTAAAAATAACTAAAAGAATATATACAGTCATACAGTTATACAGTTATAAAATAAGTGTCCTCCCAGTAGCCAATTTTGTGAAATGGAGCTCTCTAAATTCTGATTCACATTATGTATTTTTAAATACAGCCAGGTGCTTTAATAAAAGGAGGACTAGGGGATGACCTTGAGTTAGTCACATTAAAATACTGGCTGGCTTTGGGACTTGATGGATTTTCTTTCCCTCTTAATTTTTGTAGACTATGAAGAGCTCTGCAAGTTACATATAAAATTAACTACGGAATTCTCAAAGATCATTTCTGTTGTTAGTATTCTATATTTTTGTATCTGTAAGCTTTTTATCTCTTAAACATTTTTTCCCCTGAACCTACAGAAAAGCCTCCCACTGTTTTTTTTTTTTACCTAGCCCCAGTTTACAATTCAGTGGATTTGATAACACCAAGTTCATGATAAGCAGCTCTCAGTGCATGGTGACTTCATGTCCATGGTCAATTTTTCCACATACCAGTAACATCTTTCTTAGAGGAGAATAATTTTTTATAGTGTAGAGTGGGGCTGTCCAATAGAACTTCCTGTAATAATGGAAATACTTATGTCTACACCACTCGATATGATAGCCATTAGTCGCATGTGGCTATTGAGTATTCAAAATGTGAGTAGTGAAACTGAGGAATTGAATTTTTAGTTTTTTAATTTTAATTTATTTAAATTTAAGTATCCATGGGTGACCTGTGTTTTCTGCATTAGATAGCACAGGTATAGAGGATGATTTTTCCTTAGAAATAGGGTTCACCTCCTACACTATTGGTGGAAATGCAAGCTGGTGCAACCACTCTGGGAAACAGCATGGAGGTTCCTCAAAAAGTTGAAAATAGAACTACCCTATGACCCAGTAATTGCACTACTGGGTATTTACTCTAAAGATACAAACGTAGTGATCTGAAGGGGCACGTGCACCCGAATGTTTATAGCAGCAATGTCCACAATAGCCAAACTATGGAAAGAACAGATGACTATCAACAGATGAATGGATAAAGAAGATGTGGTATATATATTCAATGGAATACTATGCAGCCATCAAAAGAAATGAAATCTTGCCATTTGCGATGACATGGATGGAACTAGAGGGTATTATGCTTAGCGAAATCAGTCAATCGGAGAAAGACAACTATCATATGATCTCCCTGATATGAGGAAGTGGAGATGTAACGTGGGGGGTTTGTGGGGTACAAAATGAATAAATGAAACAACATGGGATTGGGAGGGAGACAAACCACAAGAGACTCTTAATCTCGCAGAACAAACTGAGGGTTGCTGAAGGGGCAGTCAGGAGAGGGTGGTGGGGTTATGGACTTTGGGGGGTTGTGTGCTGTGATGCGTGCTGTGAAGTGTGTAAACCTGGCGATTCACAGACCTGAACCCCTGGGGCTAAAAATACATTATATGTTTATAAAAAAATTAAAAAAAAAGAAATAGGGGTTCATTGTGTGCTTCTCCTATCAAGATGTTCCAGAGACTCTAGAGAGTATCCTTGACATGCTGGAACCTTCAGCACAAATGAAGATGCTAAGTTTTATTTTCAAAATGTAGGATAGCTTGTATTGTACTCTGTACCTAGTTAGAGCCTTCTCCTGCATTGGATGTCCCTCAAAATTGGCAGGCTTCTGAGTCACTAGAGAGGTGGATAGTAGTACCCAAATGGGCATTATATGCCTGAACATACATATCATTATATGGTATTGTATCTCAAAGAGCCAGAACACAGCGGTTTGGAAATAAAAGTGGAATGTAGGATTCCATCTCAACATTTAACTGATCCAGTTGTGCAGTTTATGATTCCTGACTCACAATTTTAGGCTCTGATTAGTTGGAGGCCATGGTTTCCAGAAGGGAAACACTGTGAAGAGCAAGGGTGCAGCTGAACAATGGTAACTGAGAGAAGTGTATATCACATTCAGAAATGTCCCCAGGACATCTCTTGATGCTTCCACATGAGGAGGTTAATATAAATTGATAATTTTAGCAACACCAGCTTAGCGAGGGCAGGACTACTAAGGGTTTAACCCTTGAGGATGAATTTTACCAAACAGGCAACCCAAATGAGACTAAGTACTTGCAGAGGGTGACAGTAATCCAGAACGCTGGTGAAGAAGATGAGTGTCTGTTATGGCCTCTTGACCAGGTACAGCAATAGTCAGACAAGTCTTTGTAACTGTTAAGGAGATTACAAGTGAAAAAGATTGGATTTTTGCTTCCACTCTCAGGGTGTATACTGGAGGTGTTAAATTGGTTGACCCAGTTTATACATCTCCTCAGATCCTCCTGGCATTATAAACCACCCTCTTACCCCCACCACCAGAAGACTTGACCACCTACTAATGGAAATCCTCATTCATCACTGTCATGAACACATGTCCTCACACTGATGTCTGTCTCAGCCTCCCAGGGTAACAAAAGGCTTCCACATGTCTCAGCGAAGAAGCTGCCAAAGCTCGGACACCCTAGTCCTACAACCCGTAGAAGCTATTGCTACTTCCACCCCTTCTGGCTGTAGATGACGTCTTGCAATCACGAATGGGAAATCTAACTGACCTAGTGGTTTCCTGGAGAGCCTCAGTAACCAGTGTGATATAGTAAACAGAAAGATTTTCTTAGGTAAATCCCACTCCTTTGCTTCTTCCCACATATTTTCTGAGGTGCGATGGCTCTCAGAGGATGGTCCATGTGATTGATCAAACGCTGTTTTTTCTTTCTTTTTTCTTTCTTTCTTTCTTTCTTTTTAATATTATTTATTTTAAAGAGAGAATGTGCACACATGCACGCAAGGAGGGGATAGAGAAAGAATCTTCAGCCTACCCTCTGAGTATGAAGCCCAATGTAGGGCTTGCTCTCATAGGGCCCTGAGATCATGACCTGAGCTGAAACCAAGAGTCAGATGTTCAACCACCTGAGCCACCCAGGCGCCCCAACTGGCTACACTTTCTTCTGAAGCTGTGGCCAGTTTGATAATGTTCTCTATATTTTTTTTCTTACTTCAGTTCTCTTTTATGTCTTATTTCTGCCCTGGAATTTCACATGTTCTCTGAACCCCCTACCAGTAAAATGTTAGGATTAATTTTTGCCACAGGCTCTGTTTTCTAAGAAACTGGGGCTGAGGTAGGAACATTTAATGATTCTGCACATGTATTCAGTAGACTGTCTATAATAGGGAATCCTGGGAAGATGAGGGAGACTTCTTGTCATGAAAAGGAACAGGAGGTCAATTGTAAGGAAAATCACAAAGAGAAATATGGTGATGTGAGATGCATGAAACAAGAAGAAAAAAACCCAGAAACCTGAGTAGCATGAAGATGGGAAATTACTCACCAGATTTAAGCATTAAGCTTCCCTGAAATTTCTTTCAGGGACAAGGAAGAGTAACAAATTTGGAATATGAAATTAAGAGTGTTGACAGAAAGAGAACAAACGAACTCCCAGAAGGCAGCAGGCTGTCGGGAATCTGTCTTCTTTTTACCTTGGTAGATTTCTTTAGAATTTCATGCAGATATTTATATCAAGGCTGACATTATGAGAAGTTGAGATAAAGAAAAAGCATGGTGTGTGACCTTGGCTAGTTACTTGTAAAATGAACGAGAAGCAAAGAAGATAACAGAATATTAAATATTAAATAAAAGAATTGTAAAAGCATCATGCAATGGTTTTGTGGCCCTGGCTCCTTTACGGGTTTTCTTTTTTTTTTTTTAAAGATTTTATTTATTTATTTGAGAGAGAGACAGTGAGAGAGAGCATGAGCGAGGAGAAGGTCAGAGAGCGAAGCAGACTCCCCATGGAGCTGGGAGCCCGATGTGGGACTCGATCCCGGGTTTTCTTTACAAGTCTATTGAATCCTGGTTTAGGGACAGCAATAGAGAGACCAATTTCCAAAATTTTATTTATAGCCCAATCAAGGCAAAATTTTTCTGTAGTGAAAGTGTAAATATATAAATCAGTGTTTTTTGCCTTCTATGTTATTTTTTTCTCAAGCTTTTACATGCATCAGAATCACCTAGAGGCCTTGTTATGACACACTGTGGCTTTCCCTAACCCCAAAGTTTCTGGTTCAGTAGGTCAAAGCTAGAGTTGCAGATTTTCCATTTCTAGCAAGTTCCTAGGTGATGCTGATGTCGCTGATCAAAGGAACAAAAGCTCTGAGAACCACTGTTCTGTGTTATTTGGAGGAGTAATGTTATAGCCTAGTCAGGATGTAATTTTAAGAACTCTGATGGTCACGGAGAAGTAAGACATTCATTGCTAAATCTCCGTGGGGACTGTCAGAAGAACAAATTTGAAATTTACGATCAATCATGTCTTATAGAGTTTTACATTTTAACGCAAAAACTATCCACCCCTAGTTTATTTGAATGTTGGAAAGAAGTTTTTAAAAAGGTGTTTCATGGGGCATCTGAGTGGCTCAGTTGGTTAAGCATCTGCCTTTGGCTCAGGTCATGACCCCAGAGTCCTGGGATCGGGCCCGGCATTAGGCTGTCTGCTTGGCAGGGAGTCTACTTTTCCCTTTCCCTCTGTTTGCCACTCCCCTTGCTTGTGTTCTCTCAATCTCTGTCAAATAAATAAATAAAAATAAATATTTAAATATTTAAAAATAAATAAAATAAAAATAAAAGGGTGTTTCATGTGCAGTTAGCATTGATGTTGCCATTCTGTGTATAAAAGAGTCCTATGAAAAATTTTCTATTATATAGGCATGGAGAAAATCCTTATGGAACATCATCTGGGTTACTTAGCTGAGTTCTCTTTTGACATTCTCTCTCTCTCTTCCAATACTGGAAAAGAATTACTGACACATTTATGTACCTATTACATTTTTTCTTAAAAATAAGACTGATGCCCTTAAGGATCATTCTGTCAGAAATTGAAGAGACATTGAAAAGTTGCTGTTTCAAATCATTAGCCATGATTAAATGATAGCAGTTGTATCACAAGGTAGAGTTCATTTAAAAATTCAAGCTGCAAGGGATGTGATATGAGAAAAGTAACTCTTCTTCTCCATGATTCAAAAGGAAGTGTGTTAAAGAAATTCTAAGCCAGTGATCTTGACCTTGGCTGCACACTAGGATAACGTGGGAACTTTTAACAAACATGATTCCCATGCTTCATTCCGTATAAATTAAATCAGTCTGGGAGCATACATTGGTTTTATATTGCTCTACATAATAAGTTACCACAAACCTAGAGTCTGAATACAACATAAATATGTTATATCACAACTTCCCATGGCTCAGGTTAATTGTGTTCCCTGATCAGGGTCTCACCAAGCTGAAATTAGTGTACCATCCTGAATTATGATTTCATCTGAGGCTCAGAGTCTTCTTCCAAGCTCAACAGTTGCTGGCAGAATTCAATTCTGTGTGGTTGTTGGATTGAGTTCCTCGTCTTTCAGCAGCCAGCTCTCCTTCCCTGCCCTGTGACTGTTTCCAGAAAATGGCAGTTTGCTTCTTCAAGGCCAACAAGACAGCATGTATCTACTTCTAATTTCTCTAGCTTCTTCTGTATCTGATCTATAGATCCTATTTAAATGGTCTTACATGATTAAGTCAGGCCAACCCAGAGTAATCTCCTTATGTATTAATTTAAAATCAATTTAAGGACTTGATTACATTTATAAAATATCTTTGCTCTCTCCATATAATGTAACCTAATAAGAGGAGTTATATCCCGTCATATTCACAGATCTTATCTACACACAAGAGGGTGGGAATTATTTTAATACATATAACATATTATATTATATTACATTATATTATGCAATATACCATAATATATATATGCACCTAAATATGTTAAGCAAATACTAACATATCTAAAGGGAGAAACAGGTAAGAATACAATAATAGTAGGGGACTTCAATACCCTTTTCATCAGTGGATAGATCAGACAGAAAATCAACAAGGTAGTGTTGGACATGAGCCATGCATTAGACCAAATGGACCTAACAGACATTTCTAGAACACTCCATCTAAAAGCAGCAGAATACACATTCTTTTCAAGTGAACATGAAACATTCTCTGGGAAAGATCATATGCTAGGCCCCCAAAACAAGTCTTAGCAAATTAAAGAAGATAGAAATCATATCAGCTGTTTTTTTCTGACCAAAATACTGTGGAACTAGAAATCAACAGCAAGAGGAAAGCTAGAAAATTTACAGGTATGTAGAAACTAAACAACACACTCCTGAACAACCAGTGGGTCAAAGAAGAAATTAAGAGGGGAATAAAAAAAAATCTCAAAATGAATAAATATGGAAACACGACATACCAAAACCTGTGGGATGCTGCAAAGGCTATTCTGAGGGGAATTTATAGTGTTAAACACACACACATATATATACACAGAAAAATAGAAAAAACTCAAATAAGCAACTTAACCTTATACCTCAAAGAACTAGAAAATGAGGAGCTAACTAAGCCCAAAGTTAGCAGAAGGAAGGAGGTAACAAAGATCAGAATGGAAAGAAATGAGATAGACACCAGGAAAATAACAGAAAAGACCAACAAGACTAGGAGATGGTTTTTTGAAAAGATACAATTGACAGACCTTCAGCTAGACTAAATAAGAAAGAACATTCAAATACATAAAATCAGAAATGAAAGAGAAGATAAGAGATACTGCTAGAATACACGGGATCATAGGAGACTATTATAAGCAATTGTATGTCAACAAATGGGGTAACCGAGAAGATGCTAATAAATTCCTAGAAACATACAATCCACCAAGACTGGATCAGGAAGAAAGAAAAGCTCAACAGACCAATAACAAGCAAAGGATTGAATCAGTAATCAAAAACCTCCCAACACAGAAAAGACCAGGAGCAGATGGCTTCACTAGAGAATTCTACCAAATATTGAAAGAAAAATAACACCATTGCTTCTCAAAATCTTCCAAAAAATTGAAGAAGGAGCACACTCAAATGATTTCTATAAGGCCAGCATTATTCTGATACCAAAGGCAGATCAGGACAGTATAAGAAAAGAAAACTATAGACCAATGTCCCTGATAAGTATAGATGCAAAAATTCCCAACACAGTATTAGCAAGCTTCATTCCAGAACACATTACAGTGGGGATGCCTGGCTGGCTCAGCTGATTTAGTGTCCGACTCTCGGTTTCAGGTCAGGTCATGATCAGCCCCAGGTCAGGCTCCATGCTCAGCACAGAGTCGGCTTGTCCCTCTCCCAGCCCCTGCTTTCACTCTCTCTCTCTCTCTCAAATAAAAAAATAAATAATAAATAAATAAATAAATAAATCTTTTTAAAAAGAGAACACATTAAAATGATTATACACCATGATCAAGGGATTTCTGCCTGGTATATAGAACTATTGCAACATACGCTAATAAATAAATATATTAACAGAATGAAAGATTAAACTCAAATGATCATCACAATAGATGCAGAAAAAGCATTTGACAAAATATAGCATCTATTTATGATAAAAATCCTTGACAGATTGTGTAAAGAAAGAATGTGCCTCAGCATAATAAAGGCCATATATGACAAACCCACAGCTAACATCATACTCAGTGGAGAAAAACTGAAGGCTTTTCCTCTAAGATCAGGAATAATACAAGAGTGGCCACTCTCACCGCTTTTATTCAAGATAGTACTAAAAGTTCTAACCAGAGCACTTAGGCCAGACAAAGAAATAAAAGGCATCCAAATCAGAAAGGAAGGAGTAAAATTGTCACTGTTTGAAGCTGGTTTGATTTTGTATATAGAAAATCCCAGACTCAATTAAAAAAACTGTTGGAACTAATCAATGATTTCAGTAATGTTTCAAGTTATGAAATCAACATGCAGAAATCAGTTGCATTTCTTTCTTTTTTTAAAGATGTTATTTATTTATTTGACAGAGAGAGATCACAAGCAGGCAGAGAGGCAGGCAGAGCGGGGGTTGTTGGGGGGAGGGAAATCCAGGCTCCCTGCTGAGCAGAGAGCCTGATGTGGGCTTCCATCCCAGGACTCTGAGATGATGACCTGAGCCAAAGGCAGAGGCTTAACCCACTGAACCACCCAGGCGCCCTCAGTTCCATTTCTTTATACTAATAATTAAACATATGAAAAAAATAAAGAAAACTGTCCCACTCACAATAACATCAAAAATAACAAAACAGGAGTGCCTGGGTGGCTCAGTTGGTTAAGTGTCTGCCTTAGGCTCAGGTCATGATTCCAGGACTCCTGAATCGAGTCCTGCATCAGGCTCATTGCTCAGTAGGAACCCTGCTTCTCCCTCTGCCCACTGCTCCCCCTGCTTGTGAGCTCTCTTTTTCTCTCTCTGTGACAAATAAATAAAATCTTTAAAAACAAAACAAAACAAAAGAACTCTCAATACTATAAAAGAAGCTCTTCAGGAAGAAGGAATATGACGCAGACAGAGACCCGGATATAAAAAGAAACAAAAACATGAGGAATGCTGCAAATGGAATAAGCGAAAGTTAAATATAAACTAACTTGTTATTATTTTGAGTTCTCAAACAGATAAATGATTTTCTAAAGTGAACATAGTAGCAATGAATTGTGTTTGGAGCATATGTAAATGTTGAATGACAGCTATAGCATAAAGGGTTCAGTTGAAAATATATTGTTAATAAGATATTTATAGTGCACTTGAAGCCATAAAATGTTATTTGAGGGTAGACTCTAATTAATAACAGGTGTGTATTGTAAACTCTAAGATAATCACTAAAACAATGAACCAGTAATGGAGGTAAAATGGGTGGCTCAGTGGGTTATGCCGCTGCCTTCGGCTTAGGTCATGATCTCAGGGTCCTGGGATCGAGTCCCGCATCGGGCTCTCTGCCTGCCTCTCTGCCTACTTGTGATCCCTCTCTCTGTCAAATGAATAAATAAAATCTTTAAAAAAAATTTTTTTTGATTAATTCCAAAGAAAGGTGAGATGTTGGGAAAGTTTGGATATAAAGGTTTGAGAGAGTTTTGGGGTTGATGGAACTGGTTTATACCTTACTCTGGTTTTGGGTACACAACTGTATATCTTTGTCAAAACTTCTAGAACTATACACTAAAAAGGAGGAATTTGAGTTTATGTAAATTATAACTTTGTGAAAGTTGGAAAAATTGCTTTCCTATTATTCTAATTCAAGAATATTTCACTGTGCTCGCTTCGGCAGCACATATACTAAAATTGGAACAATACAGAGAAGATTAGCATGGCCCCTGCGCAAGGATGACACGCAAATTCGTGAAGCGTTCCATATTTTTCATATCACTCGGCATCAGGGAAATACAAATCAAAACCACAATGAGATATCACCTCACACCAGTCAGAATGGCTAAAATCAACAGGTCAGGAAATGACAGATGCTGGCGAGGATGCGGAGAAAGGGGAACCCTCCTACACTGTTGGTGGGAATGCAAGCTGGTACAACCACTCTGGAAAACAGCATGGATGTTCCTCAAAATGTTGAAAATAGAACTGCCCTATAACCCAGCAATTGCACTACTGGGTATTTACCCTAAAGATACAAACGTAGTGATCTGAAGGGGCACGTGCACCCGAATGTTTATAGCAGCAATGTCCACAATAGCCAAACTATGGAAAGAACCTAGATGTCCATCAACAGGTGAATGGATAAAGAAGATGTGGTATATATACACAATGGAATACTATGCAGCCATCAAAAGAAATGAAATCTTGCCATTTGCGACAACAAGGATGGAACTAGAGCGTATCATGCTTAGCGAAATAAGTCAAGTGGAAAAAGACAACTATCCTGTGATCTCCCTGATATGAGGAAGTGGTGATGCAACATGGGGGCTTAAGTGGGTAGGAGAAGAATAAATGAAACAAGATAGGATTGGGAGGGAGACAAACCATAAGTGACTCTTAATCTCACAAAACAAACTGAGGGTTGCTGGGGGGAGGGGGGGTGGGAGAAGGGTGGTGGGGTTATGGACATTGGGGAGGCTATGTGCTTTGGTGAGTGCTGTGAAATGTGTAAACCCGGCGATTCACAGACCTGTACCCCTAGGGATAAAAATATATGTTTATAAAAATAAAAAAATTTAAAAAAAAAGAATATTTCACTAAAACTTTTTTAACCCTAATTGCTAGAATCCAACATGTGTTTACTAAATACATTATGAGAAGTCAAATTTATTTATTTTTTTAAGAATAACTAATGAGATGAAGAATATGTAATATATCTGGATTTCTGAAAGCTGTTAGAAAAGTCCTGTTATTCTCCTAGTGGGGGCAAATAGGAAAACTGCGGGTTAAATGTAGGGTTGACTTCTCTTGACTAAATCTGTGCTGACAAATAGGTTGTCATTGCTGTGATAAAAATCTACCAGGGAGGCATTTCCATAGGCCTCTACCCTCAGTGCTTCCCTCTTTATTTGTATCAGTGCTTTGAATGAAACTTTAATGTTTCCTTCTTTAGGTAGACCATGGTAATTGGTGAGATATAGACTATGTTCGCTATCAGACTAGAAATACAAAAAAAGCCTTGAAAGTGGAAAAGGTGAAAGGGCCACATCATATTTGTATTTATTTTTTAATGCTTCAGAGAGACATGTTACATGCGTGGTAAGAACTCTTTAAGCATAGAATCGATTGCCCCGAGCAGTAATGCTTTCCTGTGGCATTTGTTGAGTATAATTTGGTTAAAGCCAGAGAGGGGTTATAAGAGAAATCAAGAACTGTTAATAACACGTCTTAATTAGCAAGCTTTAAGGTATCTTCCGACTCTGAGAATGTTAAGTATTTATGAAGTGCCTACCATGAGTGGGTTATTATTTCCAGCCTTGTAGTGGATTCAAACTAGCTTAGAGCCCTGGCCTTTATCTCTTGATTATGCTGTTCCATTAGCATACCCTTCAGAAAATATCCAGCATCTGAGCACTGCTCAGCATGTCCACTTTCACCAGCCTGGTCCAAGCTCATCTCTGGTCTGAATTCCTGTCCCTGAACGGAGCTCTCCACTTCTTCCTGTCCTCCTCAGTCTGATTTCAACGAGATAGTTTCCTTGCTGTTTTTCAAATGTGGGAGGCAAGCCTCCAACTGCGGACCTTTGCATTTGCTGTTTACTTTACCTAAAATGTTCTGCTGGATACCTGCATGGCTCCTTGATTGCTTCCTTCATGTCTTGACCAAAAGTTCCATCTCAGTGACTCTCCATAATGACACTTAATACCCCCCTCTTTATTTTTTTTCTCTTTAGCATTTATCACTACTTAATATAACACATCTTTTTTTTTCTTTTTTCTTTTAAGTAGGCTCTGACCCTCCAACATGGGGCTTGAACTCATGACCCTGAGATCAAGACCTGAGCTGAGATCCAGAGTCAGATCCTCAATCAACTGAGCCACCCAGACACCTCTTAATATACTACATATATTATTTTAAAATCTTACTTGTGTGTGTCCCCACCAGCATGTAAGCACCATAATTTTTATTTGTTTTGTTTCCCGCTGTATTCCCAGTGTTTTGAACAGTGCCTGGCAGAGTTGACAATTAATACATGTCTGTCAAAGGAAAGGAAGAAATGATAAAACTCTGTAATTATTAACCAGCCATATTTATTAAGCAGTCATTAGGGACCTGGCACAGAGCTAAGCACTTTGTATGCTGATGTGGCCCTGAGTCCTCCTGACAACCGAGCCACGGGTCACAGGGAAGGAAACCAAGGTTCAGAGAAGTCAGGTAACTTGTTCAAGGTCACACAGCTGGTCAGGGCTGGGCCAAGATAATGTTCATCATCATCATCAAGCTCACTCGATCAAAAGCATGTCTCACCTCATGCTTCTTACTGTCCTCAGCTTAATCAAAGGGTTGAGTCACATGTCTTCCAGGGGTTGCAGGCAGTACTGATTCTGTTACAAGGACATTTGAGAGACAGAAGACATTTCTCCAGCATGGATTTGGTAGATTTGATTTGGTGCTGCATTTCAGGAAGCCGGGCTCTATGGGTTGCCATAGTAACAGAGAGCAGCTGCTCACAAACTCATTTCCTGTGGAGTGATAATCCCTTCTCCCTAGTTTTAGCTGGGAACAAATCTGGTAACTTGTTATGATGTGGCTGTCGCCAGTGCTGATGGTTCTACTTAGACCTATATCTGATACTTTCTTTCCTCATGTTCGTTTTGAAAGTTAGTTAACCACATTATAAAAAACTTAGAAGGAAAAACAAAAAGAAAGTTCGTTATCACCCAGCCCAGCACGAACTCATTGTTGTTTATTCTGATACTTCTCTCTCAGAAGGCAAATCTGGTTTTGCTATTGGCTAACTATTTGACCTTGGAAAAACCTTGACTTTCAGGAGACAAAGTAAATCTCAACTCTCATTGAGGCTAATAATTATTATTTTGTAAGTTTTGAGCTTTACCTTTCTTTTTAGTTTTTATCTTTGAAGAGTAAATGAAGTAAACTATGCAAACCATCTGGGGCTTCCAAGAAAGGTTTGTGTCTCTCTTTGGATTTCCTTCTTTTTCCTCGTGTTATCCTCGAACCTGCCATGCCACAGATATCACCACTCCCACTGAGCACTTTTAGAGGTACATTTAAGATGTTTAGTTATCTGAAAATATATAACCAATGGGAAGACAGTACTAATATATGAAAGCTAAAACTCTCTCTATGACCATGGCTTCTCCAGATGACCACCTTTGCCTCCCTGCATTGTTGGGGCTAATAAAATAGAGCATCTCTGCACCTCAGAGCTAAAGCATCATCGGAAGCTCAAGGGTCTATATTGCGTATTTGCACTGGATGTGGAATCACGATGCCCAGAACTTTCTTAGACACACAGGTATTGTCCTCTGCTCTGTGTTCAGCCTCTGCAAGCTGGCATCCCAGCTCCGTTCCTTTTTAGCTCTGTGACTGCAGTGCTTTGGTTTTCTCATCTCTGAAATGCAGGCGAGAGCAGACATAAATTCCTAAGTGTTGCTAGGGCTCAACAAGAGAGCCATGAAAGTGCTCCACACCGTAGCTGGCAAACACTCCTTGCGGGACGAACACCTGAAACCTCAGGAGAAAGAGGAAACTCTTTAATTGCCTTTTCTCACTACTCCCCTTTTGTTTTCCTTTTCACTTAGAGACTGTTGGACCCACTTCTCTCCTTCCTAGTTTTCCTTTACAGAAAACCTTCCGTCCTGCTGAGGCTTGGGCTCATTTTTTAATTCTCATTCTCTGCAATAATCACCTCTATTGCAACATCAATACCACTGCACACACATGCACAAAACTCTGCTGTGCGTGAATTTTGCCTTCTGTTACTCCAAAAATATTGACTAAACACCTTACAGCTTGCCACGTCCTAGCACCACATGCCTTTGAGGAGAAAGTTAGTCAAGGCTCCTCTGTTTTTCAAGCTTGATTCTAGTAGACGCTTGCAGCCCTGAGTGCTCACGTACTTCCTGCTTTCTATCCTGCCCCCGTTTACTGACATCTCTCTGCCTTGCATCCCATCCTCATTGGATTTTTTTTCTTTGTGATCCTTTTCTCAAAAAATTCCCGTATAGTTAATATACGATGTTATATTAGTTTCAGGTGTACAGTGTAGTGATTCAGCTCTTCCGTATGTCAGCCAGGGCTCATCGCAAGTGGCTTCCTTGATCCCCATCACGTTTCACCCATCTCTCCCACCCCTTTCCGTCTGGTAACCATCAGTTTGTTCTCTATAGTTAAGAGTCTGTTTCTTGGTTTGCCTGTCTCTCCCCCACCCCCTTCGCTCTTTTGTTTCTTAAATTCCACATATGAGTTAGATCATATGGTAATGGCTTTCTCTGACTGGCTTATTTCGCTCAGCATTATACTCTTTAGCGACATCCATGCCATTGCAAATGGCAAGATTTTATTCTTTGTTATGGCTGTGTGTGTGTGTACACACCCATACATACCACATCTTCTTTATCCATTCATTATCGATGAACACTTGTGCTGCTTCTGTATCTTGGCTATGGTAAATAATGCTGCTATCAAGGTAGGGGGGTATGTATTTGATCTTAAACTCTGGACTTAACCCAAACTAATAGGCTTAAGAGGGATGCCATTTAATGAATGTTTTATTCAGCAAACATTTATTGGGCCCCTGCTATATGCCACGCTTTATGTTATCTCCTCTACCATATATTCATTCTCACAAAGCCTTCTAGAAAGTAGTACCTTAACCCAAGGGATATCAGTTGAAAAATTAAGGCAGGCTGGGAAAATAAATCTTCAGGCGGTAAACTTCTAAAAATCATTTTAAGCCTTACTAATACGCATTACTCTATTCCATGCTTAATTTGACAGCCCGTAATGCCATGTTTTGAGCTGACATAGGTGATGACTGTGATCAGTGACATTCAGAGGCAGCAAATGAAACGATAATTTCTAAAGTCAAAGTGGGTCATGCCATTCCAAAGCAAACAGGAAATCCAAAACATTCAAATGGTATTTGCTAAATGTAAAATTGATGTCAAGTGTACAGCAAAGGGGAGTTGTTGCCCGTGGAGTTGTTAATCCTGCTTGAGGTATTAACTTAAGATATTAACTTGTTACCAGTCAGGTATCCATCTTGGAAATGTCTCCCCTGCATAGTAATGGTGGCATATAACACTGCAGGCTAAACTAATTCTGTTGCCATTTGGGTTTCTGAAAGCCAGCATACATTAAAGATTCTAGCCGAGCTTCCATTCTCATGCAAGAATTGATGAACCAGGAGCTTTTCTAATAACAGTGAACACCACATAAATGGAACGTTCATTCCATAAACTCCATTGTTAATAGGATAAAATCACTCTGGGTAAATAAAACTAATAACACTTTCTCCTAATTGATGCTCAAGGGCCGCCTACCATGTCTGTGTGATAAGACTATAATAAATTAGCCTTGTTTTCAACTCAGGGGGGTTGCTGTCCTGAGACTGAGAGATTTGTTCAGACTTTCATAGTTTTTCCTTGCCAGTTAACCTCTATTAACTTTCTATCTACCTAGTTCCTCAGGAGCATTAACCCAGGGATGTGCAGGGATTTGTCAGTATGCAGATGTCAGACTCTATTTCCCTTAAAGCTGAAGAAGGGCTCCTAACTGGCCATGCATAGGTGCCCACCTTCAGTGCGGCAGACCGCAATATTGACACTTGAAAAGAGCGTCTTGACACTTCCTTCCCAAAGTGAAGGATGACAGTGGATTTAGTTCATGTGCCCTCACACAAGAACCTCCCAGATTTGTCTGTAGACAAGTAAGCCTGTAAAATTATGAATTTATTTACATGTGATTGATATTTCATGCTCGCAGTTTCCTCAGAGATGACTGAAGCCAGTGACGTTCACAGTTGGCCCACTCATCAACTGCTTAAAACATCCCCCATCTGTAAATTAGAGAGCATCCTTTCTCAAGAGACGGTAAAGAGAATATGAAGAAAAGCATGCAGAGTACCCAGCCAGAGGCCGGTCTGCAATAAGATCTCACAGTGGCCATTTACATCATAGTAATTATAGACTTTAAACGATTACCAAACTTTTCTCGACTCAGATTGTTTTGATGCCTCCAGCATTGTTTCAAGGGCGACAAAAAGGTAGAAAAAGCAGCACAGAATTCTGCAGGATGCAGCCCCCAATTCTCCTTCTAGTTCTTTGGAGATTAACCATGGAGAGGATGGTAAATCCCAGTATGCTTTGGAACTTGAATTCCCTCCTCCGTCAAACTAGGCTGACCAATGCCTACATTATGCTGACGCTGGAACAATGAAACAGGGTAATTTATGTAGTGCCATTTAAAAAAAAAATACACAGAACTACGTATAAAGCATTATTGGAATTTTAGGGTTTAGCTTTTGTTAAAGGAAAGATCAGTAACTTCTTTGAAATATCTCTCAGAGGACTGAAAATCCATTAACATTATTTTTATCTACAACATTATTTAGTCTGGCGGAGGTTCTAAAATGTTTAGCTTCTGAATTTCAAAACCATCAAATCAGAACAAAACTGCCAGGAGTGCGGTGCAGAGAGGTAACACATGTCTCTGGCCTCGCCTTATCTTCTCTTTGCAACTCATCCAGATTGTTTTCTGCTTTTCTAGTCAGTGAATATAGACGTGTTTCTCACAACTGATGTCTTTCTCTTCCTCACACATGACAACCAAAAGGATGCCATGGGCCCTGACCATGCCTTAAAGAAGAGAAATATTTTACTTTTAATTGACCAATGCAGAATTTAACTTGGAAATGCTCATTTAGTTTTAAATATCCAAAAGCAAGAGCTATAAAAATGGCATATAATTTATTGTTTTAAATGTATGCCTTCATTATATTTCCCAGTGTCCCGTAATAGAAATAAGAGAAAACCTTGTCATAACCATTCTCTTACAGAAATGAAAGCATGTTAAATGAAAAAGGCACTTAAGAGCTTTAAGGAAGATCATTTGAAAAATGATCTTAAACCAGTTTGCTGTGCTATTTTGAGTTGCATAGTAGAAAGCACTGATAACGTAATCAATTGATTTTGAAACTATTTTAATATAATATTTTTAACAATAACTTAAACATGCACACTCAGCACTTGTGGTGACTGATGATACCAAAAATGCTATCAAACTGGGGGCCATTTACCTATGTGACTCCCCTGAGCCTGGGACTCTTTGAAGTGAAGTAAGAAGATAGAGAAGTGTGATTCACACCATGGTTTTGTCCTATGGTTGTGACCTCTCTTCTTTCTTTACCTCAGGGTTTTTTTCTCCCTTATCTCATCCCAGAGGGTGGGCCTTGGGGAATGTGCACGCATGAACATGGCCCAAAGAGTTGTCAGGCCAACACCAGCTGTGGTCTGCAGTGGACATTGGCTTTTCTCCCTCTCAGTTCTTGACTCCTAGTTTCTGGCCTCTGGCTTCTATTACTTCCACTCTGCTTTTTCTTATTTCAGTACTAGGATCAATTACCCATCGCTTTCTTCATTGAACTGCCTCTAGTTCATCTCTGTACTGTCTTCATCTGCGGTATGGAAATAATATTTCTTTTCTTGAAGAAGCATTGGTAAGATTAAATGAGGTGATGCTTAGCCCAATACCTTATGTATAATAAGCTCAATAAGTTAGAAGCATTGTGACTCAGATTATCTACTCAAAGGACTCCCCTGTCCAAAGTGATTAAAATGCAAATATCTTCTTTCTGCAGCTCACCTAGATTACATTCTACCTTGCAAGTCAGTGAGTATAGATGCATGTTTCTCACCACTAAAGTCTTTCACTTTCCCTCATAGAACAACTATAAAGGATGCCCAGGGCTTTAAATTTTTTATTAAAAGAGGTTATCTGCTTTTTTTAAAAGCTTTCCTTCTACTAAGTCTCATTGACTTTGGTTCTCACTGCATTGTATCTTCAAAGTTTCTCCCTGTCCCAGTTAATTTAGGTTATCTTGGTATCTAATGCCCAAATTCCCATTTGCTTTATCATGTGATCCTTCATTCAGTCAGAATGTGAACACCCATAACCAATTTCGTGTTGTAATCTGATATGAAACTCTTTTTTCTTTTTGTGAAATGAATTTGCCATTAAACAAATCCATGCAACAAGTTAATTTGCAAGTTGTTAACATACATCATCATAAATTGCTAAGTCTGACACCTCAGTTGATAAAAACAAAAATCTCTTCTCTCTCTGAACTTTTTCCAAATACAGCTTTTGAAAATTTGAAACTTTCTGTAGAACTATGGAACACATACAAAAATGTTCACAAATTATAAAAGTACAGTGCCAAGAATTTCAAATTCTGAACACACCCACGTGTTCTTCCTGCCTAATTCCTGGATGCAAGAGCACAAATCCTTCAACCCAGCAGGCCTTCTCTTCCTCTTCCTCCCCTTCAACCACATGTGGAAGCTGGGGACATTTCCTGTGAAAACTTGGAGTATCCACAGAGTGGAGCATTAGTGGGACAAAGATGAGGTCTTGAGATTAAGGACTATTCTGTATTTCCACCAATCTTGGCAATAGAATCTCACTTTCTAAGAAAGAAGAATAACGGTATGTTCTAGACTTTATTATGTGTGTAAGAATAAAATGCATACAGAGAGAACTGGAAGTACACTAATACTAGGTTTCTGTAGCATCTGTAAAATGGTTTTAATAGATACAAAATAATGACTGCAAGCAATGAAGTAAGTGGGGAAAAGGGGGCCTTTAGGATGTTTCTATTTTAAATCTTGAAGTTGTGTCTATCTAAAATTAATTCTTTGGGTAATCAGGTATTCTTGCAAATTTGGATGGAAAGACTCTAGGTAAGAATGTGATAAGTGTCCACCCAAAGAGTTAAAGGTAATATTTAGCTCTGCCTCCTTTTCCTTTGTTAGATCCTTTTGCCCATCTCTCCTTTGTATGTCACTAGTCAGACCAACCCTTTTACTGTACATCATAAAAACATAAAGTGAAAATTGTGACAAGTTTTGCTGTGGGCCTGGGAGAACAACTGCCTACTTATTGTCAAGGCAGACCTAACGTGAAAATGTTGTTAAAAATGCTATGCTTTGCAACCTGTAGTAAAAACAACCTAGAACTAGGGGAGCTCTCTTTGATCTTGTTATGTTAAATGCCTGGCATTTCAACTTAAACTAAAAGTACAGGAGAATCCTGATCCATGCATTAATAATGAGGTCAAGGTTGTGAGTAGGTTTTACAGAGGAGGCATGATATCATAGATTAGCACAAAGATGGGATGCAGTTAAAAATGCACATGGACCAGAGCCCACTGGCAGAATTGGTACAACTGAGTAACTCAGAAAAATAAACTCGGAGAATATAAGGAAGACGGTTTCTAATGGTGCCTGTAAAGGTTTAGCAATAAAATACATGTTATTTTAAAATAACCTTCATATAGGTTATGATAGGTGACATGTCCATACCATTTTGAACCCAGGTAACTTAAAATGCAAGGAATGATATGGGTGCCTTTAAGAAAATGGTAATTCTACATATGGAAAAAAATTGTCCTTTCTTTTCCTATAGCTATTATTTTTAATCTACTCAGAGCTTGAACTAAATGTCATATACTTGAAAATGACTGCCTAGCCGTTCAAATATTTTCTCTTCAACTTGATGAGCAGTGAGAAAAATGCCTCCCCTTGGGTAGATGAAGAGTAAATGATTACAGGAAGTCCTTCCAGGAATAGCCTCATAAAAAAACAAATTCTGACTACCCTAGATATATATTTTTTAATTCTTTAATTAAAAAAAATTTTTTGAGAGCGAGTGTGCATGTGCACGGGGTGGGGAGAGGGAGAGAGAGGGAGAGAGAGAATCTTAAGCAGGCTCCATGCCCAGAGTGGAGCCTCACATGGGGCTTGAGCTCATGACCCCAAGATCATGACTTGAGCCAAAATCAAGAGTTGGACACTTAACCGACTGAGCCACCCAGCACCCCTACCTTAGATATTTTCCAAGGCTCTCAGTTTTCTTATGTGATAAGTTTTCTTATTAAAACAAGAAAAATAATCCTATTTTAAAAATAATGCAGAAAAGAAGACTAGTTTGCATTATGTAAAATATCACATTTGATTTTCGTTGTTATAAGCCTTTTCCTCCATGCTGTTTTAATATCTGGTTTGTTGGACCCATATTATGCTTGCTCAGCCATCCACCATCACCATCACAAACTTCCCCAGGACTTGGACATGTAGTGAGCAGTGCTATAAGATGTACTTCTTGAGTATAATTATGTCTCAGGTTTCTTTATGTAGAAAAGTTTCATCTTTAGGGAGCAAAAGAATGAGACTAACTCAGAAAGAAAATTAAATCATGGACAAAAACTGAAGAGGGATGGTGAAACTGTTCAAGAACTTGTATTCTAGTCATTTATGAGGCCTTATATGTCTTTGGGGCTTTTACGAGGCCAGAGAAGCAATGAAAATAGGGAGGAATGTAATTTTGCATAATATTATAAAAATGTTTGGTGGTTTTAGTGGAAAAAATGTTAGCAGAACTGAAACCAATCTAAGTTATTTTTCTTTAGAAGCTATCCAAGCAAAAATGCATGAATTTTTTTTCATGTTCAATCTATATATACTTTGGGTTATTACTGACTACCTCTACTTGTAAAAATATTTCTCTAGTAAATATATTTCCTAATCAGATGAATTTCTCAGTGAAAAACATGACAATATTTCATGTGCATGCAGATATCTTTGTGTATGTATATGTATATTATATATAAAAATATGTATGTACCTGTATGTATGTATGTACCTAAGAATGCATATTTATATAAGATTTGATAATTATGCAGAAATTACTCTTTTGGATTGATGACAGACTCTTCCAAGGAGCTAAGTTTTCTATAAGATAAAGGAAAAATGGTCTTTGAATATGGAAATTGTTTTGGAGTAGGTACCTGTGATACCCATGAGCCTTGAGTTACAAGGCAGGAAAAAGAGAATGATCTTCATATATGATAGATGCACTTTATAGCTTAGGAAGTTTTTCCACGTATAAACTCATTCAGTTCCCTTAATATTACATGAAGACTGTCCCGGTTGTAACTACATCCAGTTACAAATATAACACAACAAATACTACAAGTTTAGTGTTGTGAAAACCATTTTATTATCCCCACAGATTATGTGGGTTAGAAATTTAGAAAAAGCACAGTAGGGAATATTTGTTTCTTTTCCATAATATTTGGAGACTCAACTGGGAGCCTTGGAGGCTGAGGGTGAAGTGATGGCAGGGACTATTATTATATGAGGCTCATTCATGTGGGCTGGCTGGACTTGAAAAGAGAGGCTGCCAGCAGGGGGAAAAAAAAAAATCTGTACACGGCCTCGCTTATGACTTGGCCTCCTTACGGCATGAGAGCCTCGGGGTGATTGGACGTTTTACATGCTGGCCCAAGGATTCAAGAGCTAGTGTCCTAGTGAAAAAGGCAGAAGGAGCATTGCCTTTCATGATCAAGCTTTAAAAGTCAAGCAGCCGCACTTTTAACTCATTCTGTTCATTAGGAGTGAGTCACAAGCCCACCCAGATTAACTAGGAGGGGGATTAGAGTCGCATATTGAAAAGGGCATGGCAGTGTTCTAGAAGGGCGTGTAGGATATGGGACGTTGTTGCAGCCATCTTCTGCAAATACAATATACCACAGAAACTAAGGTTCAGAGAGATGGACTGACTTACAGAAGTTGAGCAATAATTGGTAAAACGAGCCCTGGGTGTTTGGAAGACCTTTGTGATCTATATATCATGGTACAAAGTCTGCAGTGAAACAAGATGAAATTGTATCACAGCCACAAAACAGAGGTGTGGGGGTCAATATAGTAACAATAAGCTTCAACCTTCAGAATTTAAAACATTATCTCTGATACCCATTTTTCTCTTGAGTGCCCTCCTCTGTCCCCTCTCTATGTTAAGTTCCTGTATCCTCGTTGTTCCAAGCTACATTCAACATTCAGGAGATACTGTAATCTAGTGCAATGTTAGAGTAGATTTCCCATTGCCAAACTCATAAAATGAGATTTGTGTTGTGCAATTTAATGATATCTGGTGGGACTACTTCGCAGCAGACATACATTTTCCCTAAGGGCTTTCATCATTGCCAAGTCAGTTTCTGTCTGATGCGCTGCTTATTTCTCGGCATGCCGGATCTTGGAGGTTTTCCCCTGCAGCCACTACGTGTCGTCAATGAGGACATATGTCTTAAACAAGAGCTCTCTCCCATGATGGTATTCAAGATCCTGAGGGGAAAATGAGCCTTCACTTAGGTGCAATTCAACAAGGACAACTAGGATTTTCCAGTTCAGTAGCTAAAGTCGGAGTCTTGCTGTTCCCAGAGCAGCAGCTGGTATCACTGGGGGAACGATGGCCTCACGTTTCTCATGTGAATCAGTGACGTGGGTAGCAGTGCCCAGCATTCAGTGGCAACAGGGGATATCATGGCTTTCTGACTTAACGGATGCGAGTGTTTCCTTATAAAATTCGAGTCCACTAAACGAGGTTGTCATTAAACCCACATTCAGATTACTCAGACTTCATAAACAGAGGACGTACAGTTTTCCTAACGTCAGCGGATGCCCAACAAAGTGTCAAAATGAAGAAGATTGCGCACATGACTCTTTATGGTCTTTTGGATGACTTGTTCCCATGGTCCTTTTGCCCCATACTTAGAATTACCAACCACATCAGTTTTGCCCAGGACACAGCTGTTTTTATCAGGCAGCCAATATTTTTCTCAGCTTTAATACATAAAGTAGAGCTGCTGCTATTCGACTTGACTGATGTATGATTGCTTCCACAAGGGTGAAAACTAATAGGCATGCAAAGAGCTTAACCTTTCACAGAATTCAGACGCACTGAAACGTGCTGGATAAATCACGTGTTTGGGAACCAGTCTGCACTTTTGAGATGTCTGATTTTGCTGAATTCCTCAGTCTTGCCGAATTTTAGTTTCTCCTCTTAAAATCAGTTTTAAATGTACCACATTGAATTGCTATAAACTTTAATTTTGGAAAACATTAAAAACGAATATAACATACTCTCAACATGTTTACAGTATTTACTCAGCAAGTTTGTCAAAAGTGGCAATTCCTTGTTCCCACTCCCAGTATGTCTGGGACAGGGCCCTGGAATCTGCATTTAAGCAGCTCCCCGGACAGTTCTAATCTTAGGATAACACCTTAAGTAGGACATGTCACTAAATGGAAATAGAAATCAAGATCAACCATAATACCTTTTAATTAATTGATTTATTTAAAGATTTTATTTATTTATCTGACACACAGAGAGCGAGCACAAAGCAGGGGGAGTGGCAGGCAGAGGGAGAAGCAGGCTTCCTGCTGAGCAAGCCCCCCACCCCCACCCCCCTGCCACCGACATCAGGCTTGATCCCGGGACTCTGGATCATGACCTGAGCCAAAGGCACACTGTTAACACTGAGCTACCCAGGCGCCCCAACTATAATACCTTTAAACAACTAGGAAAACCAAACATGAGCAGATACCCTTTTTTTTTCCCTAAGATTTTTTAAATTTATTTTAGAGAGAGAGAGAGATAGCATGAATGGGAGGGACAGAGACCAGACTCCCCGCTGAGCATGGAGGCCCATGCAGGGCTTAATCTTAGGACCCTGAGTTCACAAACTGAGCCAAAACCAAGAGTTGGTTGCTTAACCAGTTGCACCACCCAGGTGCCCAGAGCAGATATCCTTTCGGGAACTTTAAAAAAGAACTCAAGAGCAGTCACAAAGCTGTGAATGGGCATGATTGCCACTGGACGTGTTCATGTGCCTTTTCTTTACAATTAAAAGTGATACTTTACAAAAAAGCAAAATGTGCAAACTCTCTTTCCAGAAGTAGACCTTAGACTCAACTCTGGTAAACACAGCTTCATCCTAGGCATTAGGCATCCCATTGCACTTTGCATTCCATCACATTATCGTTTCTTTGCTGACCAAATTTTGCAAATGTCTATCCTGTGGTGTCAGCTGTTGATGAAAAGTCTGACTCCCTTCACGTGGTGCCGTCAGTGCACTTGGTGTACCCCTCCCTTTCTCGCTCAGGCGCAGACATTTGCTTAGCTGTCAGCCAACACTAGGGTTTGTGTTTGTAGTTATCATAGTTTATTATAGTTATCATTGTTATCATCATCGTTTGAAATGTCCAGCTCTCTCCTCTCCTCCAACTAGCTCAAGCAAACTTATGATGAACTCTCACATCTTTTACTTCTGGCTTATAATGGTGAGAGGATATTTGAGTCATTGGAGGAAAAGAAAAAGGAACTTATTCCTTCCTCGAGATTCATTAAGTGCAATGTATGTGTAATCATCTAATAGTCTTACCTCCTGATACATAGTGTGCTTTTTACTGTATTTTGTAAATTTTTACTAAGACATTATGTGGTTGCTCTGTTCATACTGGTTTTGCAGATGAAGAACCTGGAGCTTACCATACATGAGGAAACATTTGTGAGATTATTGATGTGTTCATTATCTGGACTATGATTTTTTTTTTTTTTTTTTTGGGTAGACAGATGTGCTAAGACTTCTCAGCCTGTTAGTGGTTGTTTTTTTTTTTTTTTAAGATTTTGTTTATTTGACACAGAGAGAGACACAAGTGAGAGTGAGAGAGGGAACACAAGCAGGGGGAGTGGGAGAGGGAGAATCAGGCTTCCCTCTGAGCAGGGAGCCCAGTGTGGGGCTCGATCCCAGGACCCTGGGATCATGACCCTAGCAGAAGGCCGACACTTAACGACTGAGCCACCCAGGTGCTCCTCAACCTGTTAATTAAAAAAAAAAAAAAAAAACCCTGCAGTTTGGGTCCCCTGGTTGGTGCAGTTGGTTAAGCGTCTGACTCTTGGTTTTGGCTCAGGTTGTGATCCCAAGGTCATAAGACTGAGCCCCACATGGGGCTTCGTGCTCAGCAGGGAATCTGCTTGGGTCTCTTTCTCTCTCTCTCTCCATCTGCCCCTACCCCCCAGCTTGCTGTCTCTCTCTTTCTAAAATAAATAAATAAATCTTAAAAAAAATAAAAACATGCAATTTATTTTATGTCAATTATGCCTTCTTAAAGCTGTAAAAATCAAATGGAATGCTACATAACATGTCCAAGATAGCACAAACAGAAAGCTGTCCTTCTGTCTTCTCACCTCGGAAGCAAGTTGGTACTCAGCCATGCTGCTGAGTCCTCTGGGAGGTCACTGGCATGGAAGGCGATGGAATGAAGGAAGATAACAGGAATTCTGGTGGTTCTTAGAAGATTAGCATCTCGTCCTGATATGCAAACCAGCTTAAACAGAATATGAAACCCACACTATGATATTTTGATTACAAGTTGCCCAGGTCACTCTTCCCTGTCACTGTTTCTGGGGGTAGAGGTGCCAGCAGAACTGGCAGGTTCTCCCACGACCCCATAGATCTCTCAAGGGGAAAATTTTGTCCCACAGCCACAGGTCACACCTTTAGTGTGGAGGCAGCTGTTAGTCAAAGGAGACCGGCATGACTGTCGGACTTAGAAAAACAGAGAAATAGTGCAAACTCAAAACCACTAACGTGTACCCTCTTTGGGGGCTCCAGTTATGAACGTCTTCCAGTTCTAACCCCATGTGGCAGAAAGAAGATGCTCCATGATTAGTTTTGGAATCAATGATTGAATGACTTTCCAGTTCTAATAATTAAACCCAAGTGGCTCTTTCGCCATTAAATTTATGTCAAGAGTTACACACTATTCATATGGTACAACATTCATTTTGAAAAAGAGGAGAGATGAGTATCTAAAATAAATTTTGGAAATGATCTAAAGATTTCAACTACCTGTGCTTCCCGTATGAGCCAAAATTACATCATTTACATTATAATCAACTTTTTCCTGTAACTGCATTCAGTGGTAAACCTCTGGCTTATGTTAGAGACAGATTTGTCTGCATTAACAGACAAAATAACATTACATTAAGCTTTTAGTTGACTCTGCTTGTTTTCTCACAAAACTCAGTTTATCATAAGTTTTCTAAAGAAGTGTTATTCTCATTTTTGTAAATATTCCTAATTAGCTATATTTCCATATTAACTGAAGAATAGTGGGCATTTTAGATAGGCTAGCTAGCTACATTATATGTTATAGGACATGAATCAAATGAATGATGAGGTGTGCTAATATAAATTCAAAAATGGTATGAAAATTTTATTTTCTACTATCCCACTTAAAACTATTAGTTTAAATTAAAAGAATCATTTTATTCCTTAATGATGGAGACTTAGAGAAATGCAAATGCTATTTATTTTCAGCAAAAGGCCCCATTTTTTTCTTGTGACTTCTCCAGGCCACACCATGTTTATTTGATTGGTAATATAAATTGACTGGGTTTGGAGATTTGAAGCTGTTAACTTTCAAAACCTCTCTCTTGGAGAACAAGTTCAATCAGTATAGCGAGCACAATGAGGCATGGAATTGTTATGTTGCATTGTGCAGTGACATAATTTATCCCTCAAAACGCCTAAAAATGAAAAAAATACATTTCTGCGGCACAAGAACATGTATTCTACTTTGTAGGCTAAGATGAATTTAGCATGACCAATAAGGTTTCAGAGTCACATTGGGAATGTGCACCTGTCTAGATGGCTCTGGTGTGGTTTATGATACCATGAGGGAGTAGAGGATAGTCCACAGAAGGTAGTACAACTGGGACCGAAATCGAGAATTTCATGGTAAGGAACCCATTGCTATAAAACTATTGAGCCCCTTTTCTTTTCTGTCTGTGCCGGGGAGAGTCTGCCATTCCCTGAGTTCTTTTGTTTTAGAAATGTACTGATGGTAGAGTTTGAACTTTTGATTGTTTAAAAAAAAAAAAAAAAAGACTAGCTAATTGGATTGTAAAAATCCATCAAATTGCTTCTACAATCCTTTGAAGAAAGGCTTAAACTCTGTTTTATTTGTTGTCTCTGTTGAATAATAATAATATTAGACTTCTTGATTTTTCTTTTCCTTTGCCATTTCCCTGCAGTGAGATTCTTTCCAGCTTAATCCTCTAATCTGTAATTAGCAGTGCATAAGGACATCTTGATTCCCTCTCTCTTTCTCACTCTCACTGTTTGTTTTAGGTGCACAAAATGATGTGGTTAACAATGTGCATTTAGTCATCTGTTTAGGAAAATGTGGAATGTGGAGGAATTTGGTTTATTGTCCTGCTTGGCCTCCCTATGATAATCCTCCTATCTCCTTTTTCCCCCTAATATTCTTTTTTTTTTTTTCATTAGGTTTTTATTTTAATTCCAGTATAGTTAACGCACAGTATTATATTAGTTTCAGGTGGACAATCTAGTGATTCAGCACTTTCCTACATTGCCCAGTGCTCATCCAAACAAGCGCCTCCTTAATCCCCATCACTAATTTCACCCGTTCCCTCACCCACTTCCCCTCTGGTAACCATCTGTTCGTTCTCTATAGTTAAGAGTCTGGTTTTCTTGGTTTGTCTTTCTCTTTTGTTTCCTTTGCTCATTTTTGTTTGTTTCTTAAATTCCACATATGAGTGAGGTCCTACGGCATTTGTCTTTCTCTGATGGGCTTATTTCACTTAGCATTGTACTCGCTGGTTCCATCCATATCATTGCAAATGGCAAGATTTCATTCTACGAATCCTCCGACCTCTTACCAAAGGGGGAAACTAAGGCAAAGATAATTCACTTTTGATCCTGAAGGGGCCAGACTGTGTACCGTGCAACGCAGTTTAAGGTCTTCGGCGGACATAGATGAAGCCACGGAAATGAGACGGAAGGCGGGAAGGGAAAGGCGAGGAGGAGAACCCGCTTCGAAGGCAGTTGAGAAGGGCGTCCCGTGCTCGGAGGGTGTTTAGGGTCCTGGGTGTCGGAGTCAGCGAGAGGTCGGTGGAGAATGTGCGCGAGCGAGCGGACGGCCACAGCATGGGATGCTGATGAGAGAGTGAGCGGGCGGAGAGGTCGGGACGGCCGAGGACAGGCGCGCAGCCACAGTGCAGAAATGCGCAAACGCGCGGGCAGCGCCGCGAGCCCCTCTCCGCGGGCAGCGCCGCGAGCCCCTCTCCGCAGGCCGCGGCACAGAGACTCGGGGACTCGGCCCCGCTCCAGCCTTTCGGTCAGGTCTGGAAGCCTAATCGTGGAAACCACACGCCGCCACCGTCGCGTCCTTCCCTCGGGAACTGCTTCCGCGGCATTAGTGCAGCGCAGTCACCCTCGATGAGCCTCGATGAGCGCGGGGGCCAGGCCGGCGGCGCAGCCTCTCGCCCGACGGCTGCTTCCGCGCGGCACGCGCTTGTTTCGGGCGGCAGGTCCCACGCGGCCGGGGGCGAGAGCTGCGTGCGGGATGCAGAGGGCGCCGTCCCGCCTTCGCGCCCTCCCCTTGCCGCAGCGCCACGGCCTGCCCGTCCGGACCGCGGGGCGCCCGTCGTACAGCGGCTTCAGGGTCCGAGTCTGCCACGCTGGGGACGCCTGGAGGGAGGCTGGAGGCGCCCCGGGCGCGGCTTCCGCATGTGGAAAGGGAGGGATTTGCCTCCCGCCCCGGGGAGAGTCTTCACTAGACATCAGGACACCTGCTCCAGTGTCCTTCTGTCCCCGGGCGCCCCCCACCCCACCCCACTGGGGGCTCTTCTGCCAAGTCCAGTCCGCGGCTCCGCGCTCACCCCTTTCCGCGGGTTTGCTTAGCACACGGCTTCGGAATTCATAGTGCCATTGATGCTTCCAAGTCTCACGGGGGGCTCTAGGATTTTAAATCTTTTGGGGGCGCCTGAGTGAGTGGCTCGTTAAGCGTCTACCTTCAGCTCAGGTCATTATCCTGGAGTCCCGGGATCCAGCCCCGGGTCAGGCTTCCTGCTCAGCCCCTCATCCTGCTCCTGCTCTCTCTCACTGTCTCTCTCAAATAAATAAAATCTTTTTTTAATTAAAAAAAGGATTTTTAATCTTTTTGTCTTTCCCTCCCTAGTGAAAAAAAACCCCGTGTATTAAAAGAAGAATAACACCAAGTATGAAAATATTAATTATAAAATATGTGATATATAACATATGCATATATATATTATATATATTATATTTATAATATAAACTATACATGATGTGAATACATGCAAGGTATCTATCTGCCTTCGTGTAGCTGACATATAATACGATGTTTTCAGGTGTACAGCATAGTGATTCAACAATTCTTCTTTGTTTTTATAGTTTTAAGACTTATTTATTTATTTGAGAGAGAGAGAGAGAGCGCGAGAGAGCAAGTGACCTGGGGTAGGGGTAAAGGGAAAGGGAGAAAAACATACTCCCCACTGAGCACAGAGCCTGACCCCCGGCTTGATCCCATGACCCAGAGATCATGACCTGAGCCGAAATCAAGGGTTAGACACTTAACCGACTGAGCTACCCAGGTGTCCCTGATTCAACAATTCTATACATTGTTTATTGCACACCACAATAAGTGTGATTACATCTGTCACTATGCAAGTTATTATAGTATTTGGACTGTATTCCCTATGTTGCACTTTTTTATCCCTGTGACTTATTTAATAACTGGAAGTTTGTACCCCTTAATCACCTTTGCCTGTCTCATCTATCCTTCCTGAAAAGATAGTCTTATAGCCCTTCTGTGCCTCATCCATATAGATGGCAGGTATGGCTTCCCAAAGGAAAAGATGGTATTATTAGAGAAGGGCTGAGATAACGTATTGTGCTCAACATGTTTAGAAAGCCATTTTTTTTCCTTTTTTTTTTAAGATTTTATTTATTTATTTGAGAGAGAGGCAGTGAGAGAGAGCATGAGCAAGGAGAAGGTCAGAGAGAGAAGCAGAATCCCCGTGGAGCTGAGGCTGGATGTGGGACTCGATCCTGGGACTCCAGGATTATGACCTGAGCTGAAAGCTGTCATCCAACCAACTGAGCCACCCAGGTGGCCCAGCCCTTTTTTTTTTTCTAAACGAAAAGTTTAAAAGTTGTAAGAACCATCAAACTTATAAAGAAAACCTACTTTTCACTTCACTAAAGGGGAAACAATTACCAGGGAGTGGGGAAGCGAGCACAACAGCTCTGTGTAACCTGGAAGGTCATCGAGGGAAAGGAAGTCAGAAATGACTCTGCCCTCAATCAGCTTGTTAGGAGGAAAGGCAAAGGAGCAGAAGACAGGTTGTGGGGGCAGCAGTGGTCATGTCTCTTGGAGTAACCAAATCTGCCTTAAAGAACGAGCAAGCGGTTGGTCACAAGTAACCTTTAGGACAAATTTTGGAGGGAGTTTATGTTACAGAAAAAAGAACAAGTTTTATTCCTGTATTATTTCAGGCGATCCATTTATTATTTGATATTTAATGACGATTGGCAGGGAATACTAATCATGTTGATACCCCCAAATCATGCTATGATTAATTTTAAACATATATATTTTGTCAGCTTATAAAAGATCTGAAGTCTTTATTTTATTGTGGTAAAGTATGCACCACATAAAATGTATCCTTTTACACATTTTTTAAAAAGATTTTATTTCTTTATTAGGCAGAGAGAGAGAGGGCGTGCACAAGCAGGCAGAGCAACAGGCAAGAGAGGGAGAAACAGGCTCCCTACTGAACAGAGAGCCTGACATGAGACTCAGTCCCAGGACCCTGGGATCATGACCTGAGCTGAAGGGAAATGCTTAACCAGCTGAGCCACCCAGGCGACCCTCTTTTAAAACATGTTTTAGGGCACAGTTCAGTAGCATTGTTAGAGGAGGTCACCAAGAGCATGTGATCACTGGTTGGCCCAGAGGCTGGACCCAGGCAATCAGAGGCTTCTCACCCCCTCCCCTGGCCTTGGAATGTCCATCCTGCCCACCATTCCTGCACAAGGAGCTGTTTCCAGGACATAACCTTGAAGGAGTAAGGTGTTGTTGAGACCATCTGGATTGTGTACATGACTCAACCATGTTAAGGCCTCTATATAAAGCTTAAGATTCTGGTGGGTATGGAGATCTACTCATCCTGTGGTGCCCCAAACAAGCCTTATATGTAAGTTAACTTGCTGATTAAGTCTTCCACCCACCAGCCCAAAGTGGTCTACCTCTATCTCTGGCTCTCTTTGTCCTCTGTGTATAGGGGCTAGGTCATGAACAAGCAAGCATTAAGTATATTCACAGTGTTTTGTAGTCATAACCTTCATGTCTTTCTAGAGCTTGTCTATCTTCATAAACCAAAACTCTGTATCTATTAAACAATAGCTCCCCATTTCTCCCTCCTGCCAGCCTCTGGCAATGACCACTTTAATTTCTATTTCCATGAATTTGACTGCTCTAGGTACTTCATATAAGTGGAATCATACAATATTTTTGTCTTTTTATGTCTGACTCAGTTCACTTAGTATAATGTGTTTTAGGCTCATCTGTATTGTAGCATGTGTAAGAGTTTCCTTCTTCCTTTTTAAAGATGAATAATATTCCATTGTATACATAAACTGCATTTTGTTTATGCATTCATTTTGTTATGCATTGGGTTGTTTCTGTCTTTTAGCTACTATGAAGAAGTCTGCTATGAACCCTCTTTCACTATTTTAAATTTAAAACACAAATGAAAATTTTAATTAGTCACAAAAAGTCTCGGAATTAATATAACAAGTTTTTTTTTTTGCTTGATTAATCACTTATAGCATTGCTCATTTTGAATCTACCCTTTATACGTTAACACTGCTGAGGATATTGGGAAATTTTTCTCTAAGAATACATGTAGCTGAGTACTGCATGTTTGAATTTCTTGTATAATGGGTTTTCCAAATTAGCTTGCAGGTTTAGGGTAGAATAAGTAATAAAAAAAATATGTGCTTATTTGAAAATTCCAAACTCAACAATAACCCCAGAAAGAATTTAGGATTCATCAACCAATAGAAGATTTCTTAGGATAGGAATGTCTTATCCCAGATCATATTTATAGTTGCCCATATAAAATACAACGTCAATTGACTTTTAGTTAATTTTACTGTTATTTGTAAAATCTCCACAGGTGCTGTGTTCTCTTGGTGCTGATACTCAGGAATAGACAGATTTCTCCCACAGCTCTACCTTGGTAAGTCACCAGGGATAAGAAGTGACATTTCATTTTATCAGTTATTCTTGGTGGTCCCTGACCATGGAGCTATCATACTTCTCCAACTTTTGCTCTCAAGGCTAAAAGTGTTTTACAAATGGAACGGTTTTATTTTGGAGAACTATGCCCCCATATTTGAAAACAATATAAAACAAAAATTTATAACTGACATTTTTCTTCATTTGGTAAGAAATCACACAATCAGTTTGACTTAAATATTTTCTATGCTGAAAATCTCTGTGTAGAGAAGGTGGAAGAAACAATTTATTCCTTTTTTTAGTTTTTGTTTTTCCTGTTGCCAGTTTGGACACTACTCCTGAGCTGGTTTACAGTGAATATTCTATATCAGAATATTCTGTATCTGTCCCTACCTTCTCCTCAACCCCGCCTTGAATGTAGACAGATCGGAGGAAAGATGGCCTTGTGGAAGGTGACTTCTCTACATAACTAGTGTGTCCCCCTAACTCAACTCTTCTCCTGCCAAGTAGTTTTCACACCAAGAATTGATGTGATTAATTGACTAGCTGTTAACTAGGTACTAAGCAGTATTTCCTTTTCATAGATGGATCTGTTCAGGCTAGCATTGTTTCATTAGATGGAATGCCCCTAAAATGTGTGGGTCCTTGCCCAGGAATGTGGTTGACATAAGTCACTCTTTCTACCTTACTGGTGACCTCCTTTTTTTATATATTTTTTCTCTTTTTATCTTTTAAAAAATGCTCCACTATTTATTGAGGTTGAGCATCAAAAAAATTGTTGAAAAAATAAAATTACATGTAAATTATTCTTCCTTCTGCCACTTTGAAAAAGGGTGACATAGAGATATAGACAGTTACAAATGGGATCCTTTTGGAAATTCAATAAACTTTAATAGAATTAAATATAAATTAAGAGATTTTGAAAAATGAAGTTAAGAGTGAGACCTATTAACCCACAGAATGACTGAAAATTCACAATTTAAGGTGAAATTACGCAATGAGATGATGCGGTATTCTGTAAATGAAGTGGAAAACAAAAGAAGTAACTAAGTCAGCAAAATCAAGAAGTAAATTTTAACTTTTCCCAAAAAACTTCTTTTTAAAAATAAGCACGTATTTTTGTTCATTTTCTCATTAGTTGATGTTTAAACCCAGAACAACATATGAGGTAGTTATTTCTGACATGGAATGATATGTTTCAAAAAGAGCTTGACAACAGCTTTACCAAAACATGCTTTTCCCAGGGAAACATATCAAGCAAAAACGTTATGGGTCATGTAAGCTTAACTTTCTAGCATTTTGATAAACATATTTAAGCTTTTTCTTCCTTTAAAAGAAGGAAAACAATTGATGTTGATACTTCATTGTGTTCATGATACCTCAAATTATCATACACTCTTAGATTGATGTATTTAGCTAGAAGGTGTGGTTAAGGGAAGTTAAGTAGAAATTAACACCACATGGAGCTTTGTGCATATTGTGTAACTTTAAGAAAGAAAAGATATGTAGTCAATTAAAATAATTTTAGCAAATCCTAGGAAATTAGTAGTAATAGCAACATATTTTAGTTTTGATGATGTAATATTTTCCCTAAACTTCTGAAATTTTAAAATTTAAATTCAATTAGCCAACATATAGTATAGATGTATTTTCTGATTTCGTGTTCAATAATTTATCACTTGAGTGAACTTCTGAATTTTAATCCAAGTATTTATACCCCACAGTAGCAGATATACCCAACACTGGACTCCTATAGATGAGAAGGCAGGAACTTTATCCTTGGGTGCTAGACTACTATGGTATTTTAGTAGTTGATTTGATGCATAAATACTTCCAAATGACAGGTGATGAAAAATGAGTAGTGAGCTTGTCAAATACTACATTACCCAGGTAATTAGCACTAGATATTGCAGCCAACCACCCCAAATCTCAACAGCTTAGTCAAACTGAAGATTTATTTTAAGCTCAATTTGTAAGATGATAGTAGTATTCAAGGACCAGGACCATGATGCTTTCCATCTTATAATGCCAGCGACTCCTAGAGCTCCTCAGCATATTTTAGGCCATCTAGTTAGTGCATCCAAGTAGATAAAGAATGAGATTTTTCTTATGGCTAAGCTTAGATATGGAGCACAGTACTTCTGTCCACCTATTATTGCCCAGAACATATTTTCCTGACCATAGGCTAAGTACAAAGGAGCCTGGGAAATGTAGTTTCCCAGTGTGCCCAGGAAAAGGAAATGGGACAGTAAGCATATGCCCATTCTCCCAAATAGCAGTGTTTAAAAGAGACTTCTGGAAAAGGATAAATACAGCAGAAAGATTTGTAGAAATACATTTATATGAGTTTCTACAGTTCTATATATACATATATATGTGTATATATATATACACATATATATTCTATGTCAATTAATAGGATATTTCTTTTTTTCTTTTCATAACCACCATGTTGTGTGATATTATTGCATTTGTTTCACAAATTAAAAAACCAAGATTCATGGGGAAAAGCAACTCTTTTCTTTCGTGGGGGAAAGCAACTCTTAAAGTCACATATTTGGCAGAGCCAGGAAAAATAGAGGTCAGATAGATACTTTAATTTCTGCCTGTCTCACTCTGCAGTCTCCGGAGAATCACCAGCTCACTCTCTAAAGCTCGCTCACCTAAAAACAAATCTGGAAAAGGCCTTATGGAGCGTCTCTATTTAGAGGACAATTTAAGAATGTTTTCTTACCCTTTTCTCTTTCTATTCAAAGTGACCAGGCAATTTTATGAAGTGCATTGCCAGGTTTCTAGGTTGAGTGCAAAGTGAATCTCTGTGTCTTGGTTCTGCTCTGAGAAGAGAATTATCTGTCCTAGATACAGAGCTGAAGCTGCAGTGGGATAGATGGGCCAGGGAGAGCCCCTGCCTTCATCTCTTCTGTTGAGATTGCTTAGGTGAGAGCTAATCAAGGCTCCTTTTCATTTAAAATTATAGGGACTTTTGGGTATCTGGGTATCTCCAAGCCATAGACTTGGAGTTAATTTGGGTCCAGTTGCCATCCTTTCCCTGCTCTGTGACTTCAGTCAACTCACTAAGCATCTGTAAGCTTGTTATTTCTTTTCTTCTGAAACCTTTATGTCATGATGTCCTTTCTAAATAAGTCATAGGTGTGATGAAAGGATAAACCAGTTAGTGGATGTGGAAACATGTTGAATATGCAGTTGTATCCTGTGCCTGGAATATGTAGCTGGTTTATTGGGGAGGCTCAACATATTGGAATTACACTGAGAAAAACGCTTTTTTTTTTTTCCCAAATTACGCTTTCAATCTCTGTTCCTAAACACATTCTCTCTTTTTTAAAATTTTTTATTTTTTATAAACATATATTTTTATCCCCAGGGGTACAGGTCTGTGAATCGCCAGGTTTACACACTTCACAGCACTCACCAAAGCACATACCCTCCCCAATGTCCATAACCCCACCCCCCTTCTCCCATTTCCCCTCCCCCCAGCAACCCTCAGTTTGTTTTGTGAGATTAAGAGTGACTTATGGTTTGTCTCCCTCCCAATCCCATCTTGTTTCATTTATTCTTCTCCTACCCACTTAAGCCCCCATGTTGCATCACCACTTCCTCATATCAGGGAGATCATAGGATAGTTGTCTTTCTCCGCTTGACTTATTCGCTAAGCATGATATGCTCTAGTTCCATCCATGTTGTCGCAAATGGCAAGATTTCATTTCTTTTGATGGCTGCATAGTATTCCATTGTGTATATATACCACATCTTCTTTATCCATTCACCTGTTGATGGACATCTAGGTTCTTTCCATAGTTTGGCTATTGTAGACATTGCTGCTATAAACATTCGGGTGCACGTGCCCCTTCAGATCACTACGTTTGTATCTTTAGGGTAAATACCCAGTAGTGCAATTGCTGGGTCATAGGGCAGTTCTATTTTCAACATTTTGAGGAACCTCCTTGCTGTTTTCCAGAGTGGTTGCACCAGCTTGCATTCCCCCCAACAGTGTAAGAGGGTTCCCCTTTCTCTACATCCTCGCTGGCATCTGTCCTTTCCTGACTTGTTAATTTTAGCCATTCTGACTGGTGTGAGGTGATATCTCATTGTGGTTTTGATTTGTATTTCCCTGATGCCGAGTGATGTGGAGCACTTTTTCATGTGTCTGTTGGCCATCTCGATGTCTTCTTTGCAGAAATGTCTGTTCATGTCCTCTGCCCATTTCTTGATTGGATTATTTGTTCTTTGGGTGTTGAGTTTGCTAAGTTCTTTATAGATTTTGGACACTAGTCCTTTATCTGATATGTCGTTTGCAAATATCTTCTCCCATTCTGTCAATTGTCTTTTGGTTTTGTTAACTGTTTCCTTTGCTGTGCAAAAGCTTTTGATCTTGATGAAATCCCAATAGTTCATTTTTGCCCTTGCTTCCCTTGCCTTTGGCGATGTTCCTAGGAAGATGTTGCTGCGGCTGAGGTCGAAGAGGTTGCTGCCTGTGTTCTCCTCAAGGATTTTGATGGATTCCTTTCTCACATTGAGGTCCTTCATCCATTTTGAGTCTATTTTCGTGTGTGGTGTAAGGAGATGGTCCAATTTCATTTTTCTGCATGTGGCTGTCCAATTTTCCCAACACCATTTGTTGAAGAGGCTGTCTTTTTTCCATTGGACATTCTTTCCTGCTTTGTCGAAGATGAGTTGACCATAGAGTTGAGGGTCTATTTCTGGGCTCTCTATTCTGTTCCATTGATCTGTGTGTCTGTTTTTGTGCCAGTACCATGCTGTCTTGATGATGACAGCTTTGTAATAGAGCTTGAAGTCTGGAATTGTGATGCCACCAACTTTGGCTTTCTTTTTTCAGATCGCATAAATCTTTTGCCTTTTACTAAACACATTCTCTTGAAGTCCCCTTTCTCTTCTTGAATGGTATCTTGGGACATTCCCATCATTGGTGGTCATTATTGTTTATTAAAGAAGACTAATGCAATATAAAACCATCAATCTTGTAACCCACAACATTTTTCCCCTGGAAGGTTCCCTTTCTGGATTCTAGCTCTTTTCATATGTTGGGGTTGAGGTGGACAGTGGTAGAATAGGGTAAGGGGTTCCATGTCCAACTTGTCTACATCTGTAGTTCATTTCGTGTTTTTTTCCCCATGATTTTCTTGCTGACTCCAACTGGACCTCAGTGACCTCTTTATGGCCCTTTTTTGAGTTATGTATTTGTTTGGGGGATTCTTGGAAGGGACCTGTAGGGCCTCCACAATGCACAAATCTCTGAGATATGAGAGATCGGATAGAAACTCATCCCTGCATCAGTTCACCACCCATCAGCTCCCAATACCAGCAGGTCCCTATGGCTGGGGTCTTCTCTTGCTGTGGTTTTTCTCTGAGGTAAGATATGTGAACAAGATGATGAAAGATCACCTACCATCCACAGTGTTCACTGAGCCCAGTAGAGCTTCATATAACCTTGCTATAACTGTTGGTGAGAGCGCAGGTGAACATACAATGGCAATTCTCTTCCCATGCCTTCCCCTTTCTTCAATTCTCTTCTTTCCAGATCATGTGGGTCAGGGACAAAGCAGCAAGTCCACTTCCTAAGCACATCTAACTGTTATTTCGGTGAGACATTGCCTTCCTAAGTAATTTTTTTCTGATGTACTCTCAAGGAAAGTGATATAAGTGGGAAGTCAGATCTTTGAACACTAAGTTATTGCACAGAACACAGGCAGGTAAAGAAAAAAGTTTATTTTCAATTTAGCACTGGCCTTTGGGGATTGAGTTTCATATTTAACCCTACTAGTTTGGGCAACTATAGCGTGTGGAAAGGTGTGATTAATTTCTACCTCCAGTGGAGAGGTGTGTTCAAGTACACAGAGGAAAAGCAAAATAAATTGGGAATGTTTATGTTTCCATCACTCTCCCTGAGGTACACTGGCTTTGAAGGCTCTTGCCCATAGGTTCTTACTATAATCTCTTGGAGAAATCTGCCTTTAATCTGGGCCCTTTATCTTGTACCCAAGACTGGGCAAGAAATTAAGCATATGCTTAATTGTTTTTCACTTGTTTTCCACTTAAGGCCCCTGGAATGGAACCATTGATGAGTTTCAGCCCCATGTGTAGCTACATCTCTTTATGGGCTAGAACACACACAAAAGCCACGATAGCCAGGTTCCCTCAGGGCAGGACAGCTGCAGATGCCCAGGACTTGGTATTGTAGGGTGAGCCTGATTATCCATGCTGACTCCCAGTGCGAAGTCTTTTACCCTTTCCCTGAGACATTTTTCTTTGCTTATGACTGGACATAGGCTTAAGTTTCCTTTATGTAATTTCTCCTGGTAACCGTGACTCATATCCCTTAACTCAATACCAAGAGAAGGCTAGGAGAGCCTATTGGGGCTATTGAGCTCTTTCCATCCCTCCTTCTAGGTCTCTTCTTTATACCCACCCCTGACTGTTCTGAAGTACCAGAAAACTGTAAGCCACCCAGACTTCCAGCTGAAGATCCAACCAGCCCATCATGGTTTACTACTAAAGATTACTCTGATTTCTTATCCCTTTGCCCTAGCTTAATGTTATGATATTCCAGCCTATTTAAACAGAGACAAAAAAAGAGGTGTTTAGATGAATGTTCAAATAAATTTATCATAAATAAATAAATGAAGAATTAATACAGAAGTAATACTGAACATATTACTCCCTCCATTTCCCCCTAATACTTAAAATAATATTTTAGACCCTTGTCATCATCCCCCTGAGCAATTGTGATGGTCTTCCTCTGTGTGATATTGTTGTCTTCAACATCTGCTCCATATGGTTACTAGACTATATTTGCTAAAATGCAAATATGATATTGTTACATTTGTACTTCAAACCTTTCACTTACAGCCATCATCCATAGAGCCTGTGTCTAAGCATAAAGAACCAACCCTAGAGCTTCGCTTTCATTGCCCCTCAATGCCAGACTCTAACCTGAGTGTGATCTGACATCATTCCTTATATACTAAATTATTCATCTATAATAGACTAGACTGATTCTTGCCTTTAACATTTATCCCCTCCAGTTCCTTGTACATTTTCAATTTCTATAGTGGTTGAAATTTTACTTAAGGTCAATCTTAACCTGTTTTTCAAAGACTTTCCTATTGATCTCAGACATTTGCTTCCTCTTCTGTATTTCCAGGGTATCATCACATCACTGATCACTTCCTGATATATTTATATGGGCTTCCATATGCTTCCCCTACTGGATATGACCTCCATTAAGAGAGGTCCAGTATCTCCTTCAGCTTTTTATTCTAGATCACAGACAATTTCCAACACATTGTAGCTGCTCCCTAAGTATTGGGGAAATAAAGACACAGAATTACAAACAATCTTAAACCCAAAGATGAATCATCATTTGGAGATTTTTCAAAAACCTATCTGTAGCAAACCCTAATTCATTACCAGTGGAGTGCAGATCCCTAGAATTATGGAATGTGATTTGAAAATATACATCAAGAATCTTAAAACATTCTTATTTTTTGAGCCAGAAAATTTGCTTCTGGAAATCAGTTACCAAAAGGGAATCAGATGTTAAAAAATTTTTTTTTCAGTTGTAAATGATAGATACCAAGCCAAAACAACTTTAAAAAGTGAAAACAGGCTGTTCCTAGATCTCGAAAGAATACTGGAGAAGGTCACAACATTGAAGGAAGAGTTGCAGCACTGAGGACCCAAGATCAGGCAGTTTGGAGGAGTATATTCCAAGACTCTCCAGGGCTCGCATCTATCTTTCCTCTCTGCTGGTTTTACTTGACTTCATTCTTTAGGTAGGTGGGTTTCCTTTAAGGGAGAAAATATGGTCCCCAGCAGCTATAGATTCACACCCTCTCTGCTTTAGCAACCCCAGTGGTAAAAAAGCCCTTTCCCCCTATTCTTTTATCATATATAAGACCACAAAATGTATTGGATTGACTTAATAGATTATGGGAACACCAGCTTGACTCATCACTGTTTCCAAGAGAGTTGGATGAAATGTTGGTAAGCCAAGACAAGGGTGCTGGAAGTTTAAAAACAAATGCTTAAAGAAAATCATGTATTTACTGTGAGTTAGAGGGTTATGTTCAAGGAGATGCATCACATTATAATACTAAAAAATGGTAGGAAATGTGAAAACAAGCAAAAAACAAATGCCCAAGTTAGTGATATAGTTGAATAAATTATTGTGTGCATACATTGAAACATTATACATTCATCTCCAAATTTTTTCTAGAATTTTTTAAGGATATAAAAAGAAGGTAATGATATTATAGTAAAAACAAAACAAAAAGATACAAAATATTTGCAGGATATCCACCAACAATAAATGAAGTTAACTTTAAAGTATGAAACTATTTAGGTTTTTTATTTCTTCTATGTAATTTTCTGGACTTTCCAAATTTTCTACTGATCATTAATTTTATAATTAAACACCTTAAAATTAATGATGAATGTCAGGAAATAGAAACATGATGGTTAGCCTTAGGACTATAAGATGAGAATTTGTAGTCCTAGCAGAGAAACTATATGAAACCACAGTATTATTTTCTCCATTACTATCCTTTTTTAAGTCTAGTATAATTCTTGAAGCTTGAGAACACAGGACATACATGTTTGTGTTTATTATAATCTGTTTTAGGAGAATGGGGATATTGCCTGAGGTTTTTATATAATTAATCTGTAAGATAAGTCATCCAAGAATTAATATTCTGAAGGCAACACCTTCAGAAGCAAAGCCAAATTATCTATGATTGTTGACAGTGTTAATTGAGGTAAAGTTGAAAATCCAAATAAATCTCATAGCTAGTAACAGTGCAGCCCTGGATCTCACTGTCAAATGGGAAACTCCTAAAACAATAAACATTTTAGGGGCGCCTGGGTGGCTCAGTGGGTTAAGCCACTGCCTTCGGCTCAGGTCATGATCTCAGGGTCCTGGGATCGAGTCCCGCATCGGGCTCTCTGCTCAGCAGGGAGCCTGCTTCCCCATCTCTCTCTCTGCCTGCCTCTCTGCCTACTTGTGATCTCTCTCTGTCAAATAAATAAATAAATAAAATCTTTAAAAAAAAAATAAACATTTTAAAGAGTAAGCTCTTATTTATTAATGTTTTCTGTGTTTTCCCTTCAGAAAGGTAATGTCAAAGCTCATGGAATAACAGTGTAAGGTCAAAGGTGTGAGAGCAGGTCAGAGGAATCTAGTTACTCTTCTGGCAAATCCAAGGCAGAGCTAAAGGGCTGCAGAAAGGAGGGATGTGATCACTGAAGAACATTAAAGAGAATGAGTTAGGTGCATTTTACTCTTAATGATGGGTAAAAGATGATAATAAAAATGGCAGGAGACTTCCACCTCTAAGATCTATAAATGGGCTGGATTTACCCACCCACATGAATGAACTAAAAACACTGGTTAGGGGTGTATGTGTGGCTCAGTCGGTTAAACATGGGATTCTTGATTTCGACTCAGGTCATGATCTCAGGGTCTTGAGATGGAGCCCTGCCTCAGGCTCTGCGCGGGTATGGAGCCTGCTTAGGATTCTCTCTCTCCCTTTCCCTCTGCCCCTCACCCTGGCTCAAATGCTCTCTCTCTCTCTCTAAAAAGGAAAAAAAAAAAGAAGGAAAGAAGAAAGGAAGGAAGGAAGGTAGGAAGGAAGGAAAGAAGGAAGGAAGGAAAAAGAAAAGGAAAACTGGCCAAAATATCTGAAACAATTTTCTTTTTTTTTTTTTTTTAAGATTTTATTTATTTGACAGAGAGAAATCACAAGCAGGCAGAAAGGCAGGCAGAGAGAGAGGAGGAAGCAGGCTCCCTGCCAAGCAGAGAGCCCGATGCGGGACTTGATCCCAGGACCCTGAGGTCATGACCTAAACCGAAGGTAGAGGTTTAACCCACTGAGCCACCCAGGCGCCCTGAAACAATTTTCTTAATACTGCATAGCACATCAGGCACTGAGGGACTGTGATCCCTAAGACTTGGGAAACAAACTGGTTAACCTGTCATGATAAAATGGGCAAGCCAAAGGCTGATACTTTTAAAGAGCAACACCAGATTGCAGAGTTCGGAATATGGGACAGGTCGTGTGCTATCAAAAATGATGGAGGCCCAGAGACAAGTGAGAGTGGGAAGACAGATGGTGATTCTTTAGGTTGGGATTTTCTTATTTTGGTTTTTCCCATTTGTTTTGTTTCTGTGCTCTTCTGGGCACATTCTTCAATTTTGGGGATTAGATGAAGAGGCCCTGAAAGCAATGCATTTGTGGTCAAAGATCAGTAAATCCAGGAGCAGGACAGATGAATTTAAAAAATGATACATAGACTGCTGACAGCTGTACTTTTTAAGGGATGTGAGTTCTGCAAGGGAGCTCAAACCAAAGCAGCTGGACATTAAGACAGGTCCATTTTCACTCCACAGTTGTCAAGTTGTATTTCATTCTTATGCCAGATCTTTGTAACACAGATGGTAGGGAAAGAGTGGCAATTGTCCGCTGAGTTCAGGTAGTAAATCCCAGTATGCCTGAATGCAGTCTGCCTTCAATTTTCTAAATAATAGAAGTGAAAAAAGGATGTGTAAGAAAGAGTTCTCATTTGGCCTTGTTTGAGGCATTTTCTTCTTACCAGTATCAATCACCTAAGTAAGGAGAAATTTAATAAGCTATTAAAATTATTTAAATATTCATAAAAAATAAGAAAACTTCTTTAGTTTCACATAAACATATAAGCATCCTTTTCTGCTAAATGTGCTCTCATCTTTATGGCTTTCATTTGCTCATTTATAGCTGGATTTTCTGCCAGGCTTCTAGGGAGATAAGATGTGTTTATGGCTTAAGAGTGAATTTCACAGCTTTAAAAAACTACAGCTACATACTTAAGAACCTTGTATCTGAAACTAGATGCCTGAGAAACATCCTTCTATTGAACTTGACAAGTGAAGATTTACTTTCTAATCTTTTAGTGTGTCCAGTGTGGGTGGATGCAGAGACCGAGCTCAGGCTTGACAGCCTTGAACACTGCATGTCACAAAGGCCAACAATGAGCCCTGCTGTCACTCCACTGGCTTGGCTGGCCAGTACTGTCACGATGGGATCCCAGTGGCTTTCATGCTGCAAAATTTAGAATTTAAAGGTGATTTAAGAGAACACACATCTGGGGAGAGTAGCACAGAGTGTGCTAGGAATTCTAAGAACCTTTTTTACCCTTTGAATTTTTCCACAGCCTTCATGAGACAGCAGTATGAAAAGAGAGCAGGAAAGGGACATTGCTAAGTTGGCCACAGGCTTTGGCGTGCGTGCTAAGGCAGGGACATAATTGCTGTTTTCTGAAGAGAACTTTGATAAGTTGTCTACTTAGGGATATATCTGACTGACCTATATTTTGACCCAACAAAGAAGAACAAATTGTGGCTCTCTAAAAAGAAAGCGAGATGATGTGACTTCACTTTAAATGATGAAAACACTTGAGTGTTCTTCTTCAAGCTCTAGTCTTCCCAGCAAATGGTCTATGTGACCTCTTAGTGTAAAAACTAAGAGGCACCAGTGTAATTATCAGGAAAAACCAGTACCCCTGCTGTGGTTTATAAGTGAGGTGAATATTGTTTGGGAAGAAGAGGCTGTGAGAAAAGGAAAATTAAAATAGAGGCATGGGAACAGTAACATTCAGTGTCCTCGGAGAAAGTATGTGGTATTTGTTGAAAACAGATGGTATATGTATGTTTTGTCAAAATGGCATATCATTTTGGGCAAAAGATCAGGAGGGCAACAGGATGGTTAAAAGAATTGAGTACAAGCTTTGGAAGCCAAACAAACAAACAAACAAATACACATTTTACAGACTACTGTAGACATCTGTTTATGCCTTGGTATCAAAGAGCCTGCTGACTTAATGCAAATCACAATGCGTTGCTAAGCAATTCATGTCCTGATGCCCGACAGGTGACTAGTTCTTTGTAGAGTGCCTTTCTCTGTTTTCTGAAACTAGATGTTGCATTTTGTTGTTCAGGGACACATGCAAATATTAGTGCTTTTTTCCCTCCCTTCCACCCTCCCTTCTTTCCTCTCTCTCTCTCTCTCCCTCTCTTTCCTATTTAAGGTTATACCACCTTAAATTTATGTACTATTCTTTTGTTGTACATATGTGTATTGCTGTCATAACTGGCCTGTAAAGTCCCTTGAAGAGAAGATAGAGAAATGTAGAGATGATATCAGAGATAATTTTCAGTAAGCTGATTAGGGAGATGGGCATTAATACTGCTGCTAATGCAATTTATGTGCAGAATTCCTCCTAACATATGTCCTGGGCATCTTCCAAAGTCACATGGTCTCCAGGGGACAAACCCCATATTGAGGAATTGGTTAATTTCATCTAAGTCATCAAAACTATGTGTGTAGGATTGTTCACATAGCCCCTTATTATCTTGCAGATGCCTGTTGGTCTTTATTGATATCCCTTGTTTCATTCTTGATATTGCTAATTTGTGTGTCTTCATTTTTTGCATCATTTTTGCTAGAGATTTATCAATTGTATTGATCTTTTCAAAGAATAAGTACTTCATTTCATTCATATTCCCTATCATTTTTGTGTTTTCAATTTCATTGATTTCTTCTCTTAATTATTTCCTACCTTCTGCTTGCTTTGGGTTTTGTTCTTCCTTTTTTACATTCTTTAAGTGGAAATTTAAGATTATTGTTCTGGGCCATAATGTATGCATTTTATACTATCAATTTCTGTCTCAGTCCTACTTTAGCTGTGTCCCACAAACTTTGATGTGTTGTCTTTTCATTTTATTTTATTTATTAAGTTTTTTTTTTCCAATTTATTTATTTTCAGAAAAACAATATTCATTTTTTTTTCACCACACCCAGTGCTCCATGCAAGCCGTGCCCTCTATAATACCCACCACCTGGTACCCCAACCTCCCACCCCCCCGCCACTTCAAACCCCTCAGACTGTTTTTCAGAGTCCATAGTCTCTCATGGTTCCCCTTCCAATTTACCCAAATTCCCTACTCCTCTCTAACGCCCCTTGTCCTCCATGCTATTGGTTATGCTCCACAAATAAGTGAAACCATATGATAATTGACTCTCTCTGCTTGACTTATTTCACTCAGCATAATCTCTTCCAGTCCCGTCCATGTTGCTACAAAAGTTGGGTATTCGTCCTTTCTGATGGAGGCATAATACTCCATAGTGTATATGGACCACATCTTCCTTATCCATTCATCCGTTGAAGGGCATCTTGGTTCTTTCCATAGTTTGGCGACTGTGGCCATTGCTGCTATAAACATTGGGGTACAGATGGCCCTTCTTTTCACGACATCTGTATCTTTGGGGTAAATACCCAGGAGTGCAATTGCAGGGTCGTAGGGAAGCTCTATTTTTAATTTCTTGAGGAATCTCCACACTGTTCTCCAAAGAGGCTGCACCAACTTGCATTGCCACCAACAGTGTAAGAGGGTTCCCCTTTCTCCACATCCTCTCCAACACATGTTGTTTCCTGTTTTGTTAATTTTGGCCATTCTAACTGGTGTAAGGTGATATCTCAATGTGGTTTTAATTTGAATCTCCCTGAGGGCTAATGATGATGAGCATTTTTTCATGTGTCTGATAGCCATTTGTATGTCTTGATTGGAGAAGTGTCTGTTCATATCTTCTGCCCATTTTTTGATGTGTTTGTCTGTTTCGTGTGGGTTGAGTCCTGAATTACTACATTGTACACTTGACACTAATATAACACTGTATGTTAACTTAATGGAATTAAAATAAAACTTTATTTAATTCCATTAAGTTAACATACAGTGTTATATTAGAGTCAAGTGTACAATGTAGTAATTCAGGTCTTCCATACATCACCATGTGTTCATCATGACAAGCGCACTCCTTAATCCCCATCACCTATTTCACCCCATTCCCAAACCCCCTCCCCTTGATAATCATCAGTTCTCTATCCTTTTAACTTTCTTTGGAATTTCTTCTTTGACCACTGATTGCTCAGAAGCATGCCACTTAGTTTCCAAGTGTTTGGAGATTTTCCCGTTATCTTTTAGTTATTTCTACTTTAATTCCATTTAGGCCAGAGAACACTTTCTGTATGACTTCAGTTCTTTTAAAATTGTTGACCTTCATTTTATGGCCTATGATATGGTCTATCTTGATGTATGTTTCATGGACACTTAAATACATATTCTCTTCTAGTTAGATGGTGTGTTCTATAAATGTTAATTACTTTCTGTTGTTTGATGGCATTGTTGAGTTCTATATATTTGATTATGTTCTGTCTAGTTGCTCAATCAGAGATTAAGAAAGGGATGTGGAAATCTCAAACTATAATTATGTATTTGTCTATTTCTCCTTTCAGTTTTATCAGCATTTACTACACATTTTTGAAGCTCTGTTGCTTTGTACATACACATTTAAGATGACTTTTTTTCTTAGTGAATTGATTCTTTTATCATTATTTAATGTACCTCTCTTTCTCTGATTTTCTTATCTCTGAAATGTTATTTATCTAATATTAATAAAATCATTCCTTCTTTTCATCATGTTTGTATGATATATCTTTTCCCACCATTTTAGTTTCAACCTGACTGTATCAATTTGTTTTACATTTGAAGTGAGTTTCTTGTAGTCTATAGTTGCGTCATATTTTTTAATCCACCATGCCAGTTTACTTTCTTTAACTGGCATATTTACATCATTTACATTTAATGCAATTGTTTATATGTGAGAAATTAATTGTACCACTTTATTCTTAAATTATTTCTTTGTTCATTTTGTTTTCCATTTCTCTATTTTCCTGTCTTCCTGCAGGTTACTTGATTATTTGCTGGATTTTCACTTTGATTTATTAATGGTGATTCTGAGTGTTTATTCTTGGTTACTTTAGTAGTTGCTCTAAGAATCATATTACATATGTATTACTTATCACAGTCTACTGGCGTTTATGTTTTACCAGTTTGAGTGTAATATAGAACCCTTACCTCCCTTTTCATCCCTTTTTTAAAAAGATTTTATTTATTTATTTGACAGACAGAGATCACAAGTAGGCAGAGAGGCAGGCAAAGAGGAGGGGAAGCAGGTGCCGAACAGAGAACCCAATGCAAAGCTCAATCCCAGGATCCCGGGATCATGACCTGAACCGAAGGCATAGGATTTAACCCACTGAGCCACTCAGGCACCCGCCTTTTCATCCCTTTATGCTCCCCCATTTATAACATGATTATCAAGTGTTTTCTCTACATGCACTTAGAACCACATGAAACAGTGTTACTATTTTATTTTATTAAGATTTAGTTATCTATTTGAGGGAGAAAGAGATAGCACGAGTGGGGAAAGGGGCAGAGGGGGTGGGAGAAAATCTCCAGCAGACTCCCTACTGAGCATAGAGCCTGATGTGGGGCTCCATCTCATGGCTCTCGGATCATGACCTGGGCCAAAATCAAGAATCAGTTGCTTAACTGACTGAGCTGCCGAAGTGCTCCATTGTGTTAAAACTTTAGATTCCACTGTCATTCATAATTTAGAAAACTCAAGAGGTAAATGAATATTTATTGTTTTTACTCATTATTTTGGCTTATCATATACTTTCAAACTTCCTGATGCTCCAGGGTTTCTGCTTTGCTCATTTCTTTTTTTTTTAGAAAACTTGTTTTGCACACTCTTTTAGGATAGGTATGCTGGTGAAACTTTCTGGTTTTATCATATTATGGATTGAGAAAGCTGTTTATGATTTATGTGAATGAAGTGTGCCTGTGTGTATGTATGTGTGTGTCTTAAGTAAACCATGGTTAATTTTCATGAACTTTTTTATGTGCAATCGAAAATATGATGAGTTTGTGATTCTAAGAGTTTAATATTTATATCAATAAGATATACCTGGTTTATTATGTTGTTGAAGTCTTCTATAGGTGTAACATTTTTTGGTTTACTTGATTTACTTTTTGAAAGGTATGCTAAAAGCTCCTAGTGATACTCAGTTTCACTCTATTTCTCCTGATATTTTCAGATTTTTTAAATGAGTTTGGTTTTGCTAAATTATTAGATGCATAAATATTAATACCTGTTTTATATTCATTGAAACTATCACATTTAGCATTATAAAGTATTCTCACCTATTTTAATGTTTTCTTTGACATCTACTTTTTCAATTATTAGGTTTAGGACCTTTTTTTTAAGAATTTTTTTAAGATATCATTTATTTATTTGACAGAGAGATAGAGACCACAAGTAGGCAGAGTGGCAGGCAGAGGGAGAGGGAGAAGCAGACTCCCTGCTGAGCAGGGAACCTGATGCAGGGCTCAATCCCAGGACCCTGGGATAATGACCTGAGCGGAAGGCAGAGGCTTAACCCACTGAGCCACCTAGGCGCCTCCTTTACTTTCTCTTTATTTGCATTTACATGTTTATACATGCCTACCTTTAAAAAATTATTAGCTATCTTTTCTTTATATATCACAGTGTTTTATTTTGTAAGCAGATCTTATTTCTTCTCCTTTGAGTAGGAGGTTGAACCTATTTGACATTCTTTTTTTTTTTTTTGACGGAGAGAGAGAGAGAGAGAGAGAGGATCACAAGTAGACTGAGAGCCAGGCAGAGAGAGAGGGGGGAAGGAGGCTCCCTGCTAAGCAGAGAGCCCCACGCGGGGCTCGATCCCAGGACCCTGAGATCATGACCTGAGCCGAAGGCAGAGGCTTAACCCACTGAGCCACCCAGGCGCCCCCCTATTTGACATTCTTAAAATTGATTATTTATATGCACATGCATATATATGGTTTTGCATGATACCATTTGTTTCATTCTGTTTCTTTCTGTGTGTCTTTCTTTCTCTTAAACATACACATTTTGAATCCTTTTGGTGTATAGAAAAGTTTACATCTTTTGCTCTAATTGGTATCATTAAACTACTACTATTTTATAATATGTTTATTCCATCCTATTTTTAGTTACTGTCTTTTAGTTTTGCATGAGCAATATTAAAATTAGCTAAAATAATCTGCTCCCCATCATCTAATATGAAGTAATGTATTTTTATTCATAGTTCATAGCCATAAGGCAACCTGGGAACTTACTCTATTTTATTTATACTCTCCTCATTTCTCTACTATTTTGTGTATTTATTCTCTCTACCTATGGTGTCAGAAAGTATCACCATTATGTACTATCTTTTCCTTATAATCTTCATTTTTATTTGTGTTTATAGGTTAAAATGTAATTAATTCTTATGCTAACACTGCTCCAGTCATTTTAATTGTCTGAACGTATTTCTTTGATTCTTCAGGAGGGGCTTGTGAAAATAATATTCTCTGAGCTTTTATTTTTGAATATATGTTTGCTTGTTAAGTTAGTTTCCTAGGGCTGCAGTAACAAATTACCCAGAAATTAGGTGACTTAAAACAACATATATCTATCCTCTCAGTTCTGGAAGCCATATGTCTGAAATCAAGATGTCAACAGAGCTACACTCCTCCCAAAGTCTCCAGGGGAGAATCTTCCCTTGTCTCTTTTAGCTTCTGGTTGCTCCTAATTTTCCTTGACTTGTGGCAGCTTAATGGCATCGCTGCCTCTGTCTTCACATGGCATTTTTCATGCGTGTCTGTCTTGTGTGACTCCCTCTTTTTTAAAAAGAAAAGCAGACTGCCACATGATGCACTTCATTTGGATGTGTCTGGAGTCTTGGAAGCTTGACTGATCTATATTCTCCTAAAAAAAATGGACCCTGAGACCTTGATGGGAGGTTCTAGCATGGGAGTGCAAACTCATACACCCTTGACTGAAGAACAGTCCTCCTCTGTTGCAGAAGGACTTCATCTTTGAATGAGTGCGTAGCTTCAGGAGGGATACACATGGAGTGGTGAAGGAGGAAGAGACACATGCCAGCCAGATCAATTCAGTCAAGACTGGTAATCAGTGGGGTAACAGATGTTACAGCCAGATTATCCTCACATCCTTGTTTGCCTCTTGGAAGAACACTCACTATTGAATTTTGGCCCCAACCTAAATTAAGTTAAAGATTTTGAGATCTTTAATAAATCTCTTTTCAAATAAGGTCCACATTACCAAGCACCAAAAGTTATGACTTAGAAATATCTTTTGCAGGCCACAGTTCAATCACTGCAGTCCACCTTCAGGCCCACAGACTTTATTTCTGTCCCATGTGCAAAATGCACTCACCCCAACACCCCCCTTCAAAATCTCAACCCATTAGTATAACATCAAGTCCAAATCCAACATCTCATCTAAGTATCATCAGCTCAATAGTACCAAATATCATCTCCTAAATCATCTAAACCAGGATCCATTCTAGGGAAAATTCTCCTCCATTTGTGGACCTGTGAAACTAGAAAACAAGTTGTCTGCTTCCCAAATACAATGGCAGAGCTGTCATTGATTAATTATGCCTGTTACCATACAGAGAAATTGGAGGCAATAAACTGATCACTGGTTCTAAACAAGTTAGAGACCCAACAAGGCAAATTACATCATGTCTTAAGACCTAGAAATAATCTATGGCTTGAAGTTCATCCTTTGGGCCCATGGAGGATTTGCCCTCTGGGTCCACCACTCTGGCTTCTGCCTCTGCACCCACATTTCTGCTCTTGGAGATGGTTCCTTTTTCTTGAAGGAGATTTCATATTTGTAGGTGATTAGTTCTATGAACCTGTTTCCTGCCTGTACAGTTTTTGAAATCTGATTGCCCTCTTTCACTTTGTCCTGTCTCCATCCCCTTCAGTCTGAGCCAGCAATGCTTTTGCTGATCCCACATTCTCAAAAAAACACTGTGGTTATCCCATGTAGTCTATGGGGATCTATTCTGTTAGACAAGAGGATCTTCTGCAGATCATTCCTTGGTAAATCCATATTTTTTTCTGACTTCTGTTGAGATGGTTGAGTGGATCCCTTAGTCACCTGCCTCGTCTCTTCACTAAAAGGTTATCCAGGCAAACCCTGGGACCCCTCTATAGTGTATGCTCTTCCAGAAGTGGATTTCTTTTTTTTTTTTTTTTTTTAAGATTTTTTATTTATTTATTTGAGAGACAGAGATCAGAAGTAGGCAGAGAAGCAGGCAGAGGGAGAGGAGGAAGCAGGCTCCCTCCCGAGCAGAGAGCCCGATGCGGGGCTCGATCCCAGGACCCTGGGATCATGACCTGAGCCGAAGGCAGAGGCTTTAAACCACTGAGCCACCCAGACGCCCCTAGGATTTGAATTTTTAAAAATATCTGACCAGCTGTTCCCAGAATTACGTCATATGCAAGACAAACTTATTGATAGTGTTTCTTGACTCCTTGTCAAGCATAAAACATCTATTGTGAGGCTGCCCAGGTTCTATCACCTAGGTATACCATGAAGTCATTCCTCCAGCAGTGGATTTCTTAATTTTAGTTCATTTACAATCTAGATAGGACAAAAACCTCCCAAATCAGCAAGTATTAGTTTGTTTTGCTTGACAGCTATTGCCTCAATTTAGTTCATTTCTCTCATTTTTACTATAAGTATCAAGGAGAAACCAGGGTATGCTTTCAACACTTTTCTTGTAAATCTCCTCAGCTAAATGTTTTTCCCCCTGTTCTGTTTTGCAAACAACAGTAGAGCACAACTCAACCAAATTTTATACACTTTATAAGAAGGATCGCCTTTCCTCCAGTTTCCAGTAAATAACATGTTCCTCATTTCCTTCTGAGACCTTATAAGAAGTGCTTCCAATGTCCATATTTTCACTGAAAATCTCTTTAAGGGAATGTAAGATTTTTCTGCTGTAGTGTCTCAAAATTCTCCAAGTTTTCACTCACTACCCAGTTTCAAAGCCATTTCCACATTTTTTAGGTGTTTCTTCTAGAAGCATCATACTTGCAGGTACTAAAATCTGTATTGATTTCCTAGGGCTGCCATAAACAAAATACCACAAACTTGGGTAGGTTGAAACAACAGAACTGTATTCTCTCACAATTCTGGAGACCAGAAGTCCAAAATCAAAAGATAGGAAGGGCCAGCCTCTCTCCAGAGCTCTAGAAGAGACTCCTTCTTTGCCTCTTCTAACTTCTGGTGGCTCCTAGAGATGCTTTGCTTGTTGTAGCAAATGAGAACATCTGCCTCCACCTTCATAAAATCTGCTTTATGTGTCTTTGTGTCCTCTTAATATCTCTTTTTATAATTTTTAATTTTTAAATTAACATATAATGTATTATTAGCCCCAGGGGTACAGGTCTGTGAATCGCCAGGTTTACATACTTCACAGCATTCACCATAGCACATACCCTTCCCAATGTACATAACCCCACTACCCTCTCCCTACCCCCCTCCCCCTGGCAACCCTCAGTTTGTTTTGTGAGATTAAGAGTCTTTTATGGTTTGTCTCCCTCCCAATCCCATCTTGTTTTATTTATTCTTTTTGTACCCCTCAAACCCCCCACGTTGCATCTCCACTTCCTCATATCAGGGAGATCATATGATAGTTGTCTTTCTCTGACTGACTTATTTCACTAAGCATATTACCCTCTAGTTCCATCCACATTGTCACAAATGGCAAGATTTCATTTCTTTTGATGGCTTCATAGTATTCCATTGTATATATAGAACACATCTTCTTTATCCACTCATCTGTTGATGGACATCTAGGCTCTTTCCATAGTTCAGCTATTGTAGACATTGCTGCCGTAAACATTTGGGTGCACATGCCCTTTTGGATCATTGCATTTGTATCTTTAGGGTAAATACCCAGTAGTGCAATTGCTGGGTTGTAGGGTAGTTCTATTTTCAACTTTTTGAGGAACCTCCTTGCTGTTTTCCAGAGTAGTTTCCCAGCTTGCATTCCCACCAACAGTGTAAGAGGGTTCCCCTTTCTCTACATCCTCGCTGGCATCTGTCCTTTCCTGACTTGTTAATTTTAGGCATTCTGACTGGTGTGAGGTGATATCTCATTGTGGTTTCGATTTGTATTTCCCTGATGCCGAGTGATGTGGAGCACTTTTACATGTGTCTGTTGGCCATCTGGATGTCTTCTTTGCAGAAATGTCTGTTCATGTCCTCTGCCCATTTCTTGAATGGATTATTTGTTCTTTGGCTGTTGAGTTTGCTAAGCTCTTTATAGATTTTGGATACTAGCCCTTTATCTGATATGTCGTTTGCAAATATCTTCTCCCATTCTGTCAGTTGTCTTTTGGTTTTGTTGACTGTTTCCTTTGCTGTACAAAAGCTTTTGATCTTGATGAAGTCCCAATAGTTCATTTTTGCCCTTGCTTCCCTTGCTTTGACAATGTTCCTAGGAAGATGTTGCAGTGGCTGAGGGTGAAGAGGTTGCTTCAAAGATTTTGATGGATTCCTTACTCACATTGAGGTCCTTCATCCATTTTAAGTCTATTTTCGTGTGTGGTGTAAAGAAATGGTCTAGTTTTATTCTTCTACATGTGGCTGTCCAATTTTCCCAACACCATTTGTTGAAGAGGCTGTCTTTTTTCCATTGAACATTCTTTCCTGCTTTGTTGAAGATTAGTTGACCATAGAGGTGCGGGTCTATTTCTGGGCTCTCTATTCTGTTCCATTGATCTGTGTGTCTGTTTTTGTGCCAGCAACACACTGTCTTGATAATGACAGCTTTGTAATAGAGCTTTAAGTCTGGAATTGTGATGCCACCAACTTTGGCTTTCTTTTTCAACATTTCTCTGGATATTCGAGGTCTTTTCTGGTTCCATATAAATTTTTGGATTATTTGTTCCTTTTTTTTTAAATGGATGGGATTTTGATAGGGATTACATTAAATGTGTAGATTGATTTAGGTGGCATAGACATTTTCACAATATTTGTTCTTCCAATCCAGGAGCATAGAACATTTTTCCATTTCTTTGTGTCTTCCTCAATCTCTTTCATGAGTACTTTATAGTTTTCTGAGTATAGATTCTTTGCCTCTTTGGTTAGGTATATTCCTAGGTATCTTATGGTTTTGGGTCCAATTGTAAATGGGATTAACTCCTTAATTTCTCTGTCTTCTGTCATGTTGTTGGTGTATAGAAATGCAGCTGATTTCTGTACATTGATTTTATATCCTGACACTTTACTGAATTCCTGGACAAGTTCTAGCAGATTTGGAGTGGAGTCTTTTGGATTTTCCACATATAGTATCATATCATCTGCAAAGAGTGATAGTTTGACTACTTCTTTGCCGATTTGGATGCCTTTAATTTCTTTTTGTTGTCTGATTGCTGAGGCTAAGACTTCTAATACTATGTTGAATAGCTGTGGTGATAATGGACATCCCTGCCTGACCTTAGCAGAAAAGCTCTCAGTTTTTCTCCATTGAGAATGATATTCACGGTGGATTTTTCATAGATGGTTTTGATGATATTGAGGTATGTATCCTCTATCCCTACACTTTGAAGAGTTTTGATCAGGAAAGGATGCTGTACTTTGTCAAATGCTTTTTCAGCATCCTTTGAGAGTATCATATGGTTCTTGTTCTTTCTTTTATTAGTGTATTGTATCACATTGATTGATTTGCGGATGTTGAACCAACATTGCAGCCGTGGAATAAATCCCACTTGGTTGTGGTGAATAACCCTTTTAATTTACTGTTGAATCCTATTGGCTAGTACTTTGGTGAGAATTTTCGCATCTGTGTTCATCAAGGATATTGGTCTGTAATTCTTTTTTTTTGATGGGATCCTTGTCTGGTTTTGGGATCAATTTAATGCTGGCCTCCTAAAATGAGTGTGGAAGTATTCCTTCCATTTCTATTTTTTGGAACAGTTTCAGGAGAATAGGAATTATTTCTTCTTTAAATGTTTGGTACAATTTCCCTGGGAAGCTCTCTGGCCCTGGGCCCTTGTTTGTTGGGAGATTTTTTTTTTAAGATTTATTTATTTATTTGACAGAGAGAGATCACAAGTAGGCAGAGAGGCAGGCAAAGAGAGAGAGGAAGGGAAGCAGGCTCCCCGCTGAGCAGAGAGCCCAATGCGGGACTCGATCCTAGGACCCTGGGATCATGACCTGAGCCGAAGGCAGCAGCTTAACCCACTGAGCCACCCAGGCGCCCTGTTGGGAGATTTTTGATGAATGCTTCAATCTCCTTACTGGTTATGTATGTGTTCGGGTTTTCTGTTTTATCCTGGTTCAATTGTAATAGTTTATATTTCTCTAAGAATGCAGACATTTCTTCCAGAGTGTCCAATTTGCTGGTGTATAGTTGCTTATAATATGTTCTTATGCTTGTTTGTATGTCTTTGGTGTTGGTTGTGATCTCTCCTCTTTTATTCATGATTTTATTTATTTGTGTCTTTTCTCTTTTCTTTTTGATAAGTCTGGCCAGGGGTTTATCAATCTTACTAATTCTTTCAAAGAACCAGCTCCTAGTTTCATTGATTTGTTCTGGTTTTTTTTTTGTTGTTGTTGTTCCTATTTTGTTGATTTCTGCTCTGATCTTTATGATTTCTCTTCTCCTGCTGGGTTCAGGGTTTCTTTCTTGTTCTTTCTCCAGCTCCTTTAGGTGTAGGGTTAGGTTGTCTATTTGAGACCTTTCTTATTTCTTGAGAAAGGCTTGTATCACTATATATTTTCCTCTTAGGACTGCCTTTCCTGTGTCCCACAGATTTTGAACCGTTGTGTTTTAATTATCATTTGTTTCCATGGATTTTTTCAATTCTTCTTTAATTTCCTGGTTGACCCATTCATTTTTTTCTTTAGAAGGATGCTGTTTAGTGTCCATGTATTTGGTTTCTTTCCAAATTTCCTCTTGTGATTGAGTTCTAGCTTCAGAGCATTGTGGTCTAAAAATATGCAAGGAATGATCCCAGTTTTTTGGTACCAGTTGAGACCTGATTTGTGACCCAGGATGTGATCTATTCTGGAGAATGTTCCATGTGCACTAAAGAGGAATGTGTATTCTGTTGCTTTGGGATGGAATGTTCTGAATATATCTGTGATGTCCATCTGGTCCAGAGTGTCGTTTAAGGCCTTTACTTCCTTGTTGATCTTTTGCTTGGAAAATCTGTCCATTTCAGCGAGAGGAGTGTTAAAGTCCCCTACTATTATTGTATTATTGTCGATGTTGTTTCTTTGATTTTGTTGTCAATTGTTTTATATAGTTGACTGCTCCCATGTTAGGGGTATACATATTTAAAACTGTTAGATCTTCTTCTTGGACAGACCCTCTTAGTATGATATAGTGTCCTTCCTCATCTCTTATTATAGTCTTTGGCTTAATATCTAATTGATCTGATAGTAGCTTTCTTTGGATGTCCATTAGCATGGTAAATTGTTTTCCACCCCCTCACTTAAAATCTGGGGGTGTCTTCAGGTCTAAAATGAGTTTCTTGTAGGCAGCATATTGATGGGTTTTGTTTTTGTTTTTGTTTTTGTTTTTATCCATTCTGATACCCTGTGTCTTTTGATTGGGGCATTTAGCCCATTTACATTCAGGGTTAGTATTGAGAGATATGAATTTAGCACCACTGTATTGCCTGTAAGGTGACTATTATTGTATCTTATCTCTGTTATTTTCTGATCTACAACTTTTAGGCTCTCTCTTTGCTTAGAGGACCCCTTTCAATATTTCCTGTAGAGCTGATTTGGTGTTTACAAATTCTTTTAGTTTTTGTTTGTCCTGGAAGCTTTTTATCTTTCCTTCTATTTTCTTTTTTTTTTTAAAGATTTTACTTATTTATTTGACAGAGCGAGATCACAAGCAGGCAGAGAGGCAGGCAGAGAGAGAGGGGGAGGCAGGCTCCCTGCTGAGCAGAGAGCCCGATGTGGGACTCGATCCCAGGACCCTGAGATCATGACCTGAGCCGAAGGCAGCGGCTTAACCCACTGAGCCACCCAGGCGCCCCTCTCCTTCTATTTTCAATGATAGCCTAGCTGGATAGATGATTCTTGGTTGCATGTTTTTCTCGTTTAGTGCTCTGAATATATCATGCCAGTTCTTTCTGGCCTGCCAGGTCTCTGTGGATAAGTCTGCTGCCAATCTAATATTTTTACCATGGTATGTTACAGACTTCTTGTCCTGGGGTGCTTTCAGGATTTTCTCTTTGTTGCTAAGACTTGTAAATTATACTATTAGATGACGGGGTGTGGTGCTATTCTTATTGATTTTGAGGGGGGTTTTCTGCACCTTCTGGATTTTGATGCTTGTTTCTTTTGCCATATTAGGGAAATTCTCTATAATAATTCTCTCCAATATACCTTCTGCTCCCCTCTCTTTCTTCTTCTTCTGGAATCCCAAATATTCTAATGTTGTTTCATCTTATGGTATTTTTTTTATCTCTCGAATTCTCCGCTCATGGTCCGGTAGTTGTTTGTCTCTCTTTTGCTCATCTTCTTTATTCTCTGTCATTTGGTCTTCTATATCACTAATTCTCTCTTCTCCCTCATTTATCTTAGCAGTAAGAGCCTCCATTTTTTATTGTACCTCATTAATAGCTTTTTTAATTTCAACTTGTTTAGATTTTAGTTCTTTTATTTCTCCAGAAAGTGCTTTTATTTCTCCAGATGGTTTCTCTAATATCTTCCATGCCTTTTTCAAGCCCGGCTAGTGCTTTGAGAATCGTCATTCTGAACTCTAGATCTGACATATTACCAATGTCCATATTGATTAGGTCCCTAGCCTTTGGTACTGCCTCTTGTTCTTTTTTTGTGGTGAGTTTTTCCGCCTTGTCATTTTATCCAGATAAGTATATATGAAGGAGCAAATAAACTACTAAAAGGGTGTCTAAGACCCCAGGAAAATGTGCTTTAACCAAATCAGAAGAGACCCCAAATCATGGAGGTGGAGAAAGGGGGTAAAAAGAAGTTCAGAAAAAAAATTTTTTTAATTAAAAAAAATATATATATATATACAAAAGAATATATATATATATATATATATATATATATATTAGACTGGTGAATAGAACAGTGTCATCCACTTAATTTTGGGAGCATTTGATCTCTTAGAAGAAACTACCTTCCCAAATTTTAAAGAATGAAAAACATATATAAGGGTAAACACGATGAAGGGATGGAATGTGATTGTAAAGATGAAAAAAAATTTTTTTTTTAATTTCTTTACAAGGAGTTGGTAAGATAAGTTGGTTGGGAGGCTAAAGAAAAAGAAAGTGGAGAGAATTTACTCAACCTGGAGACTAGAACAAAGCCCTGTGCTAGATTTAGGGTATATTTTGATCTAAGAAGTTGTATTCCAAAAATTTTTTTAGAAGAAAAAACACTATGTGTATACAAGAAATAAAGTTAGATACAATGAAGGATAAAATATGAGTATAATAATGAAGGTTCAAAAAAGATTTTTTAATGAAAGGTATTATTAAGATAAACTAGTTAAAAAAAGTTAAAAGAAGAAAGAGTAAAAGCTAATTATTTTAACAGAAGAAAAAAATAAAATTAAAAAAAATTAATTAACTTTCAAGACTAAAGAATCACGGGAAGAAAGCCATGAATTCCATGCTTTGTTTTTTCCTCCTCTATAATTCCGCTGTTCTCCTTGGTAAGGGAACTTGGTCTTGGCTGAATTTCTTGCGGATTATCTGGGGAGGGACCTGTTGTCATTATTCTTTTTTTTTTTATTTCCAATTTATTTATTTTCAGAAAAACAGTATTCATTATTTTTTCACCACACCCAGTGCTCCATGCAAGCCGTGCCCTCTATAATACCCACCACCTGGTACCCCAACCTCCCACCCCCCCCCGCCACTTCAAACCCCTCAGATTGTTTTTCAGAGTCCATAGTCTCTCATGGTTCATCTCCCCTTCCAATTTACTCAAAAGCACATACCCTCCCCAATGTCCATAACCCTACCCCCCTTCTCCCAACCCCCCTCCCCCCAGCAACCCACAGTTTGTTTCGTGAGATTAAGAGTCACTTATGGTTTGTCTCCCTCCCTATCCCATCTTGTTTCATGGATTCTTCTCCTACCCACTTAAGCCCCCATGTTGCATCACCACTCCCTCATATCAGGGAGATCATATGATAGTTGTCTTTCTCCGCTTGACTTATTTCGCTAAGCATGATACGCTCTAGTTCCATCCATGTTGTCGCAAATGGCAAGATTTCATTTCTTTTGATGGCTGCATAGTATTCCATTGTGTATATATACCACATCTTCTTGATCCATTCATCTGTTGATGGACATCTAGGTTCTTTCCATAGTTTGGCTATTGTGGACATTGCTGCTATAAACATTCGGGTGCACGTGCCCCTTTGGATCACTACGTTTGTATCTTTAGGGTAAATTCCCAGTAGTGCAATTGCTGGGTCATAGGGCAGTTCTATTTTCAACATTTTGAGGAACCTCCATACTGTTTTCCAGAGTGGTTGCACCAGCTTGCATTCCCACCAACAGTGTAGGAGGGTTCCCCTTTCTCCGCATCCTCGCCAGCATCTGTCATTTCCTGACTTGTTGATTTTAGCCATTGTTGGTGGCATCACAATTCCGGACTTCAAGCTTTATTACAAAGCTGTCATCATCAAGAGAGCATGGTACTGGCATAAAAACAGACACATAGACCAATGGAACAGAATAGAGAGCCCAGAAATAGACCCTCAACTCTATGGTCAACTAATCTTCGACAAAGCAGGAAAGAATGTCCAATGGAAAAAAGACAGCCTCTTCAACAAATGGTGTTGGGAAAATTGGACAGCCACGTGCAGAAAAATGAAATTGGACCATTTCCTTACACCACACACAAAAATAGATTCAAAATGGATTAAGGACCTCAATGTGAGAAAGGAATCCATCAAAATCCTTGAGGAGAATACAGGCAGCAACCTCTTCGACCTCAGCCGCAGCAACATCTTCCTAGGAACATCGCCAAAGGCAAGGGAAGCAAGGGCAAAAATGAACTTTTGGGATTTCATCAAAATCAAAAGCTTTTGCACAGCAAAGGAAACAGTTAACAAAACCAAAAGACAACTGACAGAATGGGAGAAGATATTTGCAAACGACATATCAGATAAAGGACTAGTGTCCAAAATCTATAAAGAACTTAACAAACTCAACACCCAAAGAACAAATAATCCAATCAAGAAATGGGCAGAGGACATGAACAGACGTTTCTGCAAAGAAGACATCCAGATGGCCAACAGACACATGAAAAAGTGCTCCATATCACTCGGCATCAGGGAAATACAAATCAAAACCACAATGAGATATCACCTCACACCAGTCAGAATGTTGTCATTATTCTTAAGTGTCTTTGCCTTAGGCAGAATTGTACCGCCCTTGCCAGGGGCCAGGCTAGGTAATCCGCTCGGGTTCGCTTTCGGGAGCTTTTGTTCCCTGAACACTTTCCGTAGAGTTCTGGAGGACGGGAATGAAAATGGCGGTCTCCCAATCTCTGGCCTGGAGGAGCCGAGAGCTCAGGGCCCCACTCCTCAGTGTGCCTTTGAAGAAAATCGCTCAATCACTCCCTTCTCCCTGGCCTCCGGCTGCACTCCGAGTTCACCCAGCCTGTGACCAAGTGTCTCTGTCTCTGGCACACAGCCCCGCCTGGAGTCTCCAAACCCCACAGGTCCCTGCACTCTTCCAGGGGGGGTCTCCCTGGATCTTGTGGGGTCCCTGCTCACAGAGCAGTGGCCTGTGCCACGGATCACAATGTAAGGTAACCCCAAATTGAGAGCTCACTCCTCAGCTCCGTCTCTGTAGCTGACTTCCCCACTCTAATACCTGTGAGCTCTGTGACACTGAGACACCCCCAATCCTTCTGTGACCCCACGGGACCTGAGACCACGCTGAAGCTCCATGGGCTTCACCCCGGTTTAGCCTCTGGAGCGATGTCCCTCAGCAGAACAGACTTTTAAAAGTCCTGATTTTGTGCTCCGTTGCTCCGCCGCTTGCCGGGAGCCAGCCCCTCCCCCTGCGGTCTATCTTCCTGTCGCTTTGGATTCATTCTCTGCGGGTCCCACCTTTCAGAAAGTGGTCGATTTTCTGTTTCTAGAATTGTTGCTCTTTTTCTCTTCAATTTCCTGTTGGATTTGTAGGTGTTCGGAATGGTTTGATAAGCTATCTAGCTGATCTCCTGCTACCTGATGTTGTCGCAGCCTGCTACTTCTCCACCATCTTGACTCCTGCCCCTGTGTCCTCTTAATATTTCTTATGAGGACAATGGTTATTAGATTTAGGACCCAATCTTAATCCAGGATGATCTCATCTTGAAATCTTTTCCTGAATTACTTTTACAAGGACTCCATTTCCAAACAAAATCACATTCACAGGTATGGAGAGTAGGACTTGAACCTATATTTTGGGAGCCACTATTCAACACACTACACACAGATATATTAAAATTCCTTTGTTAACTTGTTCTTTTTCTTAAGTTTCTTTTTTTTTAAAGATTTTATTTATTCATTTTTGAGAAAGAAAGAGCACCAGCAAGAGCAGGGAAGGGGGGTGGGTGGGCAGAGGGAGAAGCAGGCTGTCCACTGAGCAGGGAGCCCGATGCAGGGCTCTGTCCCAGGATCCAGGGATCATGACCTGAGCAGAAGGCAGATGCTTAACCAACTGAGCCAACTAGGCACCCTTCTTTTGAGTTTCTTAACTCTATCCTTTCCAAACATAAAATAGATGTGTTAAAATTTTTTCTGATAATCTCATTGTCTTTTCTTTATAAGTGAATCACTCATTTTGCCTAAATGCCCAAATTATTTCTCTTTAAAATATAGTGATTTTAGTAGAATATATCTCAGTGTTGAGCATTTTTTGTCAGTTATATAGTAGATCCTTTTAGTACAGTACTTTTTTAAAACTAAAAGCTTGCTTGAATTAAAACTTGTATTATATTTCTTATTTTTCTATTCCATTGCTTTAATTTTCTTTTTCTTCATAGTACATGTATTTTTTTCTTACCCTCCATATCCACCACTTCCCCTAGATTCATTATCTCTCTCTTAATTTCTTTTTTGTTTAAAATTTTTCTTCTTTGGGGTGCCTGGTTGGCTCAGTGGGTTAAGCCTCTGCCTTCAGCTTAGGTCATGGTCTCAGGGTCCTGGGATCATCTCCCACATCGGGCTCTCTGCTCGGCAGGGAGCCTGTTTCTCCCTCTCTCTCTGCCTGCCTCTCTGCCTACTTGTGATCTCTCTCTCTATGTCAAATAAATAAATAAAATCTTTTAAAAAATTTCTTCTTTAAATCTTCCACATATTTTAAGGCAATTTGCGTGATGATTAGTTTTCCAATATTTCTCCTAGTTTAGTCTTCACTTCATTTTTCAAAAAAATGATTTCCTTTCTGTCAGCTAACTAGCCCATATCATCTGGCTGAGTTTTCTAGTTCTGACTTATGCTTTTGTTTTATATTTTCCACATATTTTTAATATAAAGAAATAAAAGATTAAAAAGCAACAGTAGTTAAAATTAAACATTAATTTTTATTGCTTTTTTTCAAATATTAGTTTATAATTTTCATCTGTTTTGTAGCCTAGAATTTCTGGAGTTTCTTCATTTAATGCAAGAATGTAATTTTGTTTCTATAATTTCCTCTCTCTCTCTGAAAATATGAGGAATTGAGCAATGGATTTTTTTTCCAATTTATTTATTTTCAGAAAAACATTATTCATTATTTTTTCACCACACCCGGTGCTCCATGCAAGCCGTGCCCTCTATAATACCCACCACCTAGTACCCCAACCTCCCACCCCCCTGCCACTTCAAACCCCTCAAATTGTTTTTCAGAGTCCATAGTCTCTCATGGTTCACCTCCCCTTCCAATTTACCCAAATTCCCTTCTCCTCTCTAACGCCCCTGAGCAATGGATTTTGAAATATTGTTGAGGCAATGAAGTCAGTGTCTGTTATCCTATTGTATTTAATGACTCATAGTTTCACGGGATTTAAAAAAATCTGAATAGTCGTATGTCACAATATGTATACATGTGTTTGTTTACAAGAGAATGATTGAAAACCCAAACATCCTTGATCTAATTGGTTATTGCTTATGAGCTTTCTGTTCTGTATCAGGCAGTTTATTTAATTACTTACTTATTTATTTAAAATAGGCTCTATGCCCATTGTGGAGCCCAACCTGGGGCTTGAACTCATGACTCTGAGATCAAAACCTGAGCTGAGATCAGGATTCAGATGCTCAACTGACTGAGCCACCCAGTTGCCCCTTGGGCTTTTCACATATGCCAAAGCATAAGATTTTCTCAGCAAGCCTGCAAAAAGTTGTTATTTTATCCATTCTATAGAAGATATCTTTAAGTTTGGAAATATTCATAACTTGGCCAAGATAACACAGCAAGCAAGGGACAAAGCTCAGATTTGATTCCAAAGTCCAATCCTCTGAGCCACTCTTAGGAAGCTCGTTGCCTAGGTAATCCTCAATTCTATTACAATGATTACAATGATGCAAGATGCTTTTTTAGAAATAGTTTCTTTTTTTTCTAGAGTAGTCCATCCAGCATTCTAGGGCATCATCAAATATTTTATACAGGTAGTGCACTGGTCTGACTTAGCAAGGTCTGGCAACATAAGCTTACAAAAGAAATTTTAAAAATACACACACTCACACTAACAAAGCAATTATGTAAGTGACTAACACTAAGAAATTTAATAGGCAAATTACAATCTTAACTTGTCTAGTGGCATATCAGCTTTACATTCAAATTGTCAATCTGACCACATCTCGGCACCTCCACAGCCATAACAACAAGTCCAAGCTACCTTCATCTCCCCTTAGTTCTCTGCACTAGTGCCCTGAATGGCCTCACTACTTCCACTTTTGCGCTATACAATTAATCATCCACCCAATAGACAAGGTGATCTTCAAGAACATAAAACAGACCATGTCAATCATTTTTCAAAACTCTCTAATGGCTGTTCTAGTCGACAATAAAAGGAAAGTCCTTGCACTAATCTAACTGGATTATTTGTCCTTTATTGTTGATGGTAAGAGTTGTTCATGTGTCATGGATGGAAGCACTATATCAGAATTATGAATTGCAAATATTTTCCCCTATTCTTGTATTTTCTTTATGATGTCCTTTGAAGTACAAAAGGTTTTAATTTTGATGAAGTATGGTTTATCTCTTTTTTTTTTCTTTTGTTGCTCCATCGGCTAAGTGTCTGCCTTCAGCTCAGGTCATGATTCCAAGGTCCTGGGGTGGAGCCCCGCATTGGGCTTCCTGCTCAGCGGGAAGCCTGCCTCTCCCTCTCCCTTTGCCTGCCTCTCCCCCTGCTTCTGTTCTCTCTCTCTCTCTCTCTCTGTCAGATAAATAAATAAAATCTTTTTTTAAAAAAGGCTTTGCTCAACCCAAGGTCATAAAGACTTACTTTTATATTTTATTCTAAGATTATTATAATTTTTGCTCTTACATTTGGTTTATGACCTATTTCGAGTTAATTTTTATGTATGGTATAAGAAAAGAGTTATAACTTCTTTGTTTTGCATGCAGATATCCAGTTGTCCCAGTACTATTTGTTGAAGAGACTGTTCTTTCCTATTGAATTGTCTTGGCATAATTGTCACCATAAATGTAAAAGTTTATTTCAGGTTTGTCAGTTCTGTTTCATTGTTCTTTATGTCTCCCATCCAAGTACTAAGCAGGCCCAACCCTACTTAGCTTCTGAGATCAGGCGAGATCAAGCACGTTCAGGGTGGTATAGCCATAGACTCATTGTTCTAATTATGAGCCATAGACTCATAATTATGCCAGGTCCTGTTTGTTACTGTAGCTTTATAGTAAGCTTTGCATTTGAGAAGTGTAAATCCTCCAACTTTGATTATTCTCTTTCAGGATCATTTCAGCCATTCTGCATTCCTTGAATTTCCACATTAATTTTATTATCAGCTTGTCAATTTCTGCAGAATAACCAACTGAGATTATCAGCTTGTCAATTTCTGCAGAAAAACCAACTGAGATTTTTATAGAGTGACTCTGTAGATCAAATTATGGAAAACTGCCATTTTAAGAGTACTTAGTCTTTTGCTTCATGAACATGGGATGACTTTCCATTCATTCAGGTCTTCTTTAATTTCTTTCAAAACAATATTTTATAGTCTTCAGAATATCAATTTTATAATTCTTTTGTGACGTTTATTCCAAGTATCATCCTTTTTAACATGCTATTATAAATGGAATTGTTTTCTTAATTTAATTTTCAGATTTTTTTGTTGCCAGTGTATAGAAATCAAATAGATTTTGAATATTGATCTTGTAGCCTGCAACCTGGCTAAAGCAGATTGTATGTTATCTTTAGTAGTTTTTTATAAGTGGATTCCTATTAAGTTCCTATATTCGAGGCCATGTTATCTACAAAGAAATATAGCTTTACTTCTTCCTTTTCAGTCTGGCTATCTTTTATTTCATTGTTTTGTTTAATTGTCCTAGTTAGGAGCAATACGGTGAGAGTCAACATCCTTAGGGTAAAGACATTTAGTCATTTACCACTAATTGCAACATTTGATGTGAGTTTTTTATGTATGGGTCATATTTTTTTTTCTTGGATACTTAACATTTTAATTAACGTAGCAATTCTGCATACTAATACCCTCCTCTAGGGCTCATCGTTGTTTGCTTATTTGTTTAGTGGCCTGGTGGGTCTATTTTAGTGAGGTCTGTTTCCCCAACAGGATATGCCTTGTGTTGTAAATCTTCAGAGGGCACAGCCTTGGGCATGCACACATTCACCCTGGGATGACAGTGGCTTCAGCAGAACTGTTATTTCTTTTCCTGGTCTCTCTAAGCTCTCTGCTTCGGTTGGATTCACATACAGCTGTTAGGCTTCATTAATTACTGGTTGATTTTGCTATTGGTTTCAGTATTGCCCCGAGGCTAAATTGCTCCACAGTCTGATCCCATTGCAATCTGTCTCTTTTGCAGAGGTAATCATTTTTTTCTTTCTTTCTTTCTTCTTTTTTTCTTTCTTTCTTTAGAGATAGAGCATGCATGTGCGAGTGGCAGGGGAGGGGGCAGAGGGAGAGGGAGAGAGATAATCTTAAGTAGGCTCCATGCCCAGCGTAGAGCCCAACTCAGAGCTGTATCTCAGAACACTGAGATCATGACCTGAGCTGAAATCCAGAGTCTGACACTTAACTGACTGACCACCGAGGCACTGACAGACATAATCTTTGAGGCTAGTTTCTGTGATTTTTTTCCAACCCTATGATGTCTCTGCTTAGCCATCTCTTTCCTTGATTCTCTGTGTTACACATCTAGCTGATTTAGAATTTAGCTTGCTGTTCTTATTCAGCAACCAGCTTCTCTGTAATTAATTACCACTGAAATCTCCATTGGTTTGGATAGCACCCTTAGCCTTGAACTATCCACATTCTGTTCAAAATAAAATAGTTTCTTTGGGGGAGAGCTTTAGAGCTCTCTGTTCTTACAGCCCGCCTGTTCCCCTGAACAAGACCATTACTGTTCCAGAAACAAGGGCACAAAATGTGCAGTTGTCTGCTTCATGAGCAGAGTAGCAGGCTAAGCCACCATCACTGGGTCTTCTTGATTTACTTCTTCCTGCATAGAACCTCCACCCAAAAAGTGAGCTGGGGTGATGGTGATTAGAGCCCCAATATTGTAGCCTGCCAAGACTGGAGTAGGGCTCTATTCTAGAAGTGGGAGCTGGATAGAGATGGAGATCCCCCAGGTCCCAGCCTGGTCTCTCATGGAATAGAGCCTCTGCAACTCCAAGCTGCTGGGATTGAGAAATGTTGGTAGTCCCTCTCTCTTGAGGAGATAACATTGTCCTGAACTTGGCCTTGGGAGGAGTAAAAACCCCGTGTTCTTGACTGCATCCTATCCAAGTGGAGCTTCCATCACCCTGAGCTGGAAGAGGCAGGTCGGGAGGAGGCTGTGATTCAAATGCTGCAGATTCTCACTCTACTGGTTGAGATTTGGTAGTTTTTCCTTGAACTTGAAAAAACAAAACAAAACAAAACATGACGTTTTGTTTTGTTTTGTTTTTTTCCAATTTGATGCATGTGCTTAGAACGATTTCTGGAGACTTTAAATGCTTGCTTCAAAACTCTGTGTGTGTGTGTGTGTGTGTGTGTGTAATTTTCACCAGTTATGGTTTTTCACTGGAGAAAGGATCCACAAAACTCATGTTGTTATGCCAACTTTCTAGAAGTCATTTAGAAATTCATAATAAACTTATGTTGTTTATTTTTTTTTAGAGATTTTATTTATTTAAGAGAGAGAATGAGCAGGGGGGATGGGCAGAAGGAGAGGGAGAAGCAGTGAGCCCAATGAGGGACTCAGTCGCAGGACCCTGGGATCATGACCTGAACCGAGAGCAGACACTGCATCAAATGAGCTAACCAGGTGCCCTGAATCTGTGTTTTTATATGAAGCCTCATGGATCAGTGGAGGATGTGATAGTGCTTGACGTCTCCACTCAGACATCCCCACCTTTTGTGACCTCCTCGCTTCCCTGGGAGAACCAAATCTCTACCCCAGTGCTCCATGCCCCACACAGCCAGCCTCTCCCTCCTTGTACTCATCCAGCAACCAGTGCTGCCTTCCACCCTGTGGAGCATGGACCTAGCCAGAGGCACAGACAGGGCTGGAGTCAGGTGACTGTACCCATGGTATTCTAGGACAGGACATGGCAATGCCTATATATGCCATGGGCCCAGTCCAAGTCAACCTGGAAAGGCAAAGCCTTTCAGTCACCCCGATTCAAGTAAGAACTGACTGTGTCTCAGTGTGAAGGTTGAAATCCCTTTGGAGTTGCTCATCTGTGACTAATGGGAAGCAAGACGTCTAACTTTGCTTTCGCTACTCTCAAAAGTCTCATTGGTTTGACTGCTGGCGGGAGATGGAACAGGCAGCCAGTGGGCCACATGTGCACTCAACCTCAGGCCAGGTTCCCAGGCACCTTTGAGGGTTTGCACTCGTATGGCCAGGATGCCCTTACAGTAGAAACTGTGACATAGCAAAACAAGAAAAGAGAAAAAGAAGAGGAAGCAACACCACCATGACAGGTTGAGAGAGACCATGGAAAGAAACAGTTGTATGTTCTAATGCCATTAAGAGCACTTTTTTTTTCTTGCTCTTTTGACTTCAAGGACCCACTTTTTCATTTTGCACCAGATCCTGTAAATTATATCTCCCTGTCTGTCTTTACGCCTTGGCTGACACCGCTTTCCCTGCCCTTCCCTTCCTCATTTGCGTGGTGGTCACTCAAGCTATTCTGCAGGTCTTGGCTTAGAAGTCACTTCTTCTCAGAATCTTTCTTTCCAGTTTCGATGAAGTCCTCCCAAGTGTTCCAGTACAGTTTCTCTTTCCCCAGTCTAATTACCTGTATATAAGTGTCTATTTGCTCAGTTCTATCCCATCAAAACTCCTGAGGGCAGAAACTGTTTTCTTGTTCATTGTATCTGTAAGTTCTTGCACAGTGCCAGACATCATGTGTTTAATTTCTAACGGTTCAGTAGTTGCTAAGCGGATAATGAAGACTTTCAGATGTGATGTCTGGGCTGATTTCTGAATGAAGACATGGAAATGAGAGGAGATAAGGGGAGAGAAAGGCTTAAGGTGTAGAGAAGGCATAACCTAGCCAGCCTGTCTGGGGGGGTGTCCCGTTGTTTCACGGGACTGCCGTGTAGGACACAGAGATGCCTTGTGCATGGTGTTAATAGGATTGGACCCCAGCTGGAAGGTAATGGGGAACCACTGGAAGGATTTGAGATGTGAAGTTGGTACAGCTTAGTGAGGTCACTTTGAGCCTAATGTAAGAAAGCCTGGCTATTGCAGTCACTCACGCAAGGGAGAAAGATGAAGGCCTGGGTTAGGGCAGTTGGGTGCTGAGGAAGGAATAGGTTAGAGTGGCCCGAAGGCAGATTAGTGGATTTAGTGACTGATGGAAGGTGGAATATGAAGGAGAAATGTCTGCAAGTATCCCAGCGCAGGTGTCTGGATGATGAAGGTGCAGTGAGTCAGGGTGGAGGCAGAGGGCAGAGCAAGTGTGAGGTCAGGAGCCTGAGGGGAGATGAGGATGTGGTTGTATGCATTGACTGCAGTGCGCTTGGGTCATGTAGGAGGTGAGATGGCTTAGTCCCAACTAGACATGCATAGCAGTAGGGACCCAGGAACTCTGTTCCTTAAGTACACAGTAGGAAAATGGACTTGGGACATGGGTGTGGGTTTTCTAATGCTTTTTTTTTCCCCCTATGGGAGAACACATGAACAGCAAGCAGCAAACTCAGAAATGGGATTTTGGGACATAATGTATAAATTGGAGTCAAGTCTATATTTGAATTTTTAGTTGACTATTAGGGTTGACATTAAGAGTAGTATAAATGTGCAGCACTGCAAATAATGGTAGTAAATTCACACTGCAAAGATTCTGAATAAGATGGGCTTAGAAACTCCCACTCCACCCTGGTCCTCAACTTCTTCCATCTCTTCATCTTTTTCTGGATTTATGCCTATAAAAAGACAATGGCATGCTTATTTCAAGTTTTTTTTTTTCTTCTCCTGTTTGATGCTCATGTTCAGGAGAGAAGTGTTTTTATGTGCATGGTTTGCCGTGGAATGATGCCCTAGGCCCTGGAAACATTTGAACACTGTATTGAGCCAGGGGACCTCTAAGGTCACAGACTCCTCTTCAGGTGTGCCCCCCCCCCCGCACCAGCACTGATGCACCTGTGTGAACATGCGCATGCGCGTGCACGCGCACATACATCACTTACTTCCCATCCATGGTCTGTATTCAGTTCTTTCAGGGCTGAAAGCCCTCAAACCTCCGAGTATTTGGCCATGCTATTCCACCTGTTAGGATTTCTTTTCCTCCTCTGCCTGGAGGCCCATCTTTCTGGCTAATCCTTACCTGTCACTCAAGAATCCGCTAGCTCGGGGCTCAGCCTTCCTCACAGACTCCTCCCCGTCCTCTGGCTGACTCGGAGACGCTGGGTTTTCATCCCACGGTACAGCGCTGCAGGCTCCGGTTTTCCTCCGCGTGTCCTCTTCCCTCTGCTGGGCGTCGTGCAAGTCAGCGGTGCTCGGTAACTGGTCTAAGTTGTACTGAATGAGGGCGGGACCCCGTGATGCTGCACGAGGGGCTCTGGGTGAAGAAGGGTGAGGAAAACTTTCACAGTGCTCCTGGAATGAAGGCACAGACAGAACTAGAAGAAAAAAGCCAGGAGGAAACTAATAAATGTGCTTGAGATAGTCCACTAAATTTCTACACACTTTTCATGGGAAAAAAGAGCTTGATCACACAAGTAAAAGCATAAATTGCCAGAATTGCTGGTCCCAGTTTCCATTTTATTCCTCAGGAAGAGAGTATTAAATTTTCTTGAAAGGGAGAGGCAGTCTTATCTGCTGCTCATATTTATGGGTAGGTTTTTTTTTTGCAGAAATTTTCTTATGACTTACCATTTATCAGTTGCTTCTTATGAGCAAGCAATTCCCACCCTAAGCGGGCGTCAAGAGCCTGGTGGTTGGCAGCTCCAGATACGGCCACATCTACAAGTCGGAGAAGGAAATGTGCTGTTTGTCTGTAGGGCCACCCAGACATCTGATACCAGGGCTGCTGTACCTGGTGTGTGGTGATCGGTAAACCTCGCACTGAAGTCATGAGCGATGTGTCCTCATGGCACTCACAAATGACTCCTCTTTTCACCACCACCTGTAGCAAATCAAGGGTAAGCTAACAGCCTCACTGGCACAGCCACTTAGGATGACCAGGGAGAAGGGGGTCCACTGGGCTGCAGGAGATTCTACTTTGAGAGGGCAGAGTTGAAAATGAAAAAGGCATTTGCAGATTCGGCCTGTGTGGCATTGTTTTATCCGCGCAAGCTCCTTGATGATGTTTCCAGGATGTAGAAATCATTATCTCGAGTAACACTAGCTCTTGATGTCCTGGGTCAAACACCTGTCATGGGGTGTATGCGTGCACAGTATTGTCGTGCAAACCCCTCCGCTGGCTGTGCTGCTCAGCATTTCAGACCCTCTGCTTCTGGTCAAACAAGCCAAAATGCTGTTGTCTGAGATTTGTGTGTGGGTTGGAGGGGAGGAGAGAGGAATCAAGATTTCTCCCACCTTCTGCTACATTCTCCAGTGTTCTCTTTTCTTTTTAATTGCTTTACAGTAAATGGAATATATATATATATATATATATATAAAATTGGGGGGGATGAGATCTGTAAATCTCCACATTTCACTTTAGCACTGAACTAATGTTATGTAAGAAAAATCTGCAATGAATCATATGAAGGAAAATTAGAATGAATGCTGCATACAATAGTCTCTAAAATGGTTTTGTCCTTCTTGTGGGGAATACGTTGACCAAAATGACCTGAGTAGATGCCTAAATGGAAAACATCACAAGCAATATTCAGCCATGTATTGGATGGAAGATAGGAGAAGAAAACTATAGGATCCAAGCAGTAATTTTAAACCAAGGACTTACAGGTGAATGATCACTCAAAGAAAATGATTATGTCCAGATAGAAAACTACATATTTAACTCCGAACAAGGCTGTTTTAAACTTTCTCCTTGAAGTAGAATAGTAGATGGCTGAAAAATGATTTTGAGAACTACCCCTATGGAATATTAGAATCCATCCATATGCTTTCTGCTTCAAGTAAACATAGGGCCAGTGGATTTGAGGACTTGCCTCCAAATCTATTTCCATTTTACAAAATACTTGCTATCAACATTCAAAGCACAAGCCACAGTTCAGTCTGTTGTACTTAGAATAAAGAAAACACGAATTTCCTTCAGGTGATGCAAGCAGTGAAGGTAGGCTGCCCTTATCAGTAGAGTGAGGAGCCCATCTTTCTGAGCATCCCAGGCATTAGAAAAGCTGCGTACGGCAGCACAGGTTGCATTCTGCCAAACACGAATGAACCTGCCAGCCTTCACAAGACTAGAAATATCTAAAGCTATTCCTAGCAGACATTCAGGAGCAATTAGAGTTTCTGAGGACTTTGGAAATACACTTTTTTGTTGTTGTTATCTCACATGGGATGTGTGCAATGGCAAAATCCTAGTCTCTCCTTCCCAGCTCCCAGGCTATCCACTCCCAAGCTAAGAGAACCTCTCTGGAGAACGCTTTCATTGCTCTCAAGCCCTTGGCCTAAGCAGCCTTTCAAGATAGTCATCAGAAGAAAAACCAACATGAGAGCAGCTAAGCTTTCTTATGTCCCCAGACCCTACCCTATCACCTGGTCTAAGAGTTTTTGTGGTAAAACTGGATAACTCTACAAGTTTTTGCCAATTTGAGTTCAACAGACTGTGTGTATGGTGATAGCTCCTGACAGGAACCTGGAAATGTCACTCTTCTTTGAGAGGTAACTTAACTTCTAGGAAATAAGACTACCAGTCATGGCTATTATTTCAGCTCCTATCATCAAGCTGGTAGCAGGAACTCCAACAGGAATTTGATTCAGCTCTCTGTTTTCAGAATGAAAAGTCATATTAGCTTCATTTAAAAGAGAGATTGGGATCATTTAGCCAATGCTAAGGACCTGATAATTAGAATAAGAAAATTCACTTATTGGGGTGCTTGGCTGGCTCAGTCAGTAGAACATGTGACTCTTGATCTTGGGGTCATGAGTTTGAACCCCATGTCAGGCATAGAGCTTACTTAAGAAAAGCAAAGTATTTCCCAACTAATTACCGAAAGAATCTATTCACTTAAAAAAAAAAAAAAAACAGAGAAGAAAGGAAAATTCACTTACTGGGTGATTACAGAATTCCAGGCAATATGCATGAGGCACCTATGATATATCCCCCTTTTTCAGATAAAGAGACAGGCTTAGGGAAGACATGTCACTCCTACAAGGTCACATGGACTGAAAACCGGAAATTCAGAACAAAAATTCAGGCAGGCAAACACCAACTTACCTCCATAGATATTATTTGCCCCAGCAGCCCCCATTTCTACCCTCATTATCTGGAAACATCACCTCTAATTTTCTGGTACAATCATCTTTCATCTTCCACGGGAACAAAGGGATTCTAGTGGAGGCTGCCAGACCCAGTTGTGCACTGAGACCCAATGGCGGGTGTAGACCCAGTGCCAGGCAGTCAGAGTGCTTCTCTGGGACTTCAGCTCTCCTCAGCCCCTCTTCGATGGTGAAGCTGTGAGGAAAAGAGCCATAGGAGCCAGACTGAAGAACTTGTGGAAGAAACTGGCTTATGGGAGATAAAGAAGAACACCCACCCCCCCCCGACCCTGAGAAACTGGGACTAGCAAAGAGGGCACCACTGTTCCCAGTGTCTCCAAGGCCCTGGTAAAGTCCTCTTGTGCCTAAATTTGGTCAAGTCGAGTTTCCAGTATGGTTCCTAACCGGAATATTTAAGGGGGAAAAACTATGGATTTTGTTTTATTCTTTGTCTTGTTTTCATCTTATAATACAGTGTTTAGCCTAGAGTAGAAAATAAAAATAAAAATAAAAAAGAAAAAGTAGGCTAGAATACTAACTGACCCTGGCCTCCTCTTTCTTGAATGAATATTCAAGATACAGTAATATGCTAAATACACTAATAATTGGAGGGAAACAATTACTTCTAAATGAAAATGAAAAATTTGACTTCACAAAGGAAGGTCAGGCTTACATTCTTTTCTCTCTCTGCAAGCTTTTATACAAGATAGGTTTCAAAAAGGCAGAGGAGGCAATTGGTAAAAAGAAAATAAATAAATAAAACAAATCCAGGTAGGGAACTTGTATCAGAATGTGGACACTGATTTGTGATAAGAATCAAGTCACTGGGAGAAGAAAATTAAGCTTTATACACTGAATATTATAATAGCTAACCTTTTTTGAATGCTTACTGTATGGCCAATATAAGGTTTACAATGAAATTTTCATAATCCTATTAATCATGATTCCAAATAGCAATTTTCTCCCCCAGTACAGCAAATTAGAAAACTGAAATAGAGCTTTTAACAAAGTGGCTTAAGGGTTTCTAGTCAGTAGTGAGAATGGGTTATCATACCATAATCAAAGCCCATGGCCCATGGATTTAACAAACTGCTTTAAAGTCTATGGTATTAGAAACTATAGGATTAGATAAAAGCCAAAAAAGACAAACAAGCAAATACGAAAACTAGAAGGTGATTAGGTAAGTGAGGTCAACATGAATTTTATTGCTTAACATCATAGGAAATAAAGTAACCAATGAAGCATCAAGTGACACAATATGATAATACATTTAAGACATCATTTTCAGAATTTCTTAAACCATAGGGAAGGAAAGGTGTTTAACTTAAAGTTGACTTAAATCTGGAGGGTGTACCATTTAAAAAGAAATGGATCTATACTAGTTTCTGCATGGGATCATAGTTCTGTCTCCTACAGTAATCATGAATGCGCATTAGGAAAGGCTTTATTAAAGTGTGATTAGCAGGCCCTATATTTGCTTGGCCAATGGAAACCTCTGTGCATACTCAAGTGTAATTTTCCAAACCCAGTCAGATGTAGAGAGGTATAGCACATGAGCTTCTCTCAGGATAACTTCCTGTTGGACCCTTCAAAACCCAGCAACACTATGAGTGGTCTCATTATTCTGTACTCACAGCTCATTCAACTTTCTAGTGGTTCCCAGTGACTTGAGGAGTCAGTCTTTTCCAAGACTCAACTCAGCTTTGCTATGTTCTCTAATTATTGCAAGTCATGGGAGGAATTTCTTTTTTTTTTTTTTTAATTTTTAAACTTTATTTTCAGCATAACAGTATTCATTATTTTTTCACCACACCCAGTGCTCCATGCAATCCATGCCCTCTATAATACCCACCACCTGGTACCCCAACCTCCCACCCCCTCCCCGCCACTTCAAACCCCTCAGATTGTTTTTCAGATTTCTAAGGCAGATTGTGTTGGCAAATTCTCTTAGAACCTATTTTTTCTTTATTATTCATTTTGTTGTCTTTTTGTCGTTGAAGTTTCAAACTTTCTATAAAACGGAGGGGAAGGTTGATGGACATTGAACAGGCATTTTCATTAGATGTACTTTTTTTTTTTTTTTTTTTAGTTTTTATCATATACTTTTTATTCCATGCACTTTTGCTCTATTTCATCTGACTTCTATCGATAATCTGTTGTCAATTAAATTTTTTTCCAATTTATTTATTTTCAGAAAAACAGTATTCATTATTTTTTCACCACACCCAGTGCTCCATGCAAGCCGTGCCCTCTATAATACCCACCACCTGGTACCCCAACCTCCCACCCGCCCCCCGCCACTTCAAACCCCTCAGACTGTTTTTCAGAGTCCATAGTCTCTCATGGTTCACCTCCCCTTCCAATTTACCCAAATTCCCTACTCCTCTCTAACGCCCCTTGTCCTCCATGCTATTGGTTATGCTCCACAAATAAGTGAAACCATATGATAATTGACTCTCTCTGCTTGACTTATTTCACTCAGCATAATCTCTTCCAGTCCCGTCCATGTTGCTACAAAAGTTGGGTATTCATCCTTTCTGATGGAGGCATAATACTCCATAGTGTATATGGACCACATCTTCCTTATCCATTCATCCGTTGAAGGGCATCTTGGTTCTTTCCATAGTTTGGCGACTGTGGCCATTGCTGCTATAAACATTGGGGTACAGATGGCCCTTCTTTTTTTTTTTTTTTAAAGAATTTATTTATTTATTTGACAGAGAGAGATCACAAATAGGCAGAGAGGCAGGCAGAGAGAGAGAGGAGGAAGCAGGCTCCCCGCCGAGCAGAGAGCCCGATGCGGGACTCGATCCCAGGACTCTGGGATCATGAACTGAGCTGAAGGCAGTGGCTTAACCCACTGAGCCACCCAGGCGCCCCCAGATGGCCCTTCTTTTCACGACATCTGTATCTTTGGGGTAAATACCCAGGAGTGCAATTGCAGGGTCGTAGGGAAGCTCTATTTTTAATTTCTTGAGGAATCTCCACACTGTTCTCCAAAGAGGCTGCACCAACTTGCATTGCCACCAACAGTGTAAGAGGGTTCCCCTTTCTCCACATCCTCTCCAACACATGTTGTTTCCTGTTTTGTTAATTTTGGCCATTCTAACTGGTGTAAGGTGATATCTCAATGTGGTTTTAATTTGAATCTCCCTGAGGGCTAATGATGATGAGCATTTTTTCATGTGTCTGATAGCCATTTGTATGTCTTGATTGGAGAAGTGTCTGTTCATATCTTCTGCCCATTTTTTGATGTGTTTGTCTGTTTCGTGTGGGTTGAGTTTGAGGAGTTCATTATAGATCCTGGATATCAACCTTTTGTCTGTACTGTCATTTGCAAATATCTTCTCCCATTCCGTGGGTTGCCTCTTTGTTTCTTTGACTGTTTCCTTTGCTGTGCAGAAGCTTTTGATTTTGATGAAGTCCCAGAAGTTGATTTTCGCTTTTGTTTCCTTTGCCTTTGGAGACGTATCTTGAAAGAAGTTGCTGTGGCTGATATCAAAGAGATTACTGCCTATGTTCTCCTCTAAGATTCTGATGGATTCCTGTCTCACGTTGAGGTCTTTTATCCATTTTGAGTTGATCTTTGTGTACGGTGTAAGAGAATGGTCAAGTTTCATTCTTCTACATATAGCTGTCCAGTTTTCCCAGCACCATTTATTGAAGAGACTGTCTTTTTTCCACTGTATATTTTTTCCTGTTTTGTCAAAGATTAATTGACCATAGAGTTGAGGGTCCATATCAGGGCTCTCTACTCTGTTCCACTGGTCTATGTGTCTGTTTTTATGCCAGTACCATGCTGTCTTGGTGATCACAGCTTTGTAATAAAGCTTGAAATCAGGTAAGGTGATGCCGCCAGCTTTATTTTTGTTTTTCAACATTTCCTTAGCGATTCGGGGTCTCTTCTGATTCCATACAAATTTTAGGATTATTTGCTCCAGCTCTTTGAAGAATGCCGGTGGAATTTTGATCGGAATGGCATTAAAAGTATAGATTGCTCTAGGCAGTATAGACATTTTAACAATGTTTATTCTTCCGATCCAAGAGCATGGAATGGTCTTCCATCTTTTTGTGTCTTCTTCAATTTCTTTCATGAGTGTTCTATAGTTCCTCAAGTACAGATCCTTTACCTCTTTAGTTAGGTTTATTCCCAGGTATCTTATGGTTCTTGGTGCAATAGTAAATGGAATAGATTCTCTAATTTCCTTTTCTGCATTTTCATTGTTAGTGTATAAGAAAGCCACTGATTTCTGCACATTGACTTTGTATCCTGCCACGTTGCTGAATTGCTGTATGAGTTCTAGTAGTTTGGGGGTGGAGTCTTTTGGGTTTTCCATATAAAGAATCATGTCATCTGTGAAGAGAGAGAGTTTGACTTCTTCATTACCAATTTGGATACCTTTTATTTCTCTCTGTTGTCTGATTGCTGTTGCTAGGACTTCTAATACTATGTTGAACAAGAGTGGTGAAAGTGGACATCCTTGTCTTGTTCCTGATCTCAACGGGAAGGCTGCAAGCTTTTTCCCATTGAGGATGATATTTGCTGTGGGTCTTTCATAGATAGATTTGATGAGGTTCAGGAATGTTCCCTCTATCCCTATACTTTGAAGCGTTTTAATCAGGAACGGATGTTGGATTTTGTCAAATGCTTTTTCTGCATCAATTGAGAGGACCATGTGGTTCTTCTCTCTTCTCATATTAATTTGTTGTATCACATTGATTGATTTGCGAATGTTTCTAAATACCCCATCTAAAGTTTCCAGACTTATGGGTGCCTGGGTGGCTCTGTTGGTTAAGCATCTGACTCTTGGTTTCATCTCAGGTCATGATCTCAGGGTTATGAGATTGAGCCCCACATTGGACTCTACTCAGCAGGGAGTCTGTTTGTGATTATTCAGTGTTGCTGAGCAGAGTCAGACTTTATTAATTTAGATGAAAAACAAGAATATGCATGAGGGAAAATCAAGTTAGTCCATTGCTTGCATTGCTTTCCATTCCCTCAGCAGTTGTTACCATTTCATTTACTTAAAAAGCAAAATGAATTACATGGTTTTTCACTGGTTCTCGGAAAGTCTCCTCTATTTTTTGAATATAAGGCAATCTGTTATTATTCTTAATGTTAGTGGCTTAGAGCTATGGCTAAGTAATTGTCTCCAGATTACAGAGAGTCTGTCAAAGTCCTAAGGGTATTCAGGTCTTTTGCCTCCCAAAACATTTACTTGACAATACAAAGTTAAAACTTTAACTGTGGATGTGTCTACATTATATCAAAGTGGCAGATTGATTCAGCTGGGGAAAAAGCATATGCACATTTACGGCACTGTACCGTTAAACATATTAACTGACATTTTTCTAATACTGTCATTTTGATTTGGATGCTGTGAGGATATAGCTGAAGTGTGACAAAGACTAAGTTAGTAATTGAAATTCAGAGGAGGGGCACCTGGGTGGCTCATTTGGTTAAGCGCCTGACACTTGGTTTTGACTCAGGTCATGATCTCAGGGTCCTGAGACTGAGCTGCACTTCCGGTTCTGCGTTCAGCATGGAGTCTGCTTCTTCCTCTACCTCTACTCTTCCTCCTCTGCTCTCCTTCTCTCTCTCATAAATAAATAAAATCTTAAAAAAAAATCAGAGTAGCCAGTTTCGAAAAACATTCATCATGTTGATAATCCATACGTAATGTACTTTTTGACACACACTTCACAAAACCCGTTTCCTCTAATTCATGGCTGTCTTTTTAATGATCATCACAATCAAGCATTTTCTCTGCCTGAGATACAGCAGAGCGTGAAATGCCACTAAGTTCTTAAGATGTAATGCTTTGAGCAATGCACAGAGAATAATGAGGTTCTTCATTTGGTGTCATGCTGACAGCTTGGCTCTCTTTGGTTTTACGTAAATCTAAACCAGAGACAGTGTATGTAGTGTAGTGAAAAGGAGACCAGGCTTGGGAGGTCTTGTCACAGCTCTGTTACCAACTTAGTGGAGGAACATGGAGAATAATCACTAAGCCCCCTTTTGGCCTCTTCTGCCTTGCCATTTTCAGAAGGGAGAGAGGGTGGAAGGGAAGGAAGTTGGAAAAGAAGCTCAAAAAGATCGGAGTTCCTTGGTAGGTAATCAGCTCACTTTAGGGTACAGGTTGAAAAGGCGCCTCCTCCTACTTCCCCGCCATCTTGTTATTTGCAAATGACAGTACAGACAAAAGGTTGATATCCAGGATCTATAATGAACTCCTCAAACTCAACACACACAAAACAGATAAGCATATCAAAAAATGGGCAGAAGATATGAACAGAGACTTCTCCAATCAAGACATACAAATGGCTATCAGGCACATGAAAAAATGTTCATCATCACTAGCCCTCAGGGAGATTCAAATTAAAACCACATTGAGATATCACCTTACACCAGTTAGAATGGCCAAAATTAACAAAACAGGAAACAACATGTGTTGGAGGGGATGTGGAGAAAGGGGAACCCTCTTCCACTGTTGGTGGGAATGCAAGTTGGTGCAGCCTCTTTGGAGAACAGTGTGGAGATTCCTCAAGAAATTAAAAATAGAGCCTCCCTATGACCCTGCAATTGCACTCCTGGGTATTTACCCCAAAGATACAGATGTCGTGAAAAGAAGGGCCATCTGTACCCCAATGTTTATAGCAGCAATGGCCATGGTCGCCAAACTGTGGAAAGAACCAAGATGCCCTTCAACGGACGAATGGATAAGTATTATTGTGTATTATTAGTTTGCTAGGGCTACCATAACAAAATACCATGGTATGGTTGGCTTGAACAACAAAAACCTATTTTGTCATAGTTCTGGAGGCCAGAAGTCCAAAGATCAAAGTGTCAGTAGATTTGGTTTCTCCTGAGGCTTTTCTCCTTGACTTGCAAATGACTGCCCTTCTCCCTGTGTCCTCATGTGATCACTCCTTGGTGTGCATAAATCCCTGGCATCTCTTTGTGTGCAAATTCCCTCTTCTTATAAGGGCACCAGTCACATTGGATTAGGGTTTCATCATATAAATTTGGCAGGACACAATTCATCCCATAACAACATGTAAAAGTCATATATTATCTGCTTCACTCAACATCTTCACTGAAACAAAAACAAGATATGTTCAGTCTCTTCATTTGCTCAGCAAGTGTGTGCTAAGCACCTATTGTATATCTAGCGGCATGCTTTGTGCTGGGAATAACGTGATAAATATGACATCCCATTTCCTCTCAAAGTTTTCAGGGTATAGTCAGAGTAACAGATAAAATGATCATCATAATAAAGTGATATATTCTAAGTACAGTTAAAGTTTGGAAAGTAAAGAAATCAATTGTATTTGAAGTTTGGCAGCAGTAAGGAATAAACTCTATTGATAAGAGAATTATTGAATTGGATCAGGAAGAGGAGTAAGATTTCATCCATGAAAGAGCTGAAGAATGCTGATTCTTTGAGAAAGAACATGTGCAAAATATGGAAGAGAGGAACATGTAGAACTTTAGGTAGTCCAATAGAAGTCAGATCCTTGGATTCAAAAGAAAACATGCAATGCGATGAGGTGGAAATCTGCTCGTAAATGGGCTATTATGCCATCCTAGACATTTGAGTTATATTCCAGGCAATGATGGGAAAGTGCAAATATTAAGCAAAGAAGTGATATGATTAGATTTTTATCTTAGCAAGAAGGTCTGGAGGATGAAATAGTATGGAGAAGAAAGGAAACAAGGTGGACACAGTAAGAAAGTGCAGAGGCCAAAGGAGAAATAGGACCTGCATTAGGGAAAGATCAGCATGACTGAGGAAAGAGAAGGGATAATGAGGGATAGAAAGAAAGAAAATTGACTGATTTTAGAATCTGATACAAAATAGAGAGAAGGAAGTAAATAGAATACCCTCAACTAGAATAAAGGATATTGTTTTGTAGTGGATTATTGATGGAACAAATTAACTCAGGTTTGGACACGTGTTTAAGGCACTTAATAGAATATCCAAGTAGACATGTGTACCTTAGCAGTGGGATTGATGGATCAAGGAGCCAGGAGCTGTATCTGTGGTAGAGATTTAGATTTACATGTATCAAGTTATAACTGGCTATTAATACCATCATTGTAGACAATGTCACTGAATGAGAAGTTATAGAATAAGAATGAGTAGAGGGTTGTCCCATGAAGTCTATGGAAATCAACTCATCTGTTATGAACAGTGACAAATTAGGGCACATGGGTGGCTCAGTCAGTTAAGTGTCTGCCTTTAGCCCAGGTCATGATCCTGGAGTCCTGGGTTTGAGCCCCACCCATGGGCTTCCTGCTCAGCAGGGAGCCTGCTTCTCCCTCTCTTTCTGCCCCTCCCCCCAACTCATACTCTCTTGCACATGCTCTCTCACTCTCTCAAATACATAAAGTCTAAAAAAATTCATAAACAACAAAAAATCAACAGTGATTACAAAAGCTGGAAAAGAACTAGAATAAAATGGCACCACGAAAAGCAAAGTTCAGTAACATTTAGGGAATGGACTCTGGTGTCAAATGCAGAGTAAGATCAGGAAATACCACAACTGTGTCCACTGCATTGAGAATTAGGAGATCACTGATAATAATGATAAGACTGCAAGAGCAGTATCACTGGAGGGATTAAGGGAAAAATAATTACAGTGAGAAAAGACCAAAGATTCATTTTTACAACTTTTAAAGGTTTTTATTATACTACTAATAAACTAATCTACAGGGGTTAAGCATCTGACTTGATTTTGGCTTAGGTCGTGATCTCAGGGTCATGAGATGGAGCCCCGCATCTGGCTCCATGCTGGGTGTGGAGCCTGCTTAAGCTTCTCTCTCTCTTCCTGTCTCTCTGCTCCTCATCCTACTTGCTCATGCTCTTTCTGTCTCTCTCTCAAATAAATAAGTAAATCTTTAAAAAAGTTAACCCCCCCAAAATTAAACCCCAACTAATCTATAGATCATATTTTATAAAATATGCATTGCATCACAATTATGTACAAAGCAAACTTAAAAGTCTCTCTTTGTGCAACTGTGTATATTTCCATCCTCACATTTAACCATTTTCAATAAGTTGATGCATAATCTTCTGTTTTATTTCATGTGAATATATGCATTAAGCACAGACATTTTTTTAAAGCAGTATCTAAAATCTATAAAAAAGGATTGACAGAGTTTGCCTTATTAAAGTAAACATTTGTATAACAAAATAATTCATGAATTTTAAAGATAGAAGACTAGGAAACAATATTTTTGTTATATTCAACAGCCAGGAATGGATATCCAGAATATACAATAAATACTTATAAATCAAGTGGAAAAGACAAACAATCCAACAGAAAAATGACAAAGGTTATAAACATGAAACTCACAAAGAAGAAAATATTAATGATGAGTTGCCATATGAAATATATTCTACCTCATTGATTATCAGGGAGATTCAAAATAAAACAATAACATAATAGCTCGTTATCATCATCTGTTGCTGAAGCTGGAAGGAAAAAGGCACTCACTGTTACGAGAGTGTGATTGGAATATTGTTAAAGGGCAATTTTTGCAATATCAATCAAAATGTTAAATACATGTAGTTTTGGCACAGCAATTTTCCTTATCCTTCTAAAAATACACAGTATACAGAGATATAAGTACTGTGATGATCACTGCTGCATTTTTTGTAATGGCAAAGAAGAAAAAGAAAAGAGAATTTAGATGTCCATCAAAAATGGAGTGGGTGAATAAATCACTATATATGTATACACATACACACAAGTGTAGATGGTGCTTTCTTATCACGGTCAAATTGTATCTTATAGTTAAATAGGTAACAGTTGAGAACTGTTACTGATTATAACAGAAGGATCAGTAGGAGAGGAAAAGTTCACAGATGTAATTCTGTAAGAGAAAAATAGATTGTGGTAAGATAAGGGAAAACTCTGATGCCTCATATGACCAAAGAGGAGCCCAGGGAGTAAAAAGGAGTGTGGAGCCATTCGTTGTTGGTTAATGTGAAGAAAATGTGTGGTATTACTCCATTTATTAATGGAGTAGGAGAAAAGTTTCCATATAATAGCACTAGCATTATTGTTCAAAAAGGTGTAAATAAAATTACATTTGTAGAAGGGATAAAATTTCTATGAGGAATGCATTTGTGCATTTGATTTCGAATAATTAAGAAGGGTAGCTTCAGATTGAAAGTGTAAGTCTCCACCTTTACCCTGCCCCCCTCCCCGCTTAACACCAGTGATACCCCTTCAGTATTCCCATCCTCCAATCAAGGAGTCACAGACACTAAGACCTAGAAGTGTGAAGACCTCCTCTTGGCAAAGCTCGGAGTAATTTTAGCCAGGAGAGGATCATTGAAACTCAGCAGCTACTTGAAGTCATAACCTATCGACCTACCTGCCTTCCTTCCTTCCTCTCTTTCTCTTTTTCTCTCTTTCTTTTTCCTTTCTTTTTAGAGAAAGAGAACGCATAGGTGGGGCTGGGGCTGGGGCAGGAGAGAGAGAGAGAAAGAATCTTTTTTTCTTAAATATTTTATTTTGTTTTAGAGAGTGTTCAAGCAGGGGAAGGACAGAGGGAGAGAAGAAGCAGATTCCCTGCTGATCTGGGACCCCACGATCCTGAGATCATGACCTGAGTCAAGACCAAGAATTAAATGCTTAACTGATTGAGCTGCCTAGGCACCTGGGAGAGAGAATCTTTTTTTTTTTTTTTTATATTTTTTATGTATTGATTTGACAGAGAGAGAGATCACAAGTAGGCAGAGAGGCAGGCAGAGAGAGAGGGGGAAGCAGGCTCCCTGCCAAGCAGAGAGCCCGATGCGGGGCTCGATCCCAGGACCCTGGGATCATGACCCGAGCCGAAGGAAGAGGCTTTAACCCACTGAGCCACCCAGGCGCCCCCTGGGAGAGAGAATCGTAAGCAGGCTCCACACTCAAGGAAAAGCCTGACTTGGGTCTCGATCTCATGACCCCGAGATCATGACCTGAGCCAAAATCAAAAGTTGGACACTTTAGCCTAGTGAGCCACCCAGATGCCCAAGGTGATAACCTTTCCAACACCCATAGCATGACTTGGGGGAATGGAGGAAATAAGCAATGAGACTCTCTTCTGTTGCAAGAGTGAGGCATCCAGGGTAAGGGGCAAAGAATGAGGACAATGTATAGAAAAATGTTTTGGAAGGATAGAGTTCTGAGAGGTAGAGGAAGAAAGGGAGAGAGTTAAGGAAGGAGGAAGCATCCTGATATTCTCTTAGAAAACCAGTGTCTGTAGCAATTAACTAAATAATTCAGTAACGGATTGTTTTTCATTGGAATATCTTGTGCATAAGAGGTTTAAGACAGCTGAGTAAAGTGGTATTATATACAAGTAGAAGGAGGTCCTCTCATCTATGATTGCTTAAATAACATTAGTATGGAATAAAATTTTAGAGGAAGATCAATCTTCACAAGACAGCCCAGCAGGAAATAGGAATCTGATCACACTAACTAACCATTCTAATGTTTTAGTGTGTGTCAGTGCTTGTTTCAATACAGCTTACCCTAGGCAACTAGTTGGAAAAAAAAGTACAGTAAATCTAAAGTAACAAGAGGAAAGGAAGTCATAAGAGCCGAGATCAATAGAAAAATAGAAAGAAAAGGTTTTTAAAAACCTGACTTTTGGAATAGGCCAACAAAATTAATAACCATTTATCCAGAATAATAAGAATAAAAGAAATAAAACACGAATCAACAATATCAAGAATGAAAACAATATCAGCACTACTGACTCCACTGCTATTAAATTGATAAGGGAATACTATTAACTCTATATCCATAAATTCATTAAATTAGATGAAATAGGCCAATTCCCTGAAAGACACAAAATACCAAAATCACTCAAGGAGAAATAGATAACCTAAATACCCCCAAATATATTTTTAAAATTGAATATGTAGCTAAAATCCTTCCAAGAAAGAAAACTGCAGTCCCAAGTGGTTTTACTATAGAATCATTACCAAAGTTTAAGGAAGAAATAAGACATTTCTATACAACCTCTGCCAGAAAACAGAAGAGGACACTTCCCAACTCATTTTCTAAAGCCACCACTACCTTAGTATCCAAACCAAACACAGGCATTAAAATCAAATGCAACTACATGGCAATTTCTCTAATTAATACAGATGGAAAAATCCATAAGAAGATAACAGTAAGTAAAATCCAACAACATATAAAATGAAAATGCATCACAACCAAGTGGGGTTCATCACACAAATTCAAGGCCATTTCAACATACATGAAGCAATCAATATAATTCAGCATATTAGCATACCAAATTAAAAATATATTAATAGATGCAAAAAATCATTTGACAAATTTCACACTCATTCATGATTAAAAAACACTCAGAAACTACTAACAGAAGGAAGCTTCTTTAGCCTAACCGAGGGTATCTACAAAAAAAAAAAAAACACAACTCATTTGTGGAGCATAACCAATAGCATGGAGGACAAGGGGCGTTAGAGAGTAGTAGGGAATTTGGGTAAATTGGAAGGGGAGGTGAACCATGAGAGACTATGGACTCTGAAAAACAGTCTGAGGGGTCTGAAGTGGCGGGGGGGGCTGGGAGGTTGGGGTACCAGGTGGTGGGTATTATAGAGGGCACAGCTTGCATGGAGCACTGGGTGTGGTGAAAAAATAATGAATACTGTTTTTCTGAAAATGAATAAATTGGGAAAAAAAAATAAAAAAAAAAAAAAATAAAAAAAAAAATAAAGTAAAAAAAAAAAAAAAAAAAAAAGAAAAAAAAAAAAAAAAACACAAAACCAAACCAAACCCTGCAACTTATTCTATACTAAAAGGCATAAGATTGAATGCCTTTACCTTAAGGTCAAGAATAAGGCAAGGTTGCCTTCTCTGACCACTACTATTCAACATTTTATTAGAAGTACTATCTATATTAGTAAGGCAAGAAAAAGAAATACAAGACATATAGATTGGGGAGGAAGTAATAAAACTTTTTTTTCCTCAAATATCATGATTGTCTTGTAGAAAATCCAAAAAAAAAAATCTACTACAAAACTCCTAGAACTAATAAGTGAGTTTAATAAGGCCACATGAATCAAGGTCGATACACAAAGGTAAATTGTATTTCTATATGCCAGCAAAGGATAATTGGAATTTAAGATTTTTTAAATGGTAATACCATTTACAGTTGCACCTCCAAGATGAAGCACTGGGGCATAAATCTAACAAAATATGTGCTGGATCTGTACGTGGAAAACTATAAAACACTGACGAAAGGATCAAAGCAATTCTAAACAAACAGAAAGCTACATCGTGTTCATGCATTGGAAGACTCAATACTGTTAAAAAATCAATTATCTTTAGTTCAACATCTAAAGTCAACACAATTCTAATTCAAATCACAGCAAGATGGTTTCTAGATATTGACAACCTGTTTCTAAAATATATGTGGTAAGAAGAATGTACTAGAATAACCCAAAAGAATAATTCTGAAAAAAGGAAGAACAAAGTCAGATGAGTCACATTACCTAATTTTAGGAATTTACTATAATGCTACAGTAATCAAGACAGTGTGATATTGGTGAAATAATAGACACATAGATTAACAGAAGAAAAAAGACAGCTCAGAAATAAACCCACACAAATAGAGTCAACACACTTTTGACCAAAGTGTGAGGACAATTCAATAGAAGAAGGCAAGTCTTTTCAACTAATGGTGCTTGCACAATTAGCGTCCATATGTAAAATAAATAAATAAATAAACTTTGAAATATACCTCATACTTATCCAAAGTTTAAGTGAAAAGGAATCCTATTTATAAGCATATATATGTGATTATACCAATGAATAATTTATACTGACATAAGAAACAAATGATTGAATGAATGAATGAGTAAATATGGGGAAGGTAGACAAATTTTCCTTACAGAATAGTTCCAAATAATGTATCTAAATAGTTTCCAAGAAGTGGATCTAAATTCTCCCTACTGCGCTTAAATACAGACTAGTCTTAATGAATTGATTCTGAAGAAAAGAGTATGAATGGGAGGTGGAGTAATTTTCAGTGGAGAAGCTTGGCCAGTGTTGGCTTCTTAGTTTTGACAAATAGACCGTGGTTTGTAAGATGTTAACGACAGAAGAAATTAGGTGGTGGGATATACAGAAACTCTTTGTAGTAAATCTAAAATTGTCCCAAAATAAGATTTGACTTAAAAAATTCTTACTTCCAGGGACGCCTGGGTGGCTCAGTTGGTTAAGCAGCTGCCTTTGGCTCAGGTCATGATCCCAGCCTCCTGGGATCGAGTCCCGCATCGGGCTCCCTGCTCAGCAGGGAGCCTGCTTCTCCCTCTGCCTCTGCCTGCCTCTCTATCTGCCTGTGCTCACTCTCTCTGTCAAATACATAAATAAAATCTTTAAAAAAAAATTCTTACTTCCAAACTTAAATAAGAATAGTCCCTAAGATGCCTGAACACACACACATAGACACACACACACACATTGCTGGGCTCAGGAGGCTGCCCCAATCATTTTCCTGAAAGGGGTATTTTTCCTAATGATTCTCACCTGCCTCATCTGGCAGTGAAAGCAGTGGAACTCACCACACAGATTTTTGGCCTCCTATCTCTGTATTCCCAGAGATTCATACAGGAAGCCAAGAAATAATGGTTTGGGCTGATAGCGAGGTTCACCCTACTGCTGGACCTGGTGTTATACATCTGTCCCCTGTTTTACCTGCAAAGTAATTAAACTCTATACAAAATCCTGGTATGCCAGAGCTCTTGAGAACCAAACTTTCTTGCCATCTGTATACTCTGAGAATTACTGAGAGGCAGATTGTGCTTGGAAAGCATTCTTTGTTCTCCAAACAGGCATTTATCAATCAGCAAATTCAGTGATTTCAAATTCTCCACTGAGCAAACATCACGGCTCATTTTGCAGGCTTGGAAGACAGTTCATGTTTCCAGGAGCCGGCTCAGAAATACTTTGGGAAATGTTTTACATTCTGTCCTGCCAAATCCCCCAATAGACAAGTATGCTCACTTCTTACTCACTGCCAGCCTGTGTTCCAAAGCCAGGACCAGGAGACAGACTGTTTGCAGCCTCCAAAGGAAGGAAGGTTCAACTACTAGAGACAAATACTTGGGTAGATTAAGCCCTATGACCTAAACCGGCTTGGGCACCCACATCTATTGAGTTCTTTCCGTATGTTCACAACAAGAGCTGCCAAGAAGTTCGACGTGGGAGAGAGTTGAATAGGGCCCCAAACTTCACTTTTGGGTGATCATAAACGCCAGGTTCAGGTCCAATTCTAGCATGTCCCCATTTACTAATTACCGTTGCTTAAGTGTCCATAAAGTGGTCTGTGCAACTTGGAAGTGACACCTGATAATTACATTTTTTTAAAGATTTTATTTATTTATTTGACAGACAGAGATCACAAGTAGGCAGAGAGGCAGGCAGAGAGGAGGAAGCAGGCTCCCCGCAGAGCAGAGAGCCCGATGTGGGGCTCGATCCCAGGACCCTGAGATCATGACCTGAGCCGAAGGCAGCGGCCTAACCCACTGAGCCACCCAGGCGCCCTGATAATTACATTTTAAAACAGATATCCTACATGATCCTGAAGCACACAAAGATGTTAAAACTACTACCTCAAGCTGTGCATATATCAGAGTGAATGCCTGCTTTAGCTGCCTCCCATTTGGTCTTTGGAGCTGGAAGAAATCAGGAAAGAACTGATGGAAGGATGCCCAGGAAAGAGAACATTTGAGGCAGATTGGATGTGCATTACACATTTTATTAAGCTTCTTTTTATAAAACATAACAATTATCTGGGGAGATTATTTTTAAATGCACAGGTATGGTATATACCCCAGGCATGCTGAATCTTCATGCTTGCTGTGGGAGAGTCATATTTGTTTTTCAAAAGCTGTGTGGTCAGTTCTAAAACACAGTCATGTTTGTGAATGGCAGATACTAAGCTAACCGAAAGCCACTCTGTATTTCTTCTGCTCCAGTTTTAAAGCTTCCGGCAACAGAAAAATATTGTACATCTCTGTACCTAGAGTTATTGTTCATTAGCAATGGTTTCTCAGTTAAGTCATTTAATATATCACAACTTCAGTTTTCTTAGGAGAAGTCACTTTAAACATAAAGTAATACAGATAGCCTGATAAAATGTTATCTCAAGTCTTGTCATGCAAGTAATGACAAGTCTTTGTTACAGGTGTGGCAGGAGACTTTTTTTTTTTTTATAATAACCAAGGTTTTGCCTTGTTCCTTTTCTTTTTCTTATTTTTTTTCTTTAATAATGTAGAATCCCTCACCCACTGGATCATTGGTGTTATTTAAGTCAGAGGAGGGCTAACCCAACTGAGAATAAAAAATGTCAAGTGAGCTTCTGAGGAAATTTTTTAAAAAGATTTTATTTATTTATTGACGGAGAGAACACAAGCAGGGAGAGTGGTAGGCAGAGGGGAGGGAGAAGCAGACTCCCTGCTGAGCAGGGAGCCCAGATGTGGGGCTCCATCTCAGGTCCCCGAGATCATGACCTGAGCTCAAGGCAGATGCTTAATCAACCAAGCCTCCCAGGTGCCCCTCTGAGTAAATTTTTTAAGCTGGTGAACACAAATGACTTATGAAAGCCTAAAACTGCACTAAACTCGGCATTGATAGAAACAGACCTAGAATTTATGCTATATGTATTCTACTCAAAAGGTTCTGTAAGGATGTGAGAAATGTTTTCTTGCCCTGTCCTGATAAAGAGCCCATGCATTTACTGTAGGGAAAGAAAACTAATTGGCAGAAGTGATCAAGGAAGTCAAATTGTGGATTTAATATCCCTGGCCCATCTCCTAGGGCTTGTTGTTTGATAGAAGTTCAGATGGCTTTAGTGGGACCCAAACACAAAGGGGTAACAAAAGGTCCTTGGAGACGTCCCAACACTGCTTTGGCATCTGAGTTTAGTGTAGCAAGCTGTAAGTGTATGTCCTCACTATAGTGAGTGGAGGGGCATCTGAAAGTAGCTTGCACCCTTCAAAAAGACATAAAAATGGCTAAAAGCATTCTGGAGATTTAGAGAACTTCAAAACAAGGGAAAATGAGGACACATACTGATCTGCAGTAAACTCAGCACTGCAGAGCAGAAGGGCATGAATGTTTGAGCCCCAAGGGCAGTGGGTAGATATCAGTCAATAATACCATTTAAAATTATTCATTTCAGCCAGAGCCAGTTTTTAGTTTGGTTCCAGTGTGAGGTTATACACAATAAGTTACATATATCCCCAAGTACCAGCTTATTTATAAATTTTCCTGGAACATACATCATCTCCAGGGCAAATAGAAGGAAAGGGGAAACAGGAAATTCCTAAGGAGAGTGCTTAGAGAGTGCTACCCTAAAAGAGGTTAAGATTCAAACTAGAATTTACCTTCAATTTGAATCATTGAATTTTTCACTACTGAGCTGAAGTAAAATCTCAAGGTCTAATTTAAATTCAGTTATAGAGGCAAAAAGATAGTGACGTATTTGCCCCTTTGTAATTGGTGAGTATAGTCAATAAATATTCTTTACTTAGGACAATTTTGCTTTCCTGATTAAAGAAAAATTATTTACTTTTTACCAGATGTCTCAACCCTTTGATGGGTATGTTAATTAAGTTTCTGTCCAGAATTTAGTATACCCAAGTAGTGACTGTTTTATGCAAGATAGCTCATATAGTATCAATAAATTCTTTGTTTATAACTCCTCTTTTTGTTTCCTACGTGATTTAAATGCAAATGCATAAAATAATGATAATACATCTATGTTAATATATACATATAATGTATAAAGGTATAATTTGTGACAATAATAACATAAAGTTGGGAAGAGTTGTACAATAGGAGCAGAGTCTGTGTGTGCTACCGAAACTAAATTGGTATTAATTCAGTTGGTTAAGCCACTGCCTTCGGCTCAGGTCATGATCCGAGGGTCCTGAGACTGAGTCCCTCATTGGGCTCCTTGCTCAGTGGAGAGCCTGCTTCTCCCTCTGCCTCTGCCTGCCACTTTGCCTGCTTGGGCTCTCTCTTTCTCTCCCCCCGCCCCTCTCTCTCTGACAAATAAATAAATAAAATCTTAAAAAAAAAAAAAAAAGAATTACCTAACAAGTCCACTCCTAGGTACTTTATACTTAAGTGAATTGAAAGCAAGTACTCAAATACACATACTTCCATGTTCATAGCAGTACTAGTCACAAAAACCAAATATGCAGACAGCTCAAATGTGTTTCCGTGGATGTATAGAGTAACGTAGGTACATACAATGGAAACTTATTCAGCCATAAAAAAAAAAACGTATTCAGCCATTGGTACAATTCATGCTGCAGCACAGGTGAACCTCAAAAACATTGTGCTAAATGAAAGAAGCCAGACACAAAAGGTTACACTTACTGTAGACTTCTGTTTACATGAAAAATTCAGAATAGCCATATCCATAGAGATAGAAAGCAGATGGGTGTTTGCCAGAGGCTGGTGAGTGAGGGGAATGTTAGGTATTTGCTGAATGGCTACAGAGTTTCCTTTTGGATGATTAAAAGGTCCTGAAACTTGATGAAGATGGTGGTTGCACAACATTGTGAATATATTAAATACACTTAATTGTGTATTTTGAAATGATTAATTTTAAGGCATGCAAATCTCACCCCAGTGAAAATGAAATATCCTTGGAATCTCACAGTAGCCCCCACATAGGGGGCTATCATAATTCCTGATGTGCAGAGATGGAACTTGTGCTACCCGTTAAAGTACCAAGTTTTACTGTCTCTTTTCCAATTTACAGAGCGAAGGACACATCCGTTTGAACATTTACAGGAAACTTAGCAATTTCCAGATTTTTCTTGGTATTTTTAGGGAAGAAGTTCTGGATTTTCATCTTCACCATCTGTTTCCTCTGGGCGCCATATACTGTGGTTGGTGGGGTATTTTGTATTGTCACGTTAGGGTTTGTGTTTGGTCCACAGCCACTTTCTGCCTCTGCTTTTGTCATCAGTCCCATCTGCTGATGTCCACTCTGATGACACAACTGCAAGAGACCTATGTCATCCTCCTCATCTAAAACACTGAATCCCTTCAAATCCACTGAGCCTTCCTCAAACTATTCCTTTCATGGACTCTGGGAAGCACTGGATGTTCAGACTCTGCCTTGTCCCTAGACAGCCGACTGTACTGCGAGAAATCTGGGGACGCAAGCAACCTTGGACAGTCAGAATTTCTCTACAATTATACCTTCGCTGTGGCTGCTTCTAATGTGAGGCTGCAGATGGTGGCTTGTTGGGCTCTTGGAGTTCCAGATGGAGAGTGGGGAGTAAGTGATGTTTGTGATCCTGTCTCAGCGTAAGTCAGGAAATCTTTGTCTCTACTTAGCAGCATCCCTTTTCCTGGGACCTCCATCAATTACCATTTCTCGGTTCTCCCAGTTCTCTCTTCTTTTACACTGAGCTGCATTTCCAGGAGTAGAAAAGACCAACTCTTGCATCACCGTGGTTTTTTCAGCCTGTTTGCTCATTGCTTTAGGTCTCACCCCCTAGTGTTCAAAGCAGAGCGTCTGGGACTCAATAAACATTTTTTCAAGCAGGTCCACTCTTAATGGTCAAAAGCTTTGGGTATGCTCTTGGATCGGAAGAATAAACATTGTTAAAATGTCTATACTGCCTAGAGCAATCTATACTTTTAATGCCATTCCGATCAAAATTCCACCGGCATTCTTCAAAGAGCTGGAGCAAATAATCCTAAAATTTGTATGGAATCAGAAGAGACCCCGAATCGCTAAGGAAATGTTGAAAAACAAAAATAAAGCTGGCGGCATCACCTTACCTGATTTCAAGCTTTATTACAAAGCTGTGATCACCAAGACAGCATGGTACTGGCATAAAAACAGACACATAGACCAGTGGAACAGAGTAGAGAGCCCTGATATGGACCCTCAACTCTATGGTCAATTAATCTTTGACAAAACAGGAAAAAATATACAGTGGAAAAAAGACAGTCTCTTCAATAAATGGTGCTGGGAAAACTGGACAGCTATATGTAGAAGAATGAAACTTGACCATTCTCTTACACCGTACACAAAGATCAACTCAAAATGGATAAAAGACCTCAACGTGAGACAGGAATCCATCAGAATCTTAGAGGAGAACATAGGCAGTAATCTCTTTGATATCAGCCACAGCAACTTCTTTCAAGATACGTCTCCAAAGGCAAAGGAAACAAAAGCGAAAATCAACTTCTGGGACTTCATCAAAATCAAAAGCTTCTGCACAGCAAAGGAAACAGTCAAAGAAACAAAGAGGCAACCCACGGAATGGGAGAAGATATTTGCAAATGACAGTACAGACAAAAGGTTGATATCCAGGATCTATAATGAACTCCTCAAACTCAACCCACACGAAACAGACAAACACATCAAAAAATGGGCAGAAGATATGAACAGACACTTCTCCAATCAAGACATACAAATGGCTATCAGACACATGAAAAAATGCTCATCATCATTAGCCCTCAGGGAGATTCAAATTAAAACCACATTGAGATATCACCTTACACCAGTTAGAATGGCCAAAATTAACAAAACAGGAAACAACATGTGTTGGAGAGGATGTGGAGAAAGGGGAACCCTCTTACACTGTTGGTGGCAATGCAAGTTGGTGCAGCCTCTTTGGAGAACAGTGTGGAGATTCCTCAAGAAATTAAAAATAGAGCTTCCCTACGACCCTGCAATTGCACTCCTGGGTATTTACCCCAAAGATACAGATGTCGTGAAAAGAAGGGCCATCTGTACCCCAATGTTTATAGCAGCAATGGCCACAGTCGCCAAACTATGGAAAGAACCAAGATGCCCTTCAACGGATGAATGGATAAGGAAGATGTGGTCCATATACACTATGGAGTATTATGCCTCCATCAGAAAGGATGAATACCCAACTTTTGTAGCAACATGGACGGGACTGGAAGAGATTATGCTGAGTGAAATAAGTCAAGCAGAGAGAGTCAATTATCATATGGTTTCACTTATTTGTGGAGCATAACCAATAGCATGGAGGACAAGGGGCGTTAGAGAGGAGTAGGGAATTTGGGTAAATTGGAAGGGGAGGTGAACCATGAGAGACTATGGACTCTGAAAAACAGTCTGAGGGGTTTGAAGTGGCGGGGGGGTGGGAGGTTGGGGGTACCAGGTGGTGGGTATTATAGAGGGCACGGCTTGCATGGAGCACTGGGTGTGGTGAAAAAATAATGAATACTGTTTTTCTGAAAATAAATAAATTGGAAAAAAAAAAGCTTTGGGTATCAAGAATATTACATTAGAGTTCTGAAAGTCTTTAGAAATGCAGCTAACTTTTTTTGTTTTATGCAAAAATGCTGTCTTTGTTGAATTTTGATTTCAGGTGAAGGTGGGCTAAATTATTTAAATGAACCCTTCCACTAAAAATAACTCAAAACATAGGATAAAATTTATAAAACATCACTTTAAAAATGCTAAAGAACAAGTAAGATGATGGAAAAATTCTAAGCCAAGGTTTTATTGTAAGGTGAGCACCCAGGGAGCTTAGTCCTGCCTCACTGCCTTCTCAACCCTGAGAGATTTTGTGCTTCCTTCGTTTGAGGAATTAGATTCTCTGGCTTAAGTTGAGGAAAAGAGGAAAGAGGGGTGGGTACAAAAGTCAGGACTCAAGATGTGCCTAGGAAGGGAAGTCTGTGATCCAAAAGGGCTACATTCTTAGTTTTAGAGACAAACCAGAACTAAACTTATTCCCAGAGGATGCAGGAAAATCACCATGGTGCTGAACAAAACAGGAGAAAAAATAGAAAGAAAAACAATCAATTTACACATGGCCATAAACAGCCCTACTATAGATATGCTAAGGGAAAAAAAGCATTATGAGAGATAGAGTTAGTTCATAAAGATAAAGGATTCATTTCATCAGGAAGATTAAATAATACCATAGCCTCAACAAACACACAAACACACACACAGTGATAAAATATCCAAAATTACAATGACTAGCAGATAAGCCCACAGTCATTGTGGGAGATTTTAACATACTCCTCTTTTGGTAGTAATCACACAAAAAAATCAGTCAGGATGTTGAACACCATGAACAAATATGGCCTAATGGTTATGTGTGTTTTGTGTTGGTAAATCACTTCACCCAGCAACTGCACAGTAGACATTATTTTCATTATTATAGAATATTTACAAATATTGACCATGAGTCGATGTACATGATTGTTACAGTAACAAAAGGGAAGGAAGTGATTATCATAATAGGATGTTTTGTGCTGTCTCAGTCTATCAATATTGATGCTGATGTAGTTTTGGAATGTAGGTAGGATTTGGTGGGGTAAGGTCAGGAACTGAAGGCCGAGAAAGAATTCTTGAGAAGTCTTTGGTGCAAAAAGGTGATTTTATTTATTTATTTATTTATTTATTTATTTATTTATTTATTTATTTATTTTAAAGATTTTATTTATTTATTTGACAGAGAGAAATCACAAGTAGACGGAGAGGCAGGCAGAGAGAGAGAGGGAAGCAGGCTCCCCGCTGAGCAGAGAGCCCGATGCGGGACTCGATCCCAGGACCCTGAGATCATAACCTGAGCCGAAGGCAGTGGCTTAACCCACTGAGCCACCCAGGCGCCCCAAAAAGGTGATTTTATTAAAGCACTGGAACAAGACTCATGGACAGAGAGAGCTGCTGCCCCCCCCCCACCGGGTTTTGAGGGGTGATTGAATTCGTACTTGGGAAATGGAGGAGGTAAGGAAAGGCCAGGTTTTCAAAAAAACGTCCATATGCTAAAGAGGACCTACAGAATTCTGGAGGTCTTGCCATTGTCAAGTTAAGGTTGTTTTTCCCTTTAGTAAGTTATTAACATTAAGACCATTGGGAACAGTATACTCCACCTGCCTCAAGTGTTTGTCAAGGGGCTGCAGATTATAAGGACATTTAACTTTATCTACATTTCCCTCTGGAAGCTGGGTTATTGATAAGAATGTTTTTTTTTTCTTTTCTTTTTCTTTTTTTTAAAGATTTTATTCATCCATTTGACAGAGAGAGAGATCACAATTAGGCAGAGAGGCAGGCAGAGAGAGAAGGAGAAGCAGACTCCCCACTGAGCAGAGAGCCAATGCAGAGGGATCCCAGGACCCTGAGATCACCACCCAAGCTGAAGGCAGAGGCCACCCAGGGGCCCCCAGAATGCTTTTTTCTTGTAAATAGCTAAAACACTTGTAAACTAAGGGAGACTGAGGTCTTTCAGGACTGTGATCTCTATCATTTAACCATTTGTTTTCCCTTCCCTTAGCTTTCAGGCAGCCAGGAGTGGCTGAGGAATGTCCTACAGATCCCACCTGGGATTGGGGTGGGGGCGGTTGTGGGGTGTCCTTGTGCTTTGTCCTCAGCTAGCCTTCGACTCCCTCATCAATGCTGTAAGCTAGGAATGTATGGGGGCTCTCACCTGGGCATGTACTACTTGTGAGTCCCCAGAAACACTTCCCCAGTGTGTAGCTGGACCAGCACTTGTGGTTCTTACTCTGATTGCAAGATGCATCTCAGCAATCATCATCAGGGAGCTTTGCAAAAATATGGCTTATTCCTCACATGTTGTGGAGCGAACACAGTGAGGCCATACCGTGAGGTTGCAGGGCAGATGAGGGAGTGCAGGCCTGAGCTTCTGCCTGAACTGGGCTGAGAATGGGATGCCTAGGCTTCTATAGGTATACTCTTTATTGGAACACACCTTTTAAAAAATTAACATATAATGTATTATTTGTTTCAGGGGTACAAATCTGTGACTCATCAGTCTAACACAACACACAGTGCTCACCGTAGCTCATACCCTCCTCAATGTCCATCCCCCAGCCACCCCATCCCCCACAACCCTCCCCTCCAGCAACCCTCAATTTGTTTCCTGAGATTCAGAGTCTCTTATGGTTTGTCTACCTTTCTGGTTTTGTCTTGTTTCATTTTTTCCTCTCTTCCCCTATGATTCTCTGCCTTGTTTCTTAAATTCCACATATCTGTGAGAGCATATGATAATTGTCTTTCTCTGATTAACTTATTTCACTTAGCATAATACCCTCTAGTTCTGTCCAGGTTGTTGCAATTGGCAAGATTTCATTTTTTGTGGCTGTATAATATTCCATTGTAAATATACATACCACACCTTCTTTATTCATTCATGTGTCGATGGACATCTGGGCTCTTTCCACAGTTTGGCTATTGTGGACATTGCTGCTATAAACATCGGGGTGCACATGCCTTTTCGAATCACATCATTTGTATCTTTGGGGTAAATCTTTGGGTAAATTGTACCCAAAGTACAGTTGCTGGGTCATAGGGTAGTTCTATTTCCAAGTTTTTGAGGAAGTTCCATGCTGTTTTCCAGAGTGCCTGCCCCAGCTTGCATTCCCACTAACAGTGTAGGAGGGCTCCCCTTTCTTCACATCCTTGCCAGCATCTTTCATTTCCTGACTTGTCAATTTTAGCCATTCTGACTATTGTGAGGTGGTATCTCATTGTGATTTTGATTTGTGTTTCCCTGACACCTAGTGATGTTGAGCACTTTATCATGTGTCTGTTGACCATTTGAATGTCTTCTCTGCAGAAATGTCTGTTCATGTCTTATGCCCATTTCTTGATTGGATTATTTGTTCTTTGGGTGTTAAGTTTGATGAGTTCTTTATAGATTTTGGATACTAGCCCTTTATCTGTAGTGTCATTTGCACATATCTTTTCCTATTCAATCGGTTGTCTTTTGGTATTGTTGACTGTTTCCTTCGTTGTGCAAAAGCTTTTGATGTTGATGAAGTCCCAGTAGTTCATTTTTACCCTTGCTTCCCTTACGTTTGCTGATGTTTCTGGGAAGAAGTTGCTGTGGGTGAGGTCGAAGAGGTTTCTGCCTGTGTTCTCCCTCAAGGATTTGGATGGATTCCTATCTCATTGAGGTCCTTCATCAATTTTGAGTCTGTTTTTGTGTATGGGGGAAGGAAATGGTCCAGTTTTGTTCTTCTGCATGTGGCTGTCCAATTCTCCCAACACCATTTGTTGAAGAGACTGTCTTTTTTCCACTGGACATTCTTTCCTGCTTTGTCGAAGATGAGTTGACCATAGAGTTGAGGGTCCATTTCTGAGTTCTCTATTCTGTCCCATTGATCTATTTTGTCTGTTTTTGTGCCAGTACCATATTGTCTTGATGATTACAGCTTTGTAATAGAGCTTGCAGTCCAAACTCTCATTCTTTTCAGATGATATGATACTTTATGCGGAAAACCCAGCTCTACCCCAAAACTGCTAGAACTCATACAGGAATTCGGTAAAGTGTCAGGATATAAAATCAATACACAGAAATCAGTTGCATATCTATACTCCAACAACAAGGCAGATGAAAAATTTAGGAGGCGATCCCATTTACAACTGCACCCAAAACGATAAGATACTTTGGAATAAATCTAACCAAAGAGGCAAAGAATCTGTACTCAGAAAAGTATAGAATACTCATGAAAGAAATTGAGGAAGACACAAAGAAATGGAAAAATGTTCCATGCTCATGGATTGGATGAACAAATACTGTGAAAATGTCAGTGCTGCCTAGAGCAATCTACACATTCAATGCAATCCCTATCAAAATACCATCAACTTTTTTTTACAGAACTGGAACAAATAATCCTAAAATTTCTATGGAACCAGAAAAGATCCCAAATTGCCAGAGGAATGTTGAAAAAGAAAACCGAAGCTGGTGGCATCATAATTCCAGACTTCAAGCTCTATTATTGGTACACACTTTAAAACATAAGAGCAGGAGTTAAAAAGTGGGAAGGGACATGGGTAATCAACTCAAAACATCAGTTATCTAAATCTCTCAGGGCTTTCTAATAGGGGAACTTCCTTAGTAGGTTTGCCTGGCTCTTCATCTAGTTGCCTAGCTGCTTAGCAGACGATATGTTTACTTGGTATGGATGACTTTGAAGTGGTGGTTGCCTCAGCAATCAGAAGCTTAATGTCAGGCACTTAAATTACCATCAAGAAAGCGGATTGTCAGGCATTTACACTGCACAGAATAAGCTTTACTCTGGTATGGGAAGGGCAGGAGGTTATGCTGGGTAAGGAAATGAATGAATACACAGATATTCACTTTTCAGTTTTCTTTTAAACTATGCATTTATGTTTTATGGACTTTCTATATGTGCATTACATTGCATAATAAAGTTGATTAAAAAAGATCAATACTTCGTTTTCTTCTCAAATAATGCAAGGAATTTAACACACTTTCATTTACCCAACATCAGTTTACAAATTATCATTGCCATGTGTTTAATTCTACATATACAAATCTACTATACATTATTAGTATTTTAATGTAGTCAGTGTGCATTTACCTATGTATTTACTGTTTTTTGTTCTTATTCCCTTCTTTCATCTGGGACCTTCCGTCTGGAATCTCTCTCTCTCTTTCTTTTTTTTTTTCCCTGAAGCGGTGTATCTATAGTCTGAATGTTCTGGCAATTTCTGTTTCTTGACTAGATGTTTACATTTTGATCATTTATTACACAGTACATGTATGTTTTATCTACTCTTCTATATGGAATATAGTAATAAAATTCAGAAGAGGTAAAAAAATAATAACCTTAGATTTTAAATATTTTTTGGCATACTAGCTTAATCTCATCCCACTGTTGGCGAAATATATGTGGAGGCCACTTTAAGGCAGCAGGTTTGAGCAATGGAATGTAGAAAGGGCCGAAAGCAACCCCCTGGCTGAATATGGACAGGCCCATTGGGTGACCCACCTCAAAACAGCCGTAGGCCCTAACTAACCAATGGGCTCCTTACAACTGGGCATAGTTACCAACAAAGGGAAAACTACATATGTCCCCATACCTCCTCACCTTCCCCCCTTTACAAACAGCCCCTTCCCACTGCCTCCTTGCAGACAGCCTCTCCTCTGCTGTCCTGGACTCTGCCCCCTAGCCATATATTCAGTAAACTTCTATCTCCTTTGTTCTGCCCCAGGTGAATTCTTGTCACTGCCTGTACCACCTTATTCCACTGAATCTTCACCCCACAGATTGGGGATCCCCATCCGATGGGGAGAGACGTCACATTTAGAAACTACATATAATGCATATTTCACTGTTATCTCCCCTCCCCCCCATACGTAATTTGTCTAACAATAATATATTTTTGAAATAAATAGTGGTCCTTTCCTTAGAAACTACAAAATCCAAGAAGACGTGCAGAGTTGGTTGAGTTAGTGTGATATATTTTTGAGGGTCATGGATTTGGAATATGAAGTTTTAAGGTTCAGATCTGGATGTAGTCTTTTTTGTAGCTGTCTCAATTATGAAAATTCCTTAACCTATCTAAATTTCTGATAATTCTTCTTTAAAATGGAGGCTGTGGGGGCGCCTGGGTGGTTCAGTGGGGGTAAGTGTCTGTCTTCAGCTCAGGTCATGATCTTAGGGTCCTGGGATTGAGCCCAGTGTAGTTTTCTTGTTCAATGCGGAATCTGCAGCTCCCTCTCCCTCTACAACTTCCTTCCCTCCCCCACCCCTGCTTGAGTTCTCTCTCAAATAAATAAATAAAATCTTTTAAAAATATAAAATAAAATGGAGGACGTAGTACCATTTTTGTCCATTTCACAGAAATGTTGAGAAGTAGTAAAGCAAAACATATGAATAGGTTTTATAAAATGGTTAAATAACATGACTTTAAACTAGTATTATTTGATGTCAGTATGGAGAAAAAAAGTGAATAGTAAATGTTCTATGTAAACTGAAGATGAGACCATATTTAGATATGTGGTAAAGCATTATGGTATAATGAAAACAGTAGGATTGGGGGTTCAGATATCATAAATTGTAATAACTTATGTTTCTGCTTCACTGCCTGCTAGCTCTAGAATCTTTTCCAAGTCAACTTTTCTGAGTCTCTGTTTCCTCATCTGTAAAATGCAATAATAATATTTTATTAATGCCTCATGTACTGTGAAGATCAAATAGGACATTTTGTCTATAGCGCCTGGGGCATAGTAAGTGAACCATCTGTTTAGTCTCTACAGTGCAAATTCAATACAAAGAATGATGAGAAGAGAATGTGATTATGGTATTGATAGAAAATGGTCTATTTAAACTGTAAGAACAGATACTACACTTCATCTTAGCCAAAAGGCTGAGAAGTGATGAAAATGGTCTCTTTAGATGGTATTCTGCCTTTGATATGATAAGGAACTGATAAAACTAAGTTTCAACTACCTCTGGCATTTTCTGAAATTTGGCTAAATGCTTGGTCTAAGGTTTATTTCCTCTGGTCACCACTGGCTGCTGCTGACTTCACAGGAAATACCCCTGCCCGGGTATCCAGCCTCTTCTCCAGAGAAGGTAGAGGATAATACAGCACCTTTCTGGTTTCACTCCTAGTGAGGTCCAGGTCCTTCCCTTAGTTCCCATACACAACACCCTCATTTGGCAATAGAAGATGCTAATGTCCTGTGGTGATTGGAGGGATGATACAGGAACACCATGGTCTTGAATTCACATGCTGGTCTTGAGTGAACGCCAAGCACTTATCTTTCAACATCCCATTTCAATGAAATATTGAACTTTTATACATGGTTCAGGCATAGAAAACATAATATGATAATGTTGTAAGTCAATGTTTATAAAACTTGAATGCACTTACGATTCCTGTAGGGATCTTGTAGAAATGCAGAGTTTGATTCGGCAACTTTGGGGTGCTCTGGTCTGAATGTTTGTACCCCCCATTCATATGTTGAAATCTAATCTTCAGGGTGGGGCCTTTGGGAGATGATGAAGTAATGAAGGCAGAGCTCTTATTAATAGATTAGTGCCCTTATAAAGACTCCCCAGAGAGCTTGAATGCTTCTTCTGCTCTGTGAGGATACAGGAGAATCAGCAACCCCAAGAAAGGGTTCTCACCTGACCATCCCGGCACTCTGATCTCGTACTGTCTGCCTCTAGAACACTGAGCAATAAATTTCTGTTGCTTATAAGCCATCCAGTCCTTGGCATTTGGTTATAGCAGCCTGAAAGAACTCAAACATGGGGTTAATCAAGCCTAGAAGAAATAAGGATTTATATTTCGAATGCTCCATTGAACAAACAAGGAAACAAACACTTTTCTTTAATTCTCCTCATTTTCTCCTTTGTTTTTCCAAGGGGACCCCAGGAAAATGGAAATTTGAGGAAAGTGAGTCAGATCTACAGTAGCAAAAGAGTCTATCTATTGTGGAAGCTTGTAGTATACAGAGCATGTCCCTAGCTCTAGGACATCACAGGTTATGGGGGTGCAGCATCGAGAACAGTCTGGAGAAGATAGAAGATTTGTACTTGGGTTCCCAGGGGGAAAAGGGTGAGGAGGAATAGTTTTGGCAGGCATCCCTTGCTTCCAGGAGGCAGATTGCTGCATTCCAGGATCTGAGGGATCTGAGTGCAGAACCCATTTTGGGACTCAGAGATCCAGAGCCTGCTTGTACCTCACAGCCTTATGGGAATGCCTTCTGGACTCTGCACCCACTTCACTTCTCATTCCCATCAGGAAAAGGTTGTCTGTGAAAACACAATACCTATGGATTTTCTTCACTGCTTCTATCCTCTGCTAGTTTTCCAACCACTCCGCATCTACCTTTCATGCCTGGGCCTCTTTCCAAAAAGCAAACCAATAAATTGCTGAATGAAAAAGACATCCAAGATGTAGATAAAGACTTTCTTTATTCTAAGGGTTATTGCAAGAGGGGGGAAAAGGGTCTATTGGAATAATGGAGAGGCCTGCTAATAAGGCTGAGGTGGGTCAAATGTCGGGAGTCTGGGGAAAGGAAAGAAGCTTAACCTAAGTTGCTCTGTGTCTGGTTTTGTCTTAGGCAAATAAGGGAAGCATCAGTGAAGCTCATCTAAGTCATATGGGGAAGGACGTTTCTTTGTAATAAGCCATTCTGTGAATGGGGGTGGGGATGCATTTGTTTAACCATCACTATTTTCCAGGAACACAGGGTTTCCATAAAATCCAACACTGCCAAAACCACAACTGAAACAAACAGAAAGAGCGCCGGAATTTGTTTCTTCTTCTCCGCACTGAGCTACTCAAAGGCCGGGTGTCAGGGAAGCCGACTGGCCCAGGAGTGAGACGGAGAGGGGCGGGAGGCTTCCCAGCTCGAAGGAGCGTCCCTTCGGCCTCACTGAGACGGCAGCGTCGTCCCCTGTGACGAGGGAGGGAGAAGAGCCCCGGGCCCCCGAGGGACGTGGAGAGAGGGGCCCGTCGGAACCGGGGCCTGTTCTGTGGTCTGCGACGGTGACTTCGTGCAGGGCTAAGTGCTTCCCCCCCCTCCCCCCCGACACTTCACCCTGTTTGCGCTTCTTTGTCCCTCCGGCGTCATCGTCGTACTTTCAAAGCATCATTTTGCAGGCGGGTCCACGAGGCTCGACGAGGCTGCCTGACTTATGGGGGCTTCAGGGGCGAGGGCTCCGACTGCTCTGAGCCAGGTCGGGCTTGCGGGGCGCGGGGTGGGGGGAGACGCCAGGAGCCGGTTCCCAGAGGAGCCGTGGGTTTCTCCTTCCTCGGGTGCGCGCATCATTTTCTGTGTCCTGATGGTGAGATGCTGCTCAAAGACGAGCAAGTTAAGTCCGTTTTCCGTAAATACATTAGAACTTACAGAGCTTCCAGGCACCTGGGGGGCCCCATCCTGAAGGGTCTGCCTTCGGCTCAGGTCATGATCCCGGGTCCTGGGATGGAGCCCCACATCAGGGAGTCTGCTTCTCCCTCTCCCTCTGCTGCTCCCCCTGCCTGCGTTCCCTTTCCCACTGCGTGTCTCTCTGCCAAATAAATAAACAAAATCTTAAAAAAAAAAAAAACTAAAAACTTACAGAGCTTCTTCATAAAGCAATACCTAGAGAAAATAGAAAAGAAATCTGCCTGGAGCGCTAGTGATGGGAACTTAATGTTTTCCGTAATTTAGCCTTCATTTGCTGAAGTAGGACACTCAAGTCATGGTCTCTCTGTTCTATTTGTTAGCCTGTATTTTTGCTCTGTGTGTGTGTGTGTGTGTGTGTGTTCACTCTTTAATTATAGTTTCTTCATGTCACAACTGAACTCTGCTTGTTCCCAGTAGTGAGGATAAAAGGAAGTAGCAAATTCGCCGGTCGAGTTTCTCTTTATCTTTCTTTTCCCAAGGCTAGCCAGTTGCTCAACTGACACCTTCTTGATGCCATTAGCTAGGATGATCCTGATGCTTAAAAGGAAAAATAGCACCAGGTCCCTGATTCAAACTGCAGGACTCTGCATTCACTTTTATTCACTGTGGGATATAATCAAGCACAATATAACAAAAGCCAGTCCCTGGTTGTCATTTCTTTGGCAGGTAAGCCCTTGGGGACTCTCATGGAAGGCCTTGTCCTGTTTAGAGATGCACACAGACCAGGAAGCTGTAGGACTTGGGGGAGAACAATCAGCAGATATCTGGTCATAAGCCTGGGTTTCTGGCCAGGACACCAGTATTTAGTGAGGAAATAAATAGCAAGAGCCCCAAATTCTATGAGGAGCGTCAGTATTTGTAGGCAGTCTTACAGGAAGGTAGAGCCAAGGAGTAAGACAAAAGTCCAGGTGGCAGCAGGACAGTTAACTTAGTTCTGAGCCCTGGCATGTTAAACTTTGTTTTCCCCTAAGAGGAGGCAGAATGACTCCACTTCTGTTATTCTAATGGCCTTAGAGTAGTTGTCAAATGGTGGAAGAAAGAATAAGTAATGAAAATACCAATCTCACTAGTTAAAGTTAACATCGATTTGTACTTACCATTCACTGTAGAAGAAAGAATCTCTGTTTAGAGATAAATGTGTTATTTCACATGTCAAAAATTAATCTTTGCAAAGAGTTCCAAAAGGAAAAATTTTAAATTAAAAAGCTTTCTGATGGACAAGCAAATCAGTTCCACATTATAGTACATGCATTGCAAAAGTTAGTAAGGACAGACATAGATATTGAGTGAAAGAAACATCAGAGGGCCAATGTGTGTTTTTACGATTTTGGTGAGTAAATTCAATTTCCTGTAACAAATAACATAGTCTATAAAAGAAAAAAAGCATATACAACAAGCTCTTAGTAATTATAGTCTTGAGGTCATGGAATACATTGCATTGAAAAGAAAAATAAAACTCTGAAAGTGCAAACAGAACGTTACAGAAGAATTTTTTCATTTGCAGCAGACTTGCCCCCAAATCAATTTTACAATGACAAAATAAAGAATAGGTATAGATTTAGTTATCAGTATATAGCCTAAGTTCTTTATACCTTGTGCCTCTATGATAATCAATGCCTAAAAATTTTCCAACTTTCTGGATTATCTTTTCAATAGGATCAATCAAGAGCTCTGTATCCTGGATATTCAAAAGCACTGTGTCAAAAAAAAAAAAAAGTTATTCCTCCTGAAGTTTTCTCATTAAATACTATTAAAATATTTGACTTATGGTTTTATTTTAACCAAAGTGAATCAAAATGTTTGGTGCTTTAGTGTTTCAATTCCACTTTACCTTCTAAGTACTAGGCTTAGGTATTTTGCAAGTGTTATCTTATTTTACCTTTCCTAACCTTATGAGATAAGTATTCCTATTTCTCTTTTACAGATAAGGACCCTGAGGATTAGAGAGGAGTTACTCAGCCAGCATGAGCCAGAGAAGGGCCTAGACCTCAGATATCCTGCCTCCAAAGTCTTCCCTTTAAGATGTAGGGGAGAGTGGCTCAAGACAGCCTGAAGCCCAGTAGGGACTGAAGTCCAATGTATAAAAGTGCATTCATTGCACAGAGCGTGGTCCCATTAGATACTTGTTGAATAATGTAGCAATGTCAGCTGTGTGTATTCAACGGTTGGATTCTAGTGGACTTGGAGGTTATTTAGAGAATGTGTGATTTTATAGGTGAAATTATGCCTGGTGCTTCTGTGAGTTGACTTGCAGAAGGGAACTGATGGAACCATATCTTTGAGTAGTCTGCTTTTTCTTTTTCTTTTCTTTCTTTTTTTTCCAGAAATACATCTAGAAAATAGCTTCTACCACATGATGCATTTGGATTAGATGAATCCTTGGCTATTGAGACACTTTCTATGCATTCTTTAATGATAACTGCTCTTTCCAAATAATAATGAGTAACGAATTTACTTTAGAGTGATTATGTTGCTGACAAACAACCCTGTATCATTTCTATTATACCTCATTTTAAACTGAATTTTAATGTAATATCAGAGTAATGCTCATGAATCACTCTCTTTTTTTAGAGATTTATTCATTATTTTATTTTAATTTTTAAAATTTTTTAAAAGTTTATTTATTTATTTATTTATTTGACAGAGAGAGAGAGAGAGGAGGAAGCAGGCTCCCTGCGGAGCAGAGAGCCCAAAGTGGGACTTGATCCCAGGACCCTGAGATCATGACCTGAGCCGGAGGCAGAGACTTAACCCACTGAGCCACCCAGGCACCCCTACTCATTATTTTAGAGACAGAGAGAGCAGGCAGGGAAGAGGGGCAGAGGGAGAGGAGGAGAGAAACCTGAGCAGAGTCTGTGCTGAGCGTGGAGCCTATAGTGGGGCTTGATCCCACAACCCAGAGATCACAACCGCAGCTGAAACCCAAGAGTCAAACCCACAACTTAATGTGCAACCAGGGTGCCCCTGAACCTCTCTCATTTATTTAAGGGCAAAGATGACAATTGGGTATGACATTTGAATTATACTCTAATTTATAATCTAGCCATGTCTTTAGACGTTAATAGCTTGAAGTCTGTACAGAAAACAAGAATTCTACCCACTGGAACAACAGGAATACCAAGTGATTTTTTTGAAGATTTTTTATCTATTTATTTGATAGACGGAGAGAGATCACAAGTAGGCAGAAGGCAGGCAGAGAGAGAGGGGGAAGCAGGCTCCCTACTGAGCAGAGAGCCCGATGTGGGGCTCAATCCCAGGACCCTGAGATCATGACCTGAGCTGAAGGCAGAGGCTTAAACCACTGAGCCACCCAGGCGCCCCCCAAGTGATTTTTGAGGGCCCTTCTAAACATCTATTTTTTGATTATATTAAAGGAAAGAGGAGTTATATATGAGTACTGACAACAGATCTGGGGAAGATATAGGAGGCTGGGAGTCAGGAAACTGATATTTTAATCCCAGGGTTTTTATAAAAACTGAGGATTCTGGAGGACCTTTTATAGCGTCATTAAACCTCACTTTTCTATTTTCAGTATTAGAAGGTTGGAGTAAAGCATTTCTAAGATGACATTCAGCTATAAAATTCTACAACTTGAACACATTTAGATCTCATTGCATTCAGATGGTTTTGGATCACTTTACTTCTGAGTTTATGATTTTCAATTTCCATGTCAATAACATAAAGGAAGTATAGCAATAAATAACACTTTTTTACAATTTTATGTACTTACACACCTGTTCTATGAGTAGAGTTTCGATCTGTATTTATAGAAATATAAAAAGTATGCAACAAATAGTATAGAAAAATGAATTTATATGAAAATTAACTCATAGTATATGCAAACTGGAAGATATGTAAAATATTTAGGTGTGGATACCAAGAGTGTGGGAAAGAAAGCATCTAATAGAAACATGAATAATACTCCTTCCATAATACTTAAAGAAAATACCACATACAGTTGAGAGTTTTCTTCAGTATTATGGGAGACATAACAAAATATTTCAGTGTCTCAAATAATAGCCAACACAAGCCATTTGGTATTATAGTAGAGATAAAGCAGTTTCAGATTTCTGAGAAATCTCACAAATCTGAGTACACCTATCTGTGAATGCCAGTTTTCAGAATGCTTCCTCAACATCTTGCCATTCTGACCTACTGGCACTTCCAGGATCTCCTTTGTTCACCTTGAAAATAATCCAGGCCACTCTGGCCACGACATTATGAAATTGTCAACAGTACTTTCTTGTCCTTTCAGACTAAGTATAGCATCCTTTGAATATGAATCTCAATATGTCTCACTTAACTCTATCAGGGACTAAGTAGGACTAGACTTTGGCTATAGAAATATATAATTAAAAATAAGATCTCCCTAAAATATTCACTTAGCCAACAAATTTGTTTTGTTGATGTTGACTGAATTAACCATGTTTCTCCTTACCATCTTCTGGATAGAATACCCTGCCTCCCCATCTTGTCTGTCTGGCAAATTCTTCTTCACTATTCCATTGCAAAATCCAAATGTGAACTCTTATTGGAGGTCTCCCAAATTTCCTCAGGATCAGTTGCCTTCTTTCCTGTCATTTCCTAATTATTGTTTCTCTCTCTCTCTCTCTCTCTCTCTCTCTCTCTCTCTTTTTTTAATAGAAAGAGAGAAAGAGAATCTTAAGCAGTCACCATGCCCAGTGTGTGAGCCCAACCCAGGGATTGATATCATGACCTTGAGATCACGATCTGAGCCAAAATCAGGAGTCGGATGCCAAACAGTCTGAGCCACCTAGGCAACCCCCTATCATTTCATAGCATGCTGCTTACAGCCCCTTTAAAGAGTCACGTGCTGCCTTATAGTCTTGTATTTATGTGCTTCTCACTGCTCAGAATCTGATCAAGGAGTGGACCATCCAAGCACATCCTTGTCAAGATGTGAGGGCATAATAAAATATCACTGCAAAACAATTGCTAGTTCATTCAGGCTTGCCCCAAACCACTTGCACAAATGGTAGGACATAAACCAAGAGAGCCTGCACTCCAGAGTGGAGATTATAAATGAAGGATGAAAGGAAGAAATGAAAGAAGGAAGGAGTTGAGAGGAAGGCGGAAAGGGAGGTACAAAGGGAGGGAAGAAAGGAAGGAAGAGAAGGAGGGAGGAAGGGAAGAGAGAAGGAAAGAGAAACCCTTTGTCAGTTTGTAATTCTTATATTTAGTATTGTTCACATGTGCTTGTATGCTGTAGCCGTTTTACTACCCCTGAGACTGATCAGCTGGTAGTTGAGTGCAACCACTGAAATTGTGGAATGGAGTAATACAAATAAAGTCTATTTTTTTCTGGGAAGGGGTGATTTATTTTCTTATCTTCTTTAAAATATTTTAAGGTATTTTTAAGATGTCTATTTCAGAAAACTGAAATGTAAAATTGAAAAATAGAAATTAAGCGGAGACTCAGAGGTTGGAAAGCCTATGTAAAACCCTGAAATATATTGCCAGATTGAAAATCAGGGGAAAAGAATTTTGAAGCACACTTTGATCAAGATTTTGCAACTATATCCATGTAAGATAATTAGTGAAGATAATGCTATCCAGTTATAAGTATTAGAAATCAAAGATAATTCCAAATAAATAAAAAGGCATGCATGTAATATTAAATATAAAGATAGGACAGTAAAAGCTTGTAGCCAAAAAATTGGCTTTACCCACTTCCAATGAAATGATGCTAATATTTGAAGACTGTAGGGTACCCATTTTTCTCAATTGCACTCTGCTCTTGCTAGAGTGAGATATGCTTTATTTCTTTTTTCCCCAGGAACTGGAAAAGGTAAAATGTTCGATAAAGGCTTCTTGAGTGAATGACTTGCCATTATCTTAAATTCCTCATTTCAAAGACTAGCCTGACTCATTACTTCATTGCCATTACTATTATCATCATCAACTTGAAATTAATTAGGTACAGTCTTCTGTAGATAAATGATTGTGATTGCTGACGTAGTGAAATTTGAAGAGCATTGTGAAAGCCTTATCTATCAAAAGTAATTCCTTGATTCTGTGTTAGCCAATTTAAAAGGTGAGATTTCTTTTAAAATTGCTTTGTATGGGTCTGGAAATATGTTCAATCCCAGAAGGCTGGTGACCTGTTCTTTTTGATTGATATGGGATAAATACTATTATGGTAACACATCAGAAAAAACTAAAAAGAAGAATACAGTTTTGCAATTCATATATTCAGGATAAGTAAAAACACTTTATAAAGTCACAAGCATTGATTTGTATAAAAAAGATAGACATATTTCAAAGTAATTCTGTCATCAATCTTCTCCCATAGAGTTTTTTTTTTTTTGTCATATAGATCATTTTGCCATTCTCTTTAGTAATCTGAGTATTCTCCCTGCAATGACTTTTGGGTTAACTTTCACATTTTCTGGCTTCATGAAATATCCTAAACATATTAAAACAAGGATCATGCAACATTTTTATCAGTGTTTCCTCTGAGATATGTGTATTTTTCTGGCAAAGCTCACAATGACGATTTGGAGAGGCAATCTGTTAATTCTTCTGATTAATGATGCCCCCCCCCGGTTTTATTCATTTCTTACTGTATTACATCAGTTATGATGTGAAGTTTGATAGGCACATCACATGAAGTTTGATAGGCCTGATTTTCCCAAGTGAGCTGCTCCTTTTCTGCAGACAAACTCCCAGATGTTGGCTTTGTTGCCAACTAAGGCTGACGTTAATGCTGACATTCATGATAATCCTCGGTGATTTCTGCAAGGTATAATTTAACAATGGGTGGCAATACCAATATCCAGTGGGAAGGAGGTAGTACTTATTAGAGAACAAAAGGGATTGTTCTCACTCAGAGGGCAGACCTTAATGTTAATACCTCCCAATAGAATAATTGGTATTATGCCATTATCAGTTTATGAAAGGGTAGTAATCTTTCATCATATCACATTTCCATATTGGAATTTGATTTAAGATTCCAGCTTCTTAGATTCATAGCAACATTTCAGAGCTCAGATGGGGCTACAAAGATTCAAAGCTGGAGAGAATGTTTTGGCCTCTCAGGTGGCTGAGTGTGATGTCAGGAATCTTCACAGCAAAGAGCATTCCAAGCAAAGCATTTGCCCTTTTGTACCTAAACTGAAAGCTAAAGTGGAAGCTGAAGTACTAACATCCAGAGCGGAGGAGTCAGGGGGCCATTTCTGCCCTCCACTGCTGCTGCTTCTGATGGATGCCGTTACTGATATTCTACGATCATTGAAGGACAATGGCATGTTAGGGAGCCTTGACAGCATTTTAGTTGTATCACTCCTGTGACATTGAATAAGTCATTTACACCTCGTGGGGCCTCAAATTCATCGTGTATAAAATATGACCTAGAAGCCCTGCCTTTTTACTTGAGTATTGTGAAGAGTAAATGGTATAATTATACAAACACATTTTAGAAGGAGTAAAATATTACAAACATATCATCTGTTGTTACCTATTTATTCATTCCCCACCCATTCAATATTGAGCATCCACCTTGTGCCTCTGAACCTTTTCTTTTGTTTCTCAGGTCATTGATAATCCCTCCTCCCTCCCTGGTCCTACCACTCCCACCCCTGTACCCTGATTATCTCCAACTCATCCTTCAAGAGTCTGGTTCAATACTACCTTTGCTTTTCCTACTCACTCATGCCCCTCTCTCCAGACAGTTGATTATTCCCCCCTCATTGCTAATGCTCTACTAAGTGCATACCTAGGATTTCATGTTTTATTACAGTTGGTTTTGCTCTCTCTTGTATTTGTAAGGTCTTTGTTCTCAGAGACTGCATTTTTGTATTTTCAATGCTGAGCAGAGGGTGCTGGGAGATTGGGGATGTTTAGTGGAGGAATAGCAAGGCCTTTGAGGATGGGCCACCTTACTGCACTGTTTCCCTGGGGGCGGGTGGCAGGAAAGGCTGAAGCCTATGCTTTGTGAATTACACAATTCATACCTGTCCAGACAGTCACAAACTAGCCACATGGGCTACCAGTGTTCTGATTACGAGAAGAGGTAATTTTTTTTAAAGGAAGCCTCAATCAAGTGGGTGAACTAAGCCTGAATCTGTTAGGAGAGGAATATTCTAATTCCAGCACAGGATGATATTCAGATGAGCCCTTTATGAATTCAAGTCTAAGCTTGAGGGGAAAATGTAAGTAAACTCGCAGAGAGCTAGTTTCACTAAAACCTCTTTTTGAAATAAAAGCAGAAGGCATGAGAGACTATGGACTCTGAAAAACAGTCTGAGGGGTTTGAAGTGGCGGGGGGGTGAGAGGTTGGGGTACCAGGTGGTGGGTATTATAGAGGGCACGGCTTGCATGGAGCACTGGGTGTGGTGAAAAAATAATGAATACTGTTTTTCTGAAAATAAATAAATTGGGAAAAAAAAAAAAAAGCAGAAGGCAGTGGAGTCTTTGATTACTCCACTTGGACTGCTTGTACCCTACCTCACAGTGTATAACCCAGAAAGGAAGAGAGCTTCTTCCTACATTTTTCAAGGAGATTGGTACCTGTGAAGACAAGTACCACGAAACATCAACAGTTGATCCCAGCAGAAGGGATCACTCATGGTGCCCAGAGGAAGGGGCAAAAATACCAAGGCATGGAAGCAGAAATCACACGGCAACAGTGCCCACCCTAGCCTCTGCAGGGACCTCATGTGAGGACAGGTAAGGGAAGGATGATAGTTAAGTGGCCTAGGGCCCTGCTTCTAAGCAGCCACCTGTCAGCTGTCAGATCTCCCCTTCCTTTTGCATCTTCCAGGCAACACGACTACTCATCCCAGGTATCCCTTCCATTCCTTTTACCTTGATTTCTCCCTTAGCCAGGAAGACACTTCCAGCCATCTTTGTGGCCCTCAAACCCTCTTACAGATGTTTCTTCTTCTAGATCCAACTTGAGCGAGTCCCTAGTAAAGTTCTTGGAGATACTTGGATTTCATGTGGCAACTGCTCTGTCCTCTGGACCAGGGTCTGGAAATATGGGTGCTGGAGCCACAGTGACAGGTTCCTATGCTCTTTGAACAAATTCCTGTCTTTACATCTCAATTTTTTAGTCTGTAATATGAGACCACAGATAGTACCTACTGATAGGTCTATTGGCTGGATTAACTGAGTTAGTGCAGAAATCAGTTAATACAGTAAGCAGAACACTTGAAGTGCTCGATAAAAGTTAACTTTGTTTATTATTCACTTACTGACCCCATTTTGTGACCCACAATTATCATTTCTGATAGCCTGTGAACTCTCAGAAGGATGGGACATGGATCTGTATTTCTTTCATCTTTAAATCCCCATTACTTAACATGACACTGGGGCCTGGCTTATAATAGATGTGCAGTAAATGGGTGTTAAGATGTGTGCATGATAGAATAATCAACTGAATGAGGAATTTGGTAGGAACAGAGGGACCTTTTATATTTGTGCAGTAGGCGCTGCCTCCAGGGATAATAAGCAGGCAGAGGAAATTATGCCACTAAAGGACAGTTGAAGGAAAGCAACTTTAAAGAGCGAATTCTGAGGTTATATTTTTGGTTCTTCAAGGGGTCATTTGCACAGCATGACTTCCTGTGATCAGTGGAATCTGACCAGCCAAGAATTTGGTAGTCTTACTGTTCTTATTAAAGTTCCATTGGTTGCTTACCTTTTCACCTTTTCTTTAAAATGATACTTTTTTTTAGAAAAGATTAAATAGTGACTCAGTGTCTAGAGGGGAAATTTATAAGGGAGAACTGAAAAGTGAGCATATGTGTCAGACAAAGCATATATATATATATATATATATATGAAAGCAATATGCCTTTTTGAAGGATACATAGGAGAATTCTTTTGTTTGGATAAAACAATGAATATCGGTTTGACATTTGCTTATAGCTCTCCCTGAACTTCACATCTCTTTCTTTTGTTCTGTTCCACCTGTACGTTGTTGGTCTTTCTTTACATGAAGAGGCTAACGCTGATGGTTTTGATGGGGATATGGTTTATAAGTACTGTGGGAAACACAGCTCAAATAGGTTAAGAGCCTCTCACCTGCAAAAGGGAAAGGTACTTTTATCTCTAATTTTGGAAATTTTGCACACTTTTGTCTTTCAATTCTGTCTCTTCTATCAATTATAGACTATATACTTCAAGAATTCATTTAAAATTCCTGGAAAATTTGTAGGTAAATTCTTTTTTTTTTTAACTTTTTTTTTTGAATTTTTTATTTTTTATTTTTATTTTTTTATTTTTTATTTTTTCCAATTTATTTATTTTCAGAAAAACAGTATTCATTATTTTTTCACCACACCCAGTGCTCCATGCAAGCCGTGCCCTCTATAATACCCACCACCTGGTACCCCAACCTCTCACCCCCCGCCACTTCAAACCCCTCAGACTGTTTTTCAGAGTCCATAGTCTCTCATGGTTCACCTCCCCTTCCAATTAACCCAAATTCCCTACTCCTCTCTAACGCCCCTTGTCCTCCATGCTATTTGTTATGCTCCACAAATAAGTGAAACCATATGATAATTGACTTTCTCTGCTTGACTTATTTCACTCAGCATAATCTCTTCCAGTCCCGTCCATGTTGCTACAAAAGTTGGGTATTCTTATTTGTGCCCAAATTAATTTGGGGGGATCAGTTTGTGGTCAGTTCAGCTAACTGGAATAATTGCTCTGGTGATCATCATTGAGAGAGAAACATATTAACTCCTTATGATAGAATGTCCACTTTCAGCAAGTATCTGAGTATGTGAAGAAAGGATACTTAGTATAACATTTAAATATTAATAACATTGAAATATAGGTATGCTTATTCAACCTCATGAAGCAATTTGAAACTTTAACTAGTTTTTTTTTTCTATTAGGTTAATGTAGCTTTAGGACTTGGTGTTATGGTTGTGCATAAAAAACCTTTTCAATTGACTACTTTTAGGTTGTGCAAAGCTTTAGCATGGTGCAAGTGTATTTATCTCGTTATTGGCAACTCAGACTTCTGAGTAACTCTGGTATTAAGAAGTCTAAAATGTAGGACTTCTGGGGAAGATGGTGGAGTAGGAGGATCCTAAATTCACCTTGTCCCACCGATACAACTAGATAGCACCCACATCAGTGCAGATAACCAGAAAATGACCCCAAGACTGGCAGAACACACTCTCCACAGTTAAACATAAAGAAGTGGCCACCTTAAAAACTACAGAAAGGGCAGAGATGGGGTCAGGAACCAAACTACCCACAAGGCTGTCTACAGGAGGGAGGGCCACCAGAAACGAATGGAAATGACATCAGCGGACACCACGCTGGCCACCTAGGCATAGGGTGTCATATAACATTTGGCTTTGAAAACCAGAGGGGCTTAACTTCTCAAGTTCTACAATCAGTGGGGCTTAACACCTGCAACATTACAAGTCAGCAGCTTGGCTGTGGGAGAGCCATAGGGTGAGTGGAAACTGAGTCCCCACCCATAAAGAGACAGCACAACAAACAGCCCTGCTTGGATACATCATAGAAGGAGCAGTTTGAAAAATGCCTGGGGTATATAGGAGGGAGATTTGTTTGCTAATTTCAGAGCTGGAGGGGCAGGGATCTTTGGGATACTTCTCCAAGAATAAAAGAGGAGGCACCATTTCCCTCCCCCAGTACAATAAAGTATAACACCATTTACCTAAAATGTGTGTGTGGGGAGGGAGGAGTAAAGAATGAGTTCAAACTTAAGTGGCCACCAACTTAATACGGACTGCTATGCGTAAGGCATTGTATATAAACCTAATGGTAATGACAAATCAAAAACCAGTAATAGATATGCAAAAATTAAAGAGAAAGGAATCCAAGTATATCACTAAAGCAAGCCAGCAAGCTGTAAAAGAGGAGAGCAAGAGAAGAAAGGAACAGATGAGAACTACAAAAACCACCAGTAAACAAGTGACAGAATGGTAATAAGTACATACCTATCAGTAATTACTTTGAATGCAAATGGACTAAATGCTCTAATCAAAAGACATAGCGTGATGGAATTGTTAAAAAAAAATGACCCATCTATATGCTGCCTACTACAGACTCATTTCACCTAAAGATAAATGCAGATTGTAAGTGAAGGCATGGAAAAGCATTTATCATGCAAATGGAAGTGGAAGAAAAGCCAGGGTAGCAGTACTTATATCAGACAAAATAGATATTTGGGAGAAAACTATAACTAAGGAGACAAAGAAGGATACTATATAATCATAAGGGAGAGAAAAACCAAGAAGATATAGCAATTGTAAATATTTATGCATTCAATACTAGAACACCCAAATACATAAAGCAGCTATTAATAAACATAAAGGAAGAATGATAGTAATACAATAATAGTAAGGGACTCTAACACCCCACTTACATCAATAGATAGATCATCCAAACAGATTGTTAAAAAGGAAACAGTGGCTTTGAGTGACCCATTTAACCAGATCTATATTTAGAACATTCTACTCTAAAACAGTTGAATATATGTTCAGGTGCACACAGAACATTCTCCAGAATTTATCACGTTAGGCCACAAAACAAGTCTCAACAAATTAAAAAAGATTGAAGTCATTCCAGCATCTTTTCCAAACACAGCACTATGAAACTCAAAATCAACCACAAGAAAAAATCTGGAAAGAACATAAACACTTAACAAAAGTTAAATAACTTGCTACTGAACAATGAATATGTCAACCAAGAAATCAATGAGAAAATTAAAAAAAAAAACATAGAGACAATTGAAAATGAAAACACAATGGTCCAAAATCTTTAGGATGCAGCAAAACCTGTTCTAAGAGGGAAGTTTATAGCAATACAATTAAGCCTCTATTGTTACAAACTTGGAAGCAAGAAAAATCTCAAATGAACAACTTAACTTTACACCTAAAGGAGATATAAAAACAACAAACAAAACCCAAAACCAGTAGAAAGGAGGAAATAGTAAAGATTAGAACAGAAAAAAATGAAATAGAAACTAAAAAAATAAACAGACCAATGAAACCAGGAGTTGGTTCTTTGAAAGGATCAAAAAAATTGATAAACTGTTGGCTGGACTTAAAAAGAGAGAGAGGGTACTCAAATAAACAAAATCAGAAATGAAAGAGGATAAATAACAATAGACATCTCAGGCATACAAAGGATTTTAAGAGAATATTATGAAAAATTGTATGCCAACCGAAGGGGGAACCTAGAAGAAATGGATAAATTCTTAGAAGCATATAACTTCCCAAAACTGGATTAGGAATTAATAGAAAATTTGAACAGACTGATTACCAGCAATATAATTGCATCAGTAATAAAAAAAACTCCCAACAAGCAAAAGTCCAGGACCAGATGGCTTCACAGGTGAATTCTATGAAACATTTGAAGAAGAGTTCATATCTATTCTTCCCAAGCTATTTCCCCAAAAAATGGAAGTGGAAGGAAAGCTTCCAAGTACATTCCACGAGGCCAGCATTACTCTGATACCAAAACCAGATAAAGACAATACAAAAAAGGAGAACTACTGGTCAATATGTCTGATGAGCATAGATTAAAAATCTTGAAAAAATATTAGCAAACTGAATCCAATGGTATATTAAAGAAACCATTCACCATAACCAACTGGGATTTATTCTTGGGATGTAAGGGTATTTCAATGTTAACAAATCAATCAACATGATTGATCACATAATAGGAGAAAGGATAAAAACTATATGATCGTTTCAATAGATGCAGAAAAAGCATTTGACAAAGTTACAACATCCGTTCATGATAAAAACCTTCAACAAAGTAGGTATAGCGGGACCATATATCAACATACTGAAGGCCGTATATGAAAAACCCCAGCCAGCATTGTACTTGATGGTGAATAACTGAAAGCTTTTCTTTTAAAATCAGGAATAAGACAAGGATCACCCCTTACCACTTTTATTCAACATAGTACTGGAAGTCCTAGCAACAACAATCAGACAAGAGAAAGAATAAATGCATCCAAATTGGTAAGGGAGCAGTGAAACTTCCACTATTTGTAAATGACATGATACTATATATAGAAAACCCTAAGAACTCCATGAAAAAGCTACTAGAACTGATAAGTGAAGTCAATAAAGTGGCAGGATACAAATTCAATACACAGAAATCCATTGCATTTCTATACATGACTAATGACGTAGCAGAAAGAGAAATTAAGAACCCTATTTACAATTGCACTAAAAATAATAAAAAGCCCAGGAATAAACTTCACCCAGGAGGTTTTGAAAGACCTGCATTCTGTTTTTCAGCTCCCCTTCCAATTTACCCCAACTCCCTTCTCCTCTCTAACACCCCTTGTCCTCCATGATATTTGTTATGCTCCACAAATAAGTGAAACCATATGATAATTGACTCTGAAAAACAATCTGAGGGGTTTGAAGTGGCGGGGGTGTGGGAGGTTGGGGTACCAGGTGGTGGGTATTATAGAGGGCACAGATTGCATGGAGCACTGGGTGTGGTGAAAAAATAATGAATACTGTTTTTCTGAAAATAAATAAATTGAAAAAATTTAAAAAAAGAGACCTGCATTCTGAAAAGTTTAAAACACTGATAAAAGCAATTAAAGATGACATACCCAAAAAATGGGAAGTTATTCCATGCTCATGATTTGTAAGAGCAAATATTGTTAAAATGTTCATACTACCCAAAGCAATTTACAGACTTAATGGAATTCCTATCAAAATACCTACAGCATTTTTCACAGAACTAGAACAAATAATCCTAAAATTTGTATCAAACCACAAAAGCCCCTGAATAGCCAAGGCAACCTCGGAAAAGGAGAACAAAATTGGAGGTATCACAATCTCAAATTTCAAGATATATTACAAAGCTTTAGTAATCAAAATAGTATGGTACAGGCACAGAAATATACACATGGATCAATACAGCAGAGTAGAGAACCCAGAGATAAACACGCAACTATATGGTCAATTAATCTATGAGAAGGAGGTAGGGATATGTAATGGGAAAAAGACAGTCTATTCAACAAGTGGTGGAAAAACTGGACAGCTACATGCCAAAGAATGAATGAAACCTGACCTCTTCTTACATCCTACACAAAAATAAACTCAAAACGGGTTAAAGACCTAAATGTGAGACCCGAAACCATAAAAATCCTGAATGAAACCTGACCTCTTCTTACATCCTACACAAAAATAAACTCAAAACGGGTTAAAGACCTAAATGTAAGACCCGAAACCATAAAAATCCTAGAGGAAAGTACAAGCAGTAATTTCTCTGACATCAGCCATAGCAGCGTTTTTCTAGATGTGTTTCCTGAGGCAACAAAAACAAAAGCAAACATAAACTGTTGGGACTACATCAATATAAAAAGCTTCGGCACAGCAAAGGACATCATCAACAAAACAAAAAGATAACCTACTGAATGAGAGAAGAAATTTGCTAGTGACATATTTAGTAAAGGGTTTGTTCCAAAATACATAAAGAACTTATACAACTCAACAGCAAAAAACCCACAAATAATCCAATTAAAAAATGGGTGGAAGACATGAAGAGACATTTCTCCAAAGACATACAGATGGTCAACAGACACATGAAAAGATGCTCAGCATCACTGACCAGCAGAGAAATGCAAATTAGAACCATAATAAGATATAACCTTATATGTAATGGCTAAAATGGCTATACAGAGTGGCTAAAATTTAAAACACAAGAAACAAGAAGTATTGGCAAAGATGTAGGGAAAAAGAAACCCTCTTACACTGTTGGTGGAAAGGCAAACTGGTCAGCCACTCTGGAAACCAGTATGAAGACTCCTCCAAAAATTAAAAATAGAGTTACCATATAATCCAGTAATTCCTCTACTGGGTATTTACCCAAAGTATATGAAAAAACTCTAATTCAAAAAATATATGCAGTACTGTTGTTTATTTTAACATTCTTTACAATAGCCAAAGTATGGATGCAATGCAATTGTTTATCAATAGATGAATGTATAAAGAAGAAGTGATTCACATATATATATTATATATATAATATTTAATATATATTATATATTATATATAATGAATATATATATAATGAAATAGTATTCAGCTATAAAAAATAATGAAATCTTGCTGTTCGGAAAAACATGAATGGCTCTAGAAGATATAATTCTAAGTGTAATAAGTCAGGGAAAAAGAAATACCATCGGGCTCTCTGCTCAGCGGAGAGCCTGCTTCCTCCTCTCTCTCTCTCTCTGCCTGCCTTACTGCCTACTTGTGATCTCTCTCTGTCAAATAAATAAATAAAATCTTTAAAAAAAAAAAAAGAAATACCATATGCTTTCACTCGTATGTGGAAACAAACAAAAAATAGACAAGGAGAAATAGACTCTTTAATATAGAGAACTGGTGGTTACCAGCTGGGAGGTGGGTGGGGGATGGGTGAAATAAGTGATGGGAATTAAGAATACGCTTATCATGATGAGCACTGAGTAATGTATAGAATTATTGAATCACTATATCATACACCTGAAAGTAACACTGCATGTTAATTATACTAGAGTTAAAAAACAAATAAATTTCCAAAAACCCACAATAATAGCTTATGCATATATTTTTCTTTCTCCTCTTTTTTCCCCGATCCCTTACACTTAGATAAAAGCCTTCTTTTTTTTCCTCATTTCACACTCTTCTGCCCAGAGAATTTCCATTTAGGAAACACTGTTTTGTGAATGAATATGACAACTTTAATATGCAGCATCTCTTTTTTTGGCGTGGTCTCATCTTTTTTAGAGTCCATCATTATTCCAAATATAAGCATTACTTTGCTTTTGCTAAAATTCATGTTTTCAGTAAATTAACATCTTATATACTCCAAGTTTAAAACCATAAGGGTGTCTTTGTATTTCACTTCTCAAATGAAATTAATTGGCAATGAGAAGCCCATATGCCTAATTACCTGCTAAGGCTAATTGGGCTAATTATCATTTCTGTTTCCTGGGGGCAGAAAAGTAGAGTTTGTCCCTAGATTCACAGTTTTTGTTTAGTCACTGTTGCATTTTCAGAAATCTCTGCATTGCCAATTTTTACTGGCCAAGCCTATCCAAATTGTGGTATTGGTTTAACTTTTTATTATGATTTTTTTTAAAGCAGCTTCATTGAAGTGTAGTTGACATACCGTAGACTGCATAATTTAAACTGTATAATTTGATAAATTTTGACATATAGCTCCAAAAGCATCAAACACAATCCAGATAAAGACCCTATCCCTCACCCACCTCTAAAAGTTTCCTCATTCCCTTTTGTAATCTTTCCCTGTTTCTCTCTCAACTCCATTCTTGTTGCCAGGTAACCACTGTCCTTTCCGTTAGTATATTATTAGTTTGCAATTTCTACCATGTTATGTAAATGGAATCATACAGTATGCAGTTGTTTTTGCCTGGCTTATTTCACTCATTATTATTTTGAAATTTATCCATGTTCCAGAATGTATCAATAATTTATTCATTTTATGATCAAGTAGTATTCCATCGTATAGATGTATGGCAATTTGTTTATGCCTTCACCTATCGCTGGAGGTGATGGATACGGTCTCTATCTTGATGGCACTGGTGATGTTTTCATGCATGTATGCATATCTCCAAACTCTTCTAATAGTATGTATTAAATATGTCCAATTTTTAAAATGCCAATTATATATCAGTAGAGATGTTTAAAGAACTTTAGAGGAGATTGGGTATGGGCTATATGGGAACTATCTTTGCAACTTTTTAAAATAGATCTAAAACTCTTGTAAAATTTAAAAATAATCCATTTTATTGTCAAGTACTACTCCATTGTATCAATAAAAAATATAGCAATCTCTTTATTCCTTCACATATTGATGGACCCTGCAATTGTTTCAACTTGGGAGCTATTAAAAATAAAGCTACTATAAACACTCACAGACAAGTATTAATATGTATGTATGTTTTTATTCCTTTGGGGTAAAAACTAGGAATAAAACAGATATGATAGATATTTGTTTAACTTTTAATTGCTAGTCTATTTTCTAAGGTGATTGTAGTACATTATAGTTGTAGTTTTTGCACCTACTCACTGATTTTTGGTATTATCATTTTTGAAATAAATATTTTAACTATCTAATAGATGTGGAATGTTACTCTGCTGTGGTTTTATTTTGAGCTTCTGGACTAATTACTGAAGATGAAAATGTATTCCTGTGCTTATTTGCCCTCCTTGTCTTTTTTTTTAAGATTTTATTTATTTATTTGACAGAGATCACAAGTAGGCAGAGAGGCAGACAGAGAGAGAGGGGGAAGCAGGCTCCCCACCAAGCAGAGAGCCCGATGTGGGGTTTGATCCCAGGACCCTGAGATCATGACCTGAGCCAAAGGCAGAGGACTTAACCCACTGAGCCACCCAGGCACCCCTGCCCTCCATATCTTCTTTAGCCAGGTATCTGTGCAAATCTCTGCCCATTTGTTACTGGGTTATTTAAGAGTTATTTATAGGGGCACTTGGGTGGCCCAGTAGGTAAAGCCTCTGCCTTCAGCTCAGGTCATGATCTCGGGGTCCTGAGATCGAGCGCCACATCAGGCTCTCTGCTCAGCAGGGAGCCTGCTTCCCCTTCTCTCTCTGCCTGCCCCTCTGCCTACTTGTGATCCCTCTCTCTGTCAAACAAATAAAATCTTAAAAAAAAAAGAGTTATTTATATATGATAGATACAAGCCCTGTGTCAGATGTGTGATTTGCAAATAATTTCCCCAGGGTGTAGTTTACCTTTTTATTTCCTAATGAAATATTACACAGAGCACAAAGTTTTCATTTTGATGATATACAAGTTGTCAATTTGTCTTTTTGTGGATCATGTCTTTGGTATGATATCTAAAAAATATTCACTGAACCCAAGTTTACAATGATTTTCATGTAGAAGTTTTGTAGTTTTAGATTTTACTTTTAAGCCTATGATGCATTCTGAGGTCGTGTGTGTGTGTGTGTGTGTGTGTGTGTGTGTAGCACAAAATATGGATCAAATTCCATTTTGCGGGGAAGAAGGACATTTATGCCAACACCATGTACTGAATAGGATTTTTTTTTCCTCTGCTATACTTCCTGTGTACCTGTAGTATAAGTCACTTTTTGGAATGCATATGAGTATATTTCTAGAATCTCCATTCATTTCTATTTATCTATTTGTCTACCTTTTTGCCAGTCCCATTCTATGTTGATTGCTGTAGCTTATATAAGTTTTTGAGTTCAGGTGGTGTGGTCAGAGAACATACTTTCCATTACCTGAATACTTGCAAATATATCAAGATTTGTTTTACGGCCTGGAATATCACCAGTCTGTGTAAATGCTCACTATGTATATGAAAAGAATATGTATTCTGCTGTTGTTGAGTGGCAAATGCTGTTATTATCAGTGAGGTCAAATTTGTTGATAGTATTGTTTTTTCTATATTTTTACTGATTTTCTGCCAAACTTCCTCCATCGGTTACTGAAAAAGTGGAATTGAGGGACGCCTGGGTGGCTCAGTGGATTAAGCCTCTGCCTTCAACTCGAGTCATAATCTCAGGGTCCTGGGATTGAGCCCCGCATCGGGCTCTCTGCTCATCAGGGAGCCTGCTTTCTCCCACCGCCTGCCTGCTTCTCTGCCTACTTGTGGTCTCTGTCTGCCAAATAAATAAATAAAATCTTAAAAAAAGAAAAGAAAAAGAAAAAGGGGAATGGAAATTGCTATCATTTTGGATTATCTAATTCTCCTTGTAGTTCTGTCAGTTCTTGTACTACATATTTTGAAGATCTGTTATTAGAGAGATGCATGAATGTATTAAGATTGTTATGTCATTTTGATAAATTGAGCCCTGTATTATTGTGAAATCACCTTCTTTCTTCCTGGTAATTTCTGCTCTGATATCCTGTGTGATATTAATATTACTACTTAAACTTCCTTTTTCTTAAAGGTGTTATTTATTTTTAAGAAGAGAGAAAGCAGGAACTAGAACATGTGAGCAGGGAGAGGACCAGAGAGAGAGGGAGAGAGAGAATTAGCAGACTCTGCTGAGCACAGAGTCCAACACGGGGCTCAATCTCATGACCTGAGCCACCCAGGCCACCCAGGTGCCCCTCAAAACTTACTTTTGGGGGCGCCTGGGTGGCTCAGTGGGTTAAAGCCTCTGCCTTCAGCTCGGGTCATGATCCCAGGGTCCTGGGATCAAGCCCCACATCGGGCTCTCTGCTCGGCAGGGAGCCTGCTTTCTCCTCTCTCTCTCTGCCTGCCTCTCTGCCTACTGGTGATCTCTGTCTGTCAAGTAAATAAATAAAATCTTAAAAAAAAAAAAAAACCCTTACTTTTGACTAGTGTTACCATCACGTAACTTTTTTTGTCTTTTACTCTGAATCAATTTGTATCTTTAGAGTTGAAGTATATTTCTGGTTGGCAGCATATATTTGCATCTTGCTTTTTGATCCAAACTGACAGTTTTTGGGTTTTAATCTAAGTATTTAGACTGTATTTTTTCCATTTTTAAACATTTTTGAAACAACTGTAGTTTCACACGAAGTAACAACATAGCAGAGAGAGGCCCATGTACTCTTCATTCCATTTTTCCAATTTGTTACATATTTCAGAATTTGAGTACAATATCAAAAATAGAAAATAGACATTGGTAAAATATTTGTGTGTAATTCTGTCATTTTATGTCCTGTATAGAACTTTATAGCCATCACCACAGAAGTATTTCATTAAAGCAAAGATCACATTTCTCTTAAAATTGCACCTACCATGCCAGTATCCTTAACCACTGCCAACCACTAACGTGTTCTTAGTCTCTATAATTTTACCATTTTCCGAATGTTCCATAAATGGAATAATAATGTCAGTGACCTTTTGAGACTGACTTTTGTCATTCTGCGTAATATCCTTGAGATCCCCGTAAGTTGTTGTGTGTATCTAAAGCCCCGTTTCTCTTCATTCCTGAGTAGTATTTCATGGTCTGATGTGCCACTCACCTAATGAGGGATATTATGGCCGTTTTGAGGTTTTGGTAATTACAGGTAGATCTTCTGTGAACAATATATAATAGGTTTTGGTATAGAGGTAAGTTTTAATTTATCTGGAATAAATGCCCAAGGGTGTAAATGCTGGGTTGTATGAGTTGTACGCTTAGATTTTTAAAGGCACAGCCAAACAATTTTTCAGAGTGGTTTTAACATTCTGTATCTCCATCAGCAGTGTATGAGAAATCCTCTTCTGCATTCCCTTGCTGCCATTTAGTATTGTCACTATATTTTATTTTTGTTGTCCTTATAGATGTGTTATAATATCTCATCATGGACTTAATTTGCATTTCCCTGGAGTGTAGTGATGTTGAACATCTTTTTGCATGCTCATCTGCCATCTGTATATCTTTTTCAGTGAAAAGGCTTTTCATGGTTTCTGTCCATTTTCTAATTGGATTGTTGCTTTGTTTATAATGTTGAGATTTGAGAACATTTTAGACACTCTAGATGTGTGTCTTTTATCAGATAGATGGTTTGAAATATTTTCTCCCAGTATGCTGCTTGTCTTTTTATCCTTTCAAGAGGATCTTTCACAAAGCAGAAGTTTTTCATTTTTATGAAGTCCAAATCATTAGCTTTACCTTTTATAGATGATGATTTTCATTATAAGTCTAAGAATTTTTTCCTATTCATAGATCCTGAAGATTTTTTTCCTATGCTTTTGTTTTCTAAAAATTTTATAGTTTTGTGTTTTACTTTTAAGTCTGCACTCCATTTGAGTTAATGTTTGAATAAAATTGGGGATTTAGGTCAAGGTTTTTTGTTTGTATATTTACCTATGTCTATTCAATTCCTCAAGCACCATTGAAACGATGATTTATTTGTTTGTTTGTTTATTTATTTATTTATTTATGTCAGAGAGAGTGAGCACAGGCAGACAGAGTGGCAGGCAGAGGCAGAGGGAGAAGCAGGCTTCCTGCTGAGCAAGGAGCCCGAAGTGGGACTCGATCCCAGGACGCTGGGATCATAACCTGAGCTGAAGGCAGCCGCTTAACCAACTGAGCCACCCAGGCATCCCTGATGATCTTTTTTTCATTGACTTGCTTCTGCAATTTTAACTTTGTCAAAAATTAGTTGATTACACATGTGTGTAATCATGTTCCTCTCTCATAACTTTCTTGCTGTAAAGTCTAATTTGTTTAATGTTAATATAGGAATGTCTTCTTTAATTAACTAATATGTACCTAGCATATCCTCCCCCCCCCACCACTTTTACTTTCAACCTACTTATGTTTTTTGGTTTTGGTGGATTTTTTTGTTTTTTAGTATAGTCAACAAATAATGTTATACTAGTTTCAGGTGTGTAACTTAGTGATTTGACAAGTTTATGCATCTTCATATGTTCACCACAAGTGTAGCTACCATCTGTCCCATTACATCACTCTTACAGTATCATTGACTATACTTACGCTGTGCCTTTTATTCCCATGACTTATTCATTCCATAAGTGAAAGCCTGTATCCCCACTCCTCTTCACCCATTTTGCCCAACCTCTCACCCCCTTCCCCTCTGGCAGCCATCAGTTTATTCTGTATTTATAGGTCTGATTCTGCTTTTTGTTTTTTTCTTCTTTTTTTTTTTTAGATTCCATTTATTAGTGGAATCATATGGTATTTGTCTTTCTCAGTGTGATTTACTTCACTTAGCATAATACCCTCTAGGTCCATCCATGTTGTCTCAAATAGCACGATCTCGTCCTTTTTAATGGTCGTGTAATATTCTTATTGTGTACATATACCACCTTTTTCCTTATCCATTCATCTACTCATGGACACTTAGGTTGTATCCATGTCTGGGCTACTGTAAATAATGCTGCAATAAACATAGGGGTGCAGATATCTTTTGGAGTTAGTGTTTTTGTTTTCCCTGGGTAAATACTTTATAGTGGAATTGTTGGATCATATGATATTGGTATTCTTAACTTTTTGAAGAAACTCCATACTGTTTTCCACAGTGGCTGTACCAGTTTACATACCTTCCTATCAACTGTGAGCAAGGGTTCCTTTTTCTCCATATCCTCACTTGTCTACTTGATTTTAGCCATTCTAACAAGCATGAGGTGCTATCTCACTGTGGTTCTGATTTGCATTTCCCTGATGATGAGTGATGTGGAGCGCCTTTTCATGTGTCCGTTGGCCATCTGCATGTCTTCTTTGGAAAAATATCTGTTCAGGTGTTCTTCCCATTTTTTGATTGGATTGTTTGTCTTTTTGTGTGTAGAGTCAATATTGTTATATTTGAAGTAAGTTTCCTACACGTATTTTATACATGGCTCATGGGTTTTGTTTTGTTTTTTTTAATCACTGCTGATTGCTATATTTTATTTGGTGTATTTGTGCAATATACGTTTGATGTATTTAGGCCAATTACTCGATGTAAGTATTAATATGTTAAGGCTTAAGGCTGCCATTTTATTTGTGTGTGTATGTGTGTGATTTTTTTTTGGTTTTTTTTCTTGTTTTTCTCTTTACTTTTATTTTTACCTCTGTGAGATACTTGAATATTTTTATGAATTTAACTTGATATTCTACATTATTTTTCAGTGTATGCCATTGTATAGACTTTTTAGTGTTTTCTATTCATTCTATATACATAACATCACAGTCTTTTGGTGTCAACATTTTATCAGCTTGAGTGAACTATAGAAACATCATCGTCCCTTTATGTTTTCTTGTTTTTAATAACTGTCTTAAATATTTGCTTTAGATTCATTAGTAATCACATAAAACATTATTTTAAGTTTTGCTTAAACTGTTAATCATGGTTTACAAAACTCAAAAAATGTCTATTGTATTTACTTATAATTTTTATCTTTCTGTTATTCTTTCATCCTAATGTTAAGTTTTCTGTTTTAATTTCCTTTCTGTTTAGAGGATTCCTTAGCCATTATTTTAGGGTATTCTGCTGGCAAAGCAAAACAAAACAAAACACCTAAAAAATGAAAAAAAAAAAAAAACAAAGTCTGTTCATTTTGCTTAATCTGCAAATGTCTTCATTTCCCTTCATTTTTATTAGCTATTTTCACTGGATCTAGGATGTGGAGTTAACAGTTCTCTTTCAGACTTGAAGAATGTTGTGCCACTTCTTTCTAGCCTCAGCAGTTTCTGATAAGAAATATGATATCATTCTTCTTTTCTTTAAAAAATATCTTTGGAATTTTGATAGGGATTGCATTGAATCTATAGATCGCTTTAGGTAGTGTTGTTATATTGACAATATTAAGTCTTTCCATCGATGAATGTAAGAGTTCTTTCCATTTGATAGTGTCTTATCTAAGTTCTTTCATCAGTGTTTTGTAGTCTTCAGTATATAAGTCTTTCATCTCCTTGGTTAAATCTATTCCTAAGTATTTTATTCTTTTTGGTGCTATTGCAACTGGGAATGTTTTCCTGATATCCTTTCATTTTCAGTGTCTAGACATGTAACTGATTTTTGTATGTAAATTTTGTATCCTTCAGTGTTACTGAATTTTTTCAATAGTTCTACCAGCTTTTTTTTTTTTTAATGGTGCCTTTGGGGTTTTCTATGTATAAGAGCATGTCATCTGCAAACAAAGATAATTTTATTTCTCCCTGTCTAATTTGTATGACTTTTTTTTCCTTTTCTAATTGTTCTGGCAATGACTTTCAGTACTGTGTTGAATAGAAATAGCAAGAGTAGGCATCCTTATCTTGTTTCTGATCTTAGAGGGAAAGCTTTCAGTTTTTTGCCAATTAGTATGATGATAGTATGGACTTTTCATACTTGGCCTTTATTAGGTAGAGGTATTTTCTTTCTAAGTTTGTTTCAAGGTTATATGATGAAAATGTGTTGAATTTTGTCAGATGCTTTCTCCGGATCTACTAAGATGATCATGTGATTTTCATGATGTAGTATATTACTAATTTGTTTTCATATATATTTTTTAAAGCTTTATTTATTTATTTTAGAAAGAGAGAAAGCAAGCAAGTGTATATGAGCGGGAAAAGGGGCAGAGGGAAATGGAGATGAGAAGACTCCCTGCTGAGGGGAGAGCCGAATATGGGGCTTGATCCCAGGACCCTGAGATCATGACCTGAGCTAAAATCAAGAATCTGATGCTTAACTGACTGAGCCACCCACTGACTGAGTCACCCAGCCACCCCTTGATTTTCATATGTTGAAGCATCCTTGCATCCCACAGATGGATCCCCTTGGTCATGGTGTATGATCCTTTTAATGTGCTGTTGAATTTGATTTACCGGTATTTTGGTGATGATTTTCCACATGGGTATTTTTAAGGGATATTGGCCTATGGTTTTCTTTTCTTGTGGTGTCTTTGTTTGACTTTGATATTAGGGTAATGCTGACTTCATAAAATAAGTTTGGAAATGTTCCCTCCTCTTCAATTTTGGAAAGAGTTTGAGAAAGATTGTTGTTAATTCTTTAAATGTTTATAAGAAGTTGCCAGTGAAATCATCTGCTGAGTTTTCTGGAATGTAATGCTTTCCTGTAATGTAAATCTATACAGAAAGATCCATGAATGTGTGATGCCCTCTGCAATTTAAATTCAGATGGTATATTTTGGTAAACTTCAAAAATTGCTTAAATTGTTAAGAAAACACTGTGTTTTGTTGAGGGGCAGTTTCAAAATAAATTGGAGTCCTTTAAAGGTGATAAAATCCAAGCATTCAAAAAAAAAAGTACCTAAAGTCAATAAAACCAATAACAGTTTGATCTTGGGTGTGCCTGGCCAGTTCCGGCCCATTTCTGAGTTTGATTCTCTATCCTTTGGGTTGAGTCTCTACTTTTCTTCTTAAAACTGATTTTTCTGACCAAGGGAGGCAAAGTTATATTTTTCCATTTTCAATCAAAAATCTTTACTGAAATCAAATAGGAATTTATTTCATTACTGACTTAAAGTTGTTTGAATAACCGAAATGGCAAAATACCTATAAGCAGATATTGACAAGCAAAATGTTATAAATAAAATGCATTAGAGATTATAAAATATGGATTAAAACCTGGATGCTAATGATTAGAGCTTGTACTTCATGTTGAAAGGGAAACACTTTGAATTTTTTATCATAGTGTCACTTTAGCTTGCCTGCTTATTTGAGAAGATAAATCAGCATGTAGCATTGTATATTGGAAAGACAATTAAAATTGCCAAGTGTCAATCTTTGAATAAAAAATTATAATAATAATAATAACATCTCAGTAATTTTGGAAACATTAGAAGGGAGATTTCTAAGGTTTTCACATCTTTCCATGCCTTAAGTTAAGTTGCTTCTGCTTTCAAGTAACTTTAATTACTTCTCATTCATCCATTCAAGTAACCCAATGGTGAAAGAACTAAAGGGGAAGAAAAAGAAGTTTTACTAGTAACTTAGGTACTTGAGAATGGATATTATTTCTTAGGGGATACAGAAGAAGGAAAATGTTATTTTCCATAATTTTTCTATAAACACATTCAGCTTAGGTTTTTTTTTCCAACCAGAGAAACTAAAACAGATCTAAAAAACATCAGCAGTTCATCTCTGTTGCTGAGAATTATCTAGATTTCCTCCTTCATAACCTGAAGCTTTAAGAATTATTACAACTACTGAATTTCTGGTGGAAAGAATTCATTGATCATCATATTTTAAGAGAGTTTATAGAATGTTCATATCTATAAGACTGTAATTGTCTTTAAAAAGAAAAAAAAAACCCTGACAACAGGGACTTAAATACACAGTAGGGGAGGGGGCAGGTATTTTATCAGTTAACCTTTTATAGGAGGTAGCCTGTGCAATCGCATGCCATCAGGAATCCGTGGTTCTTTCTGTCTTCCCACCCTATCATTCTGCCCTCAAGTATCAGACTGGAAGAAAGGGAATGGTCAGAACTTTCTCTACCTGAAGTTTTTCTTTTTTCTTTTTCTTCTTCTTCTTCTCCTCCTCCTCCTCTATCTCTTCCTCCTCCTCCTCCTCCTCCTCCTTCTTTTTGGAAAGACTACTATATACATCTCACTAATGATTAAAACTAGCTCTCTTCTGGCCACCCTGGCTTATATGAGAGGCTGAACCACTGACTAATTTAGCTTTCCAGTCTCTTGAGTAAAGGAAGGTAAGGGAGAAGAGGTTTTAAATAGCTTCTGAGTGGCCAAAACACAGTATCTGCAGCCATGTGTTCACCTGTTAGAGCAAGTTCAGAGCACTTTGAGTGAACTGAAACAAATAATCAAACCTGAATATTTTAGTAACTGAGAGTAAGTTTAGCCAAAAGAAGCAAATTGATATGTTGTTTTGCCACCTGAGGAAATACCTTGAGAAAGGCTAGTTCCTTTGGGAAAATTATACAACAGCAAGATCTCTAGAATGTGCTGTGTGATCATGGCTAGTAAAAGATTTTTTTTTAAGATTTTATTTATTTGAGAGAGAGAGCATGAGCATGAGCAGGGGTAGGCAGCGGAGGGAAACAGAGAAGCAGGCTCCCCACTGAGCAGGAAACCCCATGTGGGGCTCAATCTCAGGACCCCAGGATCATAACCTGAACCTAAGGCATACGCTTAACCGACTGAGCCACCCAGGCACCCCCAGGCAGAGATTCTTAAAAATTTTTTGTTGTACTTGTGAGGTAAGGCATTTTCTGGCTTAATAACCAGTTTCTGTCAGGCTTTATACTGAGGCAATTTGGACGATAAGAAAGTATGTATTTCTGTTTCTTAACTGTAGACTACATCCCATAATGCCACTCTTTGTAATGAAGCAAAGATAGTTCATCTGAAACATGGAGGTCATTTTAGACTCTCTACCCTAGACTATTAGAATGTGATTCTGTGAAATGGATCCTTCATACTTTCAGAATATGGGTACTTGGGGAAGAAAGGCCTAGATTAAAAATCATTCATTACTTTAGAGATGAAATAAAAAATAAATTCAAGCAGCAGTTTTCTGATGCCCCAGAGTTTACTTTATTCTATTTTCCCCCCAAAGAACTGTGTTTGTTTGTTTGTTTGTTTGTTTTTCACTTTTGCCTGCTATGCCGGGATATGACATGCTGGCCTTGTATCTCCCATTATGTTATATGATGTTACCCAACAGAAGATCTGCAATGCTGGGTTGTACTTCCTCTTGGATATATCAAACCTGTGAAGTTAATTTATTCTTTGTCAGTCATGACTTCAAAAGCAAATGAGCTTATATGTCCAAGGTACACATATATACCACCCCCCATCCCCACCACACACACACTGACACATGTGTGGAAATCAAAGAGCATGAGTTATTAGAAAGCATTTGAAAGAGTATTTTCCTAAATTGGCCTTTCTAACATGTTTGGCGAGTTCTGATGTTTCACCTTCTTTGAAACCAAACCAGAAACTAAACAGTGAAGAGAGGACAGCTCTTCCTAACAGAATTCTAATTAAAAATTGGCTAAGGAATGATGGAGATAGAAAATAATCCACTTCTGGGTTAATCAGAAAATCATTATTGGATATTAAAAGTAATAGGACAAATTATGATGATAAACAGGATATTTGCCTAGTCTCAAAGTCTCGGCACACAAGATACATATTAATAAAAAGGGAGAAGTGAGGGGCGCCTGGGGGGCTCAGTGGGTTAAGCCTCTGCCTTCGGCTCAGGTCATGATCTCAAGGTCCTGGCATCGAGCCCTACATCGGGCTCTCTGCTCGGCGGTGAGCCTGCTTCCCTCCCGGCCCCCGCCCCGTCTGCCTTTCTGCCTACTTGTGATCTCTCTCTCTCTCTCTGTCAAATAAATAAATAAATAAATAAATAAAATCTTAGAAAAAAAAAAAAGGGGGAAGTGATAACTTCACAGTTAAGGGACCTGATAGATACCACCTTAATGAACGGATCAAGGTTAACATTACCAGTAACCAGACATGCTCCTTTCCTGCCTCTCCTCGTATTGACAGGATGCACTGAGAAGATCCAGCATCCCATCTGACATCCTCGTGGCTCTCTGCAGCCTTCCCTCTGAACTCTGGGTTCCTTCACTTCTTCTGCTGAGATGACCTTCAAGCTCCTACATCTTATTGGTCTATCTCAAGACCATTTCTCCAGGAAATTTCTGGGTGCATCCTTTGTTCAGAAGGCTGAGTTAGTATAAGGAGGGGTATAAAAATGTCACTCTCACCATCAAGAATGACCCGGGGGCACACAGGGTGGCAAGCTTCTTTATTGCGCTCTCTTCATAGCCTCTCCTCCTGCGCCACGATCTGGGGGCAGCCCTGTCCCTGGGAGGCCCCGCTGGAAGCAGCCCCATCCGGGGGCCCCGGGGGTCTCCACCGTGCGCACCGCACCGCAGCGCCAGGAACCCGTGCTGGTCCACCGCTCCCGCGGCCCCGCGCTCCTCTCCTACACGGAAGTTCACACATATATATACAGTTTGCAACAGCCAATGAGCAGCCCTTACATGCAGCACGCGCATGATCATTCCCTTCCACCACCTAAGGGTCACGCAGTGTTCATGCACCTCTTACATAAGCTGTCAGCCAATCACATCTAGTTCCTCAAAAGCACATGCGCCATCTTGTTCTTGTTCTGCCAGCGTGGCTCCCGACATAAAAAGAGTAAGACATATTGTTGAACCGCCACAAGTTCAGAGCTTGGCCAGTGATGCATAAATATGAGCAGGTAAATATATGACAAATGTAACTAAGTTCTGTGATATAGGTAGAAGTAATATCATCGGTACTGGTGAGCTGGGCCTGGACAAAATGAACACCAGCTAGTATATTTAGAATCCTGCATCTTTCACTTTCTCAGGAGAATACATACATAAGAACCATTAAAACTCAAGGCAGTATAAAAGGAGAGAAAGCAGGAAGTCCTACCTGTCCACACCTCTGCTCAATTCTCATTCTGGTATTATGTTGAATGTTCCCACCTTTTATTTCCCTTCAATCATTCTCTCCTCTAAATAGTCCTTGTGTTATCTCTCCCCACTGCTCAAAACCATCTTTCCTATTTTTCTGCTTTCAATATATTCATAAATATTTCATGTAGATGCTGATAATAAGGGGACACTATGCACATACGGGGGCAGGATTATATGGAAAATCTCTGTACCTTCCACTCAATTTTAGTGTAAACCTAAAACTGTTCTAAAAAATAAAGTGTATTAAAAATTTAGATAATTTCTTAGGTATAGTGATATACATGGCCTCACAATTTTCATATTATTTAGGCATGACCATGATGATAATTTTATCTTTAGAATTATTAATCACTAACAATTTTATGTGTGTTTGTGTATGCATATGTAATCTGTTTTCCTGTGGGTCCATAAAAATTAAATTACCATCTGTGAGACTGATTTAAATATTTTCTTGACTGAAGGCCAAAGCATCGGCAGGAAGGATCTTTGAAGTACCTTCTAACCTTGCGTCTTCTTCCCTTTCAAGGCATTTTGACAAAGCATTACTTTAACCCTACACAATGACAGTGAATATTGTTATCACTTATCATCGATTAGTAGACTATTTCTTGAGATCCTGTGTATCAATTACATTTTACTGATAGTATTAGAAAATTAAGGATGAAAGAAAGTCATTCAGATGTCTAGACAGTGAGTTACAGAGGTTAGGGTGCCATTTCCCTGGGAGAATGTGAATTAAAGATGAGCAAGGAGAATGAGTATAGTATGCAAAGAAGTCACCAGTTTGCCCTTGAAGAAAGGAGATAATACAAAAATTACAAAACAAGCTCCATAACTGTCTAAATTCAGTATTCTCTCTCTCGCTCTCTTTTTCCCCTGTGAGGATTAGGTCTATATCCCAGTTGAAATTTTGTTCTGCTCTATGGCAAATCTTAAAATAAATTCTAATGAGTATTTGTGTGTTGTTTTACCTTGTACAGGTGGCTCTCTCACACTTTCTCATGCATGTCTCACAATAATTCTGGGAGACGTCTTCACAGATGAGAAAGCTGAGTCTCAGGAAGGACTGGTAGTTAGTCCAAGTTAACCAGATCTAGTGCACAGTGAACCAAATCCTGCCCCATGGGCTGTGCTCTTCCCACACCACCACTCAAATCTTCAAACACGAGCTGGGGAAACAAGCTGTCAATAACAGCTGTCTGACGGGATTTTAATCTAGACTCTCTGTTTAAACTTCTTGATTCTCAAGGAACCTGAAAATGAGTGATAGGGGATTTTTAGCATAACCTAAGAAACTATAGCCTTGAAGGAGGTCCCCTGGTATAGGGTTAAGAATCCATCAGGGAAGTCTTGTCAAGCCAGACGTCTCTTCTCTCTTGTGAGGGTTTGAGGAGAGGAGCTGCCCCTTCCTTCCTCCCCACCTTATCCTCATCTTCCTGCTCAGCACTAATTCTGGACGCCATTGCCATTCTGGGGACTCCAGGAGGCTGCCAAATGTGTTATTCGTCCTCCAAACTGCTCATTAGTTTATCAAACTTAATTTATGTAGGGAGTATGTCTTGTGAAATGGTTCTTAGATGTATTCCTTTCCTGATATTCTCCAGGAAAAACAAAATGCAATTCACATGGTGCAATGGATTGCTTTCATGAAGCCGCCATGTCTTCCAAGGACTCCAGTGGGCTGCATCCTGAGATAGGAGAGAACAATACCAACCAGTGACAAAGGGAACCATACAAATGTCCTTCCGGAGGCTTTCACTTATCAGTTACCAGTTACAGTGTCGTTCATCACATAATTTCCCCATACAGCATATTGTTGGTGAGAGCATTTCTCAAAGGTGTTCGGAATTGCTTATTTTTTGGTATGTCATCTCCTCACTGTCTTCCTTTGAGGAAAGGGTTGATGTCAGGTGATTTCTTCTAAACCAGTGCACCGGAAAGCTGAGGCTCAGTCTTAGGTAGGTTTTTCCGTAACCACTCAATTTCCTTCCGGGTGACTCATCCTGAAGCTGCCTGCAGTTTTCCTGAACCAGTCACTTCTCTATGGCACTTTCAGAAAACTATTTACAAGCTGTGCTCACAAGGAGGCACCAAATCAAGTAGAATGATTAATTGTGGAATGTATCTGAAGGCCATGTGACCCCCGCAGACGACGGGATGAGAGCAATGGGAAAACATCCCATGTTCCAATTCCTCAGTCATACAAGCTCTCTGGCCTGTATTTTCATATGTGTAGGTCCCCATTTTATTTTAGGCGTAGAGAAAAGTATTTCATTTTGGAACTAGAGGCCCTCATTTCTCTCCTTGCATTCCCATCCTTCTCATGGCCATTCCTAAGGGCCACATGTAAACTAAGTGGGACTGAGTTATTTTAACTGCTATTTCCAAATTCATCTCAGATTCCTGTGGAATGTCCCTCTGTTAGGCTTTGGTTAGTGAACTAGATATCTTGGCTGCATCTGTCGAATCTCATCCTGGCTGCATCTGTGGAGACCATTCATCACATTTGAGTGGAAAATTTCTTATAGAAGCAAGTTTGAAAGTGTAAGGATTTTTAAAGATTTTATTTATTTATTTGACAGACAGAAATCACAAGTAGGCAGAGAAGCAGGCGGGGGGGGGGAGCAGGATCCCTGCTGAGCAGAGAGCCCGATGCGGGGCTCGATCCCAGGACCCTGGAATCATGACCTGAGCCGAAGGCAGAGGCTTTAACCCACTGAGCCACCCAGGCGCCCCAAGTGTAAGGATTTTTAAAAAGTTTTTATTTTTGACTGACTCACCTGAATGAAGTCAATAGCCTATGACAGGATGGTTCACTTACATAGATTGGAACTGGTTTTCCTACTACTGGGTCTTTTCTTACCAGGGGCTCCATAAAGCTTTACTTTGGTGAATTTATGAGGTAATGAAAATTCTATTTAGCTGTAATCTCCAGGGGGTCTGCAGCAGCTGTTTTATTTATTTATTTATTTAGTTATGCATTACACTGAATATAGTATTGTAAGAATAGGTATTTGAAAATTGTTTATTGATTTTAAATCTTAATTTTATGAAGCATCTTTATCCTCGACATTGTTTTTGCAGCATTTTTCTGTTACTTTAATTACTTTTGGCTTTTATTTTTAAAATACGGAAGATAACACCTTAAAGAAGATAGACATGTGGAAAATAAGCATACAAAAAGATACTCAACATTGTACTTCATCAGGGGATTGCAGATTAAAACAATGAGGTATCACTACATATCTATTAGAATGACTGAAGTCCAAAATACTGACAATACCAAATGCTGGCAAGAATGTAAAGCCACAGGAATGCGCATTCAGGGCTGGTGGGGATACAAAATGGTACAGGCACTGGAAGACAGTTTGGCAGCTTCTTACAAAACTAAACATACTCATGATATGATCAGGCAGTTGCACTCCTTGGTATTTATACAAATAAGCTGAAAATGTGCTCACACAAAAATGGGCACATAGATGTTCATAGCAGCTTTATTCATAACTGCCAAATGTTGGAAGTGATAAGGATGTCTTTCAGTAGGTGAATGCTTAAATAAGTTGTGGTACATCCAGACAATGGACTATTATTCAGTTTAAAAAGAAATGAGCTACCAAGCCATGGAAAGACATGGAGGAAACTTAAATGAAAATTAATAAATGACAGAAGCCATTTTATTTATTTTAGTATTAGTTTTTTAAGTAGGCTCCACACCCAATGTGGTGCTTGAACTCACAACCCTGAGATTAAGAGTCCCATGCCCTATTGACTGAGCCAGGCAGGTACCACCAGAATCTAATATTTTTTAAAAGATTTTATTTACTTATTTGACAGAGTGAGAGATAGAGAGAGGGGGAACACAAGCAGGGCGAGTGGGAGAGGGAGAGGCAGGCTTCCCGCTGAGTAGGGAACCTGTTGCAAGACTCGATCCCAGGACCCTAGGATCATGATCTGAGCCGGGAGCAGGTGATTAACTGACTGAGCCACCCAGGTGTTCCCCAGAGTCTAATTTAAAGAGGCTACATGGCACCTGGGTGGCTCAGTGGGTTAAGCCTCTGCTTCAGCTGGGGGTCACGATCTCAGGGTCCTGGGATCGAGCCCCACATCGGGCTCTCTGCTCGGCAGGGAGCCTGCTTCCTTTTCTCTCTCTGCCTGCCTCTCTGCCTGCTTGTCTGTCAGATAAATAAATAAAATCTTAAAAAAAAAAAGCTACATACTGGGGTGCCTGGATGGCTCAGTGAGTTAAGCCTCTGCCTTTGGCTCAGGTCACGATCTCGGAGTCCTGGGATCGAGTCCGCATCGGGCTTTCTGCTCAGCAGGGAGCATGCTTCGCCCTCTCTCTGCCTGCCTCTCTTCCTGCTTGTGATCTCTCTTTCTCTCTCTCTCTCTGTGAAATAAATGAATAAAGCCTTAAAAAAAGGCTATGTGCTATATGATTCCAACTGTATGACATTCTGGAACAGGCAAAACGATGGAAATAGTAAAAGAAGTCAGTGACTGCCGAGGTTTTGATAGAGGGCTTTAGGGCAGTGAAACTATTCTGCATGATACTATAATGGTGGATACATGTCATTATACATTTGTTCAAACTCCTAGGGTCCAACACTAAGAGTGAATGCTAATGTAAGCCATGGACTTTGAGTGATAATGATGAATCAGTATTGGTTCATCGACTGTAACAAATGTACTACTCTGGTGCAGGATACTGATGGTGCGGAAGGCTCTATTTGGAGATGAGGAAGGCATATATTGGAATTCTCTTTACTTTTTGCTCAGTTTTGCATTCAACCTAAACCTGCTCTAATATATATGTATATATTAAACATTGTATTTGATATTTTATAAAGCATGCATCTATAATCATTTCTTATGGCATAAATTCATCTACTGTTTGGGTTTAATATGCTCAAATTTTAAAACATTATTTTAACAACTACCCACACTGATATTTTATTTCAAAGATAACTATGTTTTTTGACTCTCAGATTCATGAGTCAGAAATCATGGACCTAATTCTCTCTCTCTCTCTCTCTCTCTCACACACACACACACACACACACACTTACAAACACCCGCACTAGCTTTGTGGGAAATAAGTTTTCTAGGTGAACTGGAGGTAAACAGATTTATTTTTAGATTTCTTAGGTCATTTAAGTATGCTCATTTGCTTTATGACTCTCTAAGGACAGATGTGGTATATGGTGTTTCTAATCTGAGTGATTATCCCCTTTATCAAAAAGCTTTTTATATGCCAAGTGATCAGAAAATAAATTTGAGAAAACCACATAAGGATAGGGAGACCAACTTCCCAGAATTGGATGGTTGCACAATTCTCTCATTTCTAACACCCACAGAAACTGCACGTGTGAGGTTATTGGTTATGTCCCCATTGTTTTTTTTTTTTAAGATTTTATTTATTTATTTGACAGAGAGAGATCACAGAGAGAGAGGCAGGCAGAGAGAGAGAGGAGGAAGCAGGCTCCCTGCTGAGCAGAGAGCCCGATACAGGACTCAATCCCAGGACCCTGAGATCATGACCTGAGCCGAAGGCAGCGGCTTAACCCACTGAGCCACCCAGGTGCCCCTATGTCCCCATTTTTTTTTTCAATTTATTTATTTTCAGAAAAACAGTATTCATTATTTTTGCACCACACCCAGTGCTCCATGCAAGCCGTGCCCTCTATAATACCCACCACCTGGTACCCCAACCTCCCACCCCCCCGCCACTTCAAACCCCTCAGATTGTTTTTCAGAGTCCCTAGTCTCTCGTGGTTCACCTCCCCTTCCAATTAACCCCAACTCCCTTCTCTCTAACACCCCCATTGTTAAATCTAATGACCATTATTCAATTCCCATTTCTTCTTATAGTATCTGATGCTGGTGATCCCCTTCTTTCTGAAACCTGATTTGGCAACCAGGTCATAACACAGTCCTATTTGGTCCTACTACCTCACTTGTTGCTGTTTCTGTTACCATGATTGGAATTCCTTAACCTCTAAATGTGGAAAAACCATGTGGCTTAGGTCCTAGGTCTATTCTTCACTCAATTTATGTGTATTCTCTTGGCAATCTCATTTAATGTAACTTTAAATGCCCATCTCTATCTGAAGATCCTCAAATGTGCATATGATTTCATCTTCATCATGAAGTAATACAAGAATAGAATTAGAATTAAGAATTAAGAGATGTCAAGTTTTACATTATGAAATTTTGTGTTGCACATTCCTTTAAAATAGATATTGCAAATTGCTATTTCCTATTATATACTATCTGTGATGTTCAGTTTTATGTGTCAACTTGAAGGGTAGTTTTAGATGAAATTAACGTTTAAATAGGTGAACTTTGAGTAAGAGGATTGCTCTCCAAAATATGACTTATTCTCATCCATTCTGTTGAAGGCCTGAATAGTAGAAAAAGACTGGCCTTCTTGAGCGAGAGATTTCTCTGTGGAGGCCAAGAAAATTAAGGCCATCCCACCTCAAGTTTAGCTGATGTAGGAAACAGAGGGAGAAGAAAATCATTAAAATTCCTCACCTATTGACAAGCCCTTGAAACAGACAGAGTGGCTCTCCCCTGGGATTTAACTGCCCTCACCTTGAGATTTTGCTAAGGACAATCCTAGCCTGACCTACAGAATCCTCTAAGTCTACTTTAACAATTCCTTTAGGAAACTTTATCTCTAAACCTCCAAGAATCATTCCCAAGTATATGACCCACTGATACACATCTAAAGGGTTTCACAAGAAGATTTTTATCATTGGTAATGAATAACCTTTTCCTCAGACAACAGCTAGCCCCTCAAGGTCCCGGAGACCTCGCTTCCAAAATTCCTTAGAGACTTACATCATCCATAACCCCCTTTGTCCTCACCCACCGCCAAGTCCACCCCTATTCTGCCTTTAAAAATTCTGACTATAATCTGGCTCGGGGTCCAAGTCCCTACTCCGCTGTGTCGGGTATACTTGGGCCCAAGCTTAAGCTTGTCAAATAAACCCTTGTGTGATTGCATCAGTGCTTGGCTCCTTGCTGGTCTCTTGGACGCGAAAACTCGGGCATAACATTCTCCAGGCAGTTGTGTTCAGATTTCATCTATACCATTGCCTGTCCTGAGTCTCAGGCCTGCCAACCTACACCCCAGATTTGGACTTGCCAGTGTCCATATTTACCCCACATTCGTATCCAGTTCCTTAAAATAAATATCTTTCTATTCATATACACTTTCTTTTTGTTCCATTTCTCTGGAGAACCCTGACTACTACAGCATCCAAAGATTCAAAGTAGAGCAAACAAACAAAAAAGAAGGAGGCTTACATTTATTTAATATTTCCTACTTAATTTTCAAAGCTCCATTGATGTGCTTTGAAGTAAGCTGTCTTCTCTGCAGCTGTGAGACCCCAGGCATACATCAAGAACAAAACATGAGCTCTTTTCTTTCACTGAAAACAGGCCCCACTTGGGGGTAAAAATATGTGCTCTACCATGAGAGGGACCAAAAAAAAAGGTGCAAAACATCAGCAGTGTATGTGCTTATTCTAAAGAACAAAGCCCTTTGAGTGCGGTTATATTTAAGTGAGAAGAGAGTAATTTTAACCCATTTAGAGAATTTTGAGCTTGATAAAGAAATCTATTATTGTCTTGAAGTTTTCAGTGTCTAGCTTTGGCTAACAGCAAGTATGGAAACAAGAAGTTGCAGATATATTTATCTTGAAAAAAGTTTAGTTACTGTTCCTTCTTAGGAGAATTTTCTGGTTTTAGTGTGTACTATTCACTCCTGGGCATATCTGAGGTGTGAAATACCTTCTGCAGAAGTAGAATATAGAAAATAGACCTCAACAAGAATATATAATTATTAGACTTTTACTATGTGGTAGGCTCTTTGTTGAACACTATTATCTATTATTGCCCTTGGCACCCACACCCACACTGAGACAAGTACCATTTGTCTTCCATTTACAAATGGTCGGTTAGAAAATTTATTAAGGGCCTTTTGTTAATTCCACTGATATTTCAGTAGAGGAACTAGGTTAAAAGCAGTTAAGTGAGTTGTCTAATGACACATTGCAGGTTAATAGTAAACTTGAGGTGGAAACACTGGCTTGTAACTAATATTGTTACAATTTGAGTGATTTATAGAAAACCATTAATGCACCATGTATTTTGCATTATAGTAGGCTTTCTTAACCAGGATTTCTTGAAAGAATAAGGCCTTACTGCCTCAAGGCATCCATTGTATTGTAGAGGAGGAAAAAGAATTCATTTTACCCTTCTAGGTTCTTGCCTGAGAGCCCCCCGTAATAAAAAGACAGATTAAGAGGAAGAAAACCATGTTTAATAAGATGTGTACTTCCTAGATACATGGGAAAGAACCAGGAGTGACTCTCTGAAGTGGCCAAAGCCACCACTTTAAATACTTTCTCCAGCTAAAGACAAAATAAGTTTTTGGGGGAGGCAGTTATGGGAGATTATCAGACAAAGCACAGAAAAGGAGACTGTGGTTGTTATGCAGAGTTAAGTCTTTGTCTTCTCCATTGAAAAGAGTTTCTAGAGATTTATTTATTTTTAAGATTTTATTTATTCATTTGACAGACAGAGATCACAAGTAGGCAGAGAGGCAGGCAGGGAAGCAGGCTGCCTGCTGATGCGGGGCTCAATCCCAGGACCCTGAGATCAGTACCCGAGCCAAAGGCAGAGGCTTTAACCCACTGAGCCACCCAGGCGCCCTGAATTTTTAGAGATTTAAAGTTGTCCTTCTTTTCCTGGTACAGAGAGAGACAACCTTATAAATGGAGATTTCTCTTATGTAATGTAAATGTCTCCTGTAAAAGGGTACTTTTACTCAATTTTCTGAGCTTCTCCTGTATTTGCAGTTTCTTAAAAGTAATCCACTCGAAATTATCCTTACACCATATTTTGGGGTGGCAAATTCTGCTCCCCTTCAGTATTGTAATGGATGAAATCAGCTCCTGTATGTCTAGAATGGTATTGGGTATATACTGTCTTTAAGAGAAATGATAAAATAGTTGCTGAGATCATTTTTCTGTAGATTTAATTCTGTTAGGCAAACATGGTTAAGAAAGGTTGTTGGATGATAGCTCTGAGACTTTGAAAAAAAAAAAAAGCAATACCTGATAATCTTTCTAAAAATAGAGATCCTAAGACCCACTTTTGAGATTCTGATTTTATTAGGTTTGACATGAGTCCTAGGAATTGGTATTTAAAACATTGTCCGAGATCATTATAATATAGGTGAACCTCTGTGTTTTTATTTTTTTTTTTTTTTGGCTTAAACAATAGAAACTTATTTTCTCACATTTCTGGCAGCTGGAAGTCCAGCGTTAAGGTGTTGGCAAGTCTGGTGTCTTCCAAGGCCTCTCTCAGATTGCAGATGGCCTCCTTTTTACTGCCCTCATGTGGTCTCTGTTCTGTGTGAATGCCTCCCTGGTGTCTCTGACTGGTGTCCTAATGAAAAGAGATTGGTTTAGAGCCCTCTCTTCGGGCTTCATTTTCAACTTAATCACCTCTTGAAAGGCCTTATCTCCAGATACAGTCACAGTGTGAGGTGTGGGGGGTTAGGGCTTCAACATTTGAATTTTTAGGGGGGCACAACTCTGCCCATATCACCTGGCTACCTTTATGTCTTTTACGTCTCCGTTTCAATATCACTTCCTGAGGGGAGACCTCTCATCCTCGAGACTATGCTAGATCCCGTTGTTATTCGTTCTCATAGCCCACACTTTTTATTAGTAGCCCTTCTTGTGATCACAGTTGGGGTTATTGTGTTCTGTGTAGTCTCTTCTTCTACCCCCAGCAACACACTGCACTGAAAGCTCCATGAAGGCAGTGGCCAAGACTGCTCACCCCTGAGTCCCAGCACCTCTGCCCTTGCCTGGACACAGTAGGCATCCAAGTAGATACAGTATTGGATTAAGGCAGGAAGGAATAAATAGAAAGAACTGGGAGGGCACAGTATAGCGGCCCTGCCACCCCTTCTCATTTTCCCTTGACTGGCCTCCCTTGTCAGATACTGAGAGCTTGGGTATGCTAGGAGGCGGACATTCCATCTCCTACACCTGGACAGGGGAATCCAGAGTTTTCCAAAGATCCATGTTGTCATTGTTCCAGCCTCATAATGAATAACCACCATTCCTCCCCAAGAACGAGTTCATCTTCCTGATATCAACATAAAACCCCAGAGAAAGGAAACTGCAATATACTGACGCTGTAGCAACCAATTATGGATCTTTTTTCCACAGCAGCTCTGCAAAGCAAATAAAATTGCTATCTTTATGGTAATGCAACTAAGACACAGAGAGGTTAACTGCCTTGTCATGGTCATAAAAAAAAAAAAAGGGTTGAGGGACGCCTGGGTGGCTCAGTTGGTTAAGCAGCTGCCTTGGGCTCAGGTCATGATCCCAGGGTCCTGGGATGGAGTCCCACATCGGGCTCCTTGCTCGGCAGGGAGCCTGTTTCTCCCTCTGCCTCTGCCTGCCTCTTTGTCTGCCTGTGCTTGCTCGCTCTCTCTCCCTCTGTCTCTGACAAATAAATAAATAAAATCTTTTAAAAAAAAAAAAAAGGGTTGAGCTGAAATATAGATTCATGTATGTGTGGTTCCAAAGGCCATTCTTTCTCTAACATACCAAACTTTGGTGAAGGTGAGTGTCCTGGTGAGCCATCCTTAGTCCCGAGTGCCCGTGACTTCTTGCTTGCCTCTCAAAAGATGGAAGGTGTAGGTGAGGAGAACCTCTTAAAAAGGGGAGAGAAGAAAAAGAGTATGAATAAACAAACCGGACCACATATACTTCCACTTATTCCTCAAACTCTTATTAAGTACCTATATCAGGCACAGGGGCTAGAGAGAGGGAAAAAAAATTTTTTAAAGATTTTATTTATTTATTTGAGACAGAGAGAGAGCATAAGCAGGAAGGATCAGAGGGAGAGGGAGAAGCAGGCTCCCTGCTGAGCAGGGAGCCCAACGTAGGATCATGACCTAAGCCAAAGCCACACGCTCAATCCACTGAGCCACTGAGGCACTACCACCCCCAGGTTTTTTGTTTTTAATTTGTTTTTGAAATTTTAGATTTACAGAAAAGTTGTAAAGATAGTCCAATGTTCCTATACATCCTGCACCCAGTTGCCCCTAATGTCAATATCTTACCTATGATACATTTATCAAAAACTAAGAAATTAACATTGATGCATCACTAGTAACTAAACTACAAACTTGGCTATTCTTTTTTCAGGGATTCTGACTGCATATTGAGACATTTTTCCTAGAAAGTTCACACTCGCAGAAAATGTTGTTTCAAAGGAAAGGACCATTGTTTCTTTTTCTTTTTTTTAAAGATTTTTTATTTATTTGACAGAGAGAGAGATCACAAGTAGGCAGAGAGGCAGGCAGAGAGAGAGAGGAGGAAGCAGGCTCCCTGCCGAGCAGAGAGCCCGATGTGGGGCTTGATCCCAGGACTCTGAGACCATGACCTGAGCCGAAGGCAGAGGCTTAATCCACTGAGCCACCCAGGCACCCCAATTTGTTCAAGAACCCCTATTTGTTCTTGATGGAACAAATAGAAATATATAGTTTTGGTTTAGAGAGTAAGGACCTCAATGTGAGAAAGGAATCCATCAAAATCCTTGAGGAGAACACAGGCAGCAACCTCTTCGACCTCAGCCGCAGCAACATCTTCCTAGGAACATCGCCAAAGGCAAGGGAAGCAAAGGCAAAAATGAACTTTTGAGATTTCATCAAAATCAAAAGCTTTTGCACAGCAAAGGAAACAGTTAACAAAACCAAAAGACAACTGACAGAATGGGAGAAGATATTTGCAAACAACATATCAGATAAAGGACTAGTGTCCAAAATCTATAAAGAACTTAGCAAACTCAACACCCAAGGAACAAATAATCCAATCAAGAAATGGGCAGAGGACATGAACAGACGTTTCTGCAAAGAAGACATCCAGATGGCCAACAGACACATGAAAAAGTGCTCCATATCACTCGGCATCAAGGAAATACAAATCAAAACCACAATGAGATATCACCTCACACCAGTCAGAATGGCTAAAATCAACAAGTCAGGAAATGACAGATGCTGGTGAGGATGCGGAGAAAGGTTTAATTTTTTTTTTAAAGATTTTATCTATTTATTTGACACAGAGAGAAAGAGCACAAGCAGGAGTGACAGGCAGAGGGAGAGGGAGAAGCAGGCTCCTCGAGGAGCAGGGAGCCTGATGCGAGGCTTGATCCCAGGACTCTGGGATCATGACCTGAGCTGAAGGCAGTCGCTTAACTGACTGAGCCACCCAGCAGCCCCTATTAGGTTTAATTGTAATAACATGTACATATCTATGAGAATATGGCTCTGTCTGAATTGTGAAATTGACAATATGTAATCAGTGAATTATGTTATATATAAAGAAAGTGATGATGCTGAAGAATGGAAGCAGAAAAATGTTCACCTTTAGCCCAGAAGGCTGACCTATAGCCTGCATAGTTTCAATAAGTACCAAATAAGGATACTTACCTGGTTGTTACATCCTTAAAGGGTCTCATGATTGCCTATAAATCTTACAGATAGTTAATATTGAACTGAATGATAAAACCGGAGAAATCTTGTGAAAGTAGTTTTGCAAGTAGAAATTCGAAGAAGACATTTATGATCTAATACTCCCTGTATGTCCCCTCCCCCTCAAGCAACTAAGCATATAACCACCAGCTTCATACAGCAAAAAGTGCAGCTTTCTCTGCCCACGGGTCCTGTCCCCACACTATTTAAATAAACTTACTAAATACAGCGTCTTGAGAATTCTTTCTTGGCCATTGCACCCCACAACTCCACAACAGTGAGGTTCATGAGCTGGAACTTCTCATTTGTCCCTCCTGAAGAGATGTTTCCAAATGATGTGATTACAGTGACATCATTGATAATAACAAAAACAATATCTGATATCTACTGAGAACATAGCATATGCCAGCTACAGTTTTTATTTTACATTATTTTATTTTTTCCAACTTCACTGAGATATGACAAATGAGATAGACAAAAACTGTGCATATTTAGGTTGTATAATATGATGGTTTTTTTGGTATAGTGTCATAACTTCATGTACATATACATTGTGAAATGATCACCACAATCAAGTTAATTGTGATACTGTGATTTGTAATAAATACATACTCGGTCCTCTACCTTGCTCCTGGCACAGAGCTCCCCAAATCTTTGGAATTTCCTGTGGTCAGAGTGATAAAGGTATCTTTTCTTATGCTCATGATCTGGCTTGTGGAAAGCCCTTGGGTAAACCTAAGGATGGGAACTGGTTGCCAGGGGAACCAACCCTGTGATTAGAAGGTTAGAACTCTTCGTCCTTGCCACCCGGAGCCCTTCACACAGATCTGTGGGAGGGCAGAGGGGCTAGAAGTTGAACCAGTCGACAATGGCCCATGATTTAATCAATCATTCCTCTGTATTGAAGTCTTCATAGAGACCCAACGGGCCAGGGTTAGAAGAGCTGTTGGGTTGGTGAACACATGGAGGTTGGGGAGAATGGCATACCCAGCGTGTTCCTGCCCTTACTTATCTCTTCCATCATTCAGAAGGAACATTCAGTTCCCCTGCATCCCCTCTCATAATCTTTTATAGGAAACGGGTAAACAGTAAGTGAGCAGTTTTCCCGAGTTCTGTGAGCTGTTCTAACAAATTAATCAAATCCAAGGAGGGAGTTGGAGAACCTCAGATCTATAGCCAGTGCATCAGAAGTATGGGTCAGAAGCTTGGATTCTTGGGATACTTGGGATTGGATCTGAAAGAGGGCACTGTTAGGGGTCCGAGCCTTTATTCTGTGGGATCTGATGGTATCTCCAGTCATACAGTGTCAGAATTGAGTAAATTGTAGTGAGACAGAGAAACTAAAAAGACCCATGAAAAACTGCTTTTTTGCTGCTTTTCCTGCTACTATTTTTGCTAGGACCTGCACCCCTGTCTTACACATGCCTTATAGAATGATAATGTATGTCCCCCCCTGTAAAGGTCAAGGATTTCCTTGGAGTCTTCCAGCCCCATAGATAACATCTAAGGAGTGACCTGGTGGGTTCATCATGACCACTTTCCAAGACCTCTGATTCATCAAGACCCTTGGTTCCAGGCTTAAGTGACTTATGGGGGACACCTAAACACTCATCTTTGTTCCTGGATTACTATAAAGACATCAGCTCCAGACCACCGTCCTCAATAAAAACCCCAGGCCCCAAGAAAAGAGAGATGCACTCTTCTTTCCTTTCAGGGTATCCTGGAGGCTCTGTCTGTACTGACACTCTCCCCATATCTTTAATAAACTCTGCTCTCCCTTCCTCTTGGCTCATGCTTGATTTCTATCCTGCATGAAGCCAAGAACTGGAACTCTTGACTGGTCCTGGGGGACCCTGCCCGGGTCCTTGGACCTAGCTGGATCTCTGCAACTGGAATTGCAGAGAATTGATTCTTGTGGGGAAAATCCTCACAGTTGGTGAGTGAAAGTGTCAGATGCAAACGGTTCTGGGTGAGTGGGGTAGTGGTGTGAAAGTGTAAGCCAACGTCAGTTCACTACTTGGTGAGTCAGAAACTGCGACAGGTCCCATGAAGAAAACTCTTTGTAGCTACAAGATCACAAAAATATGGCTTCCAAAGCCATGACTCCCCCGGGGGGAGGGTAGATGGGTTCCTTTTATTTAGGGTTAGGGTGAATATTTAGATAGGGAAGCCTTGTTATCGTACATAGAGGCAGGCAGAAGGTCCCACACACGCCTTCAGGAAACATGCCTAGACATACATCGTATGTTACGTAAATGAGGCTGAGGCTCCTCCTTGGGTGGAGATTTTAGTATTAGAATGGGGTAAAGGTGATTGTAGGTCATTCTAGAGGTCACTCCATGGTCTGTCTGCACCCGCACAAGTCAGGGGTTAGGCTCAAACAGGTCTGAGTAGTCTGGGCTGGCTGGAGGTCTTGTCACGGCAGTCGCTATCGCACGAGAGGGCAGTACACTTCACGTCTGCCTGAGTTAGGGGATAAACAAGAAAAAAAAGCTTAAGGAAAAAGGTGGGGAAAAGGTCAGTGAGTATAAACAGGTGGGCTGTAAAGGTCAGGTCTTGGGGCTAGCTGCTGACAAAAGTAAAGGAGAAAGACACATAGGAGGGAAACCCTGGAGTTTTCCCTAATATTCAACAGGTGGCCTTGGTGAGTTTTTCTGACTCATAATTATGTGTAGCCATCATGTCCCGCTGTTACCATTTAATCATGTGGTTTTAAACTGCCTTGAAACAAATGTCAGAGAGTATTAGAAGGCAAGACTCTGGGGCGCCTGGGTGGCTCAGTGGGTTGGGCCACTGCCTTCGGCTCAGGTCATGATCTCGGGGTCCTGGGATCGAGTCCTGCATCGGGCTCTCTGCTCAGCAGGGAGCCTGCTTCCTCCCCTCTCTCTCTCTGCCTGCCTCTCTGCCTACTTGTGATCTCTCTCTGTCAAATAAATAAATAAAATCTTTAAAAAAATTAAAAAAAAAAAGAAGACAAGACTCTGGTGTAAAAGTTATGAACCTGGCTGTGAAAATGTCTTACAAATGAAGACATATAAACATTTATAGCTAAATATTTATGACTTGAAGATTAGCGATTCACCTACATATGAAAAACCTCAGTCAGCCCCTCTTATCTGGCCGACAATCTGATGGTAAGGTTCTAGTCAGGAACTTCTACTATATATGATAATAATCGAAACTCTCTCCTCGTCTATCAATAAAAGTAATCTCTAGCTCTTTACCAGGCTCGAGCAAGCATCAATTTGTTTTCATACGAAGATAAATGGTTTTTTTAAAAAAGATTTACATATTTATTTTAGAGAGAGAGAGGAAGAGAGGGAACGAGTGAGCATGAGCAGGGACAGAGGGAGAGGAAGACATCTCAAGCCAACTCCTGGCTGAGCATGGGAGCCCAACATGGGGCTCAATCTCACGACCCTGGGATCATGACAAGCTGAAACCAACAGTCAGATGCTTAACCGACTGAGCCACCCAGGCACCCCCATACTAAGGGAAATATTTATTAAGAGCAATATAAAGCAGAAAGAAAATTCAGAGGTCCAGGACTAAAGTAGGTATTGGTATTAGGAAGTTAAGTTTGTCCTATATTTTTGATCCTTGGAATATTAATAAAATAGTTCCCTTAAAATTTTAAAATTCAGTTTTGTCTAAAAAGGAAGGAGTTAGCTTTTGTTAGCTCCTTCCATCTGACCCTAACCATTATGGCCTCAGAAATTGTGTCCTAGTAATGGATGTGGAGTAGTAGGAGGTGTCCTAGTAATGGAGTAATGGTGTCCTAAGTAGAGATTATGAAAGATCTACAGGAGTGCAGAAGGAAAATAATAAAACTCTATTTATATTTTTTATCTCATTCTTTTACATTTCAGTATGTTTATGTTTTATGTGCTTTATTATATGTACGTGCATGTAACTGTATATATAAATGAAAATACATTAAAGGGAGTGTTCAGACAATTTTAACTAATGAGATAAATAATTTTTAAAGTTTGCTGGGCACTGATCAGGGTTTTTATATTCTTCTCATTATTGTAGAATTTCATTTAGGGCATAGCGGGGTGCAGTTGGGTCAGCAATTGTAATTCCCTGCCCAACCTTAGCTCTGCTCTAGCACATGAGAACAATGCAGAATAATGGTCCCAGGTGAAAATGCTTGTTCTGATCTTTGTAGCAAATTTAAGAGAGTATAGTTCTAAAGCCTGAGAGTACTCAGCTTTTCTTATTGATCTTAATGTAGTTCTTTTTAAAAAATATATCTTATTTATTTTTTTGACAGACAGAGATCACAAGTAGGCAGAGAGGCAGGCAGAGAGAGAGAGGAGGAAGCAGGCTCCCTGCCGAACAGAGTCCCATCCGGGACTTGATCCCAGGACCCTGGGATCATGACCAGAGCCGAAGGCAGAGGCTTTAATCCACTGAGCCACCCAGGCTCCCGTCTTAATGTGGTTTTTAAGGAAATCTTCTATCATTTTATCCATGTTACACCTCTGTTTCCACCCCATCCTAGATTTAGTTTTAAAAAATAATTCCAGTGATATCACAGCCTTTATGTATGATTTTCATCATTTTGTTTTGTTTGTTTTTAACAGCTTTATTGATATATAAAAACCAAACATATTTAATATGTACAGTTTGATGGGTCTGGACATATGGAAACACTTGTGATACCATCACAACAATCAAGATAATTGAAATGCCTTCTGTTTTTAATTTCAAAGAAGTTCCATATTTGTGGAAAGTATGCAAATTAGAAAGAAAGGAGGGCAAAAATTAATAAATAATAAAATTAGAAAGCACTGATTGAGAAAAGAGGTACAGGTGTCCATTTTTGAAGTAGAATAACTATTCCTAAATGATCTGGGCATTGGACTAATATATGGAATATAGCCTCGGTCAAGATCTAAGGCTAATTCCTTTTTGAAGAGTACATGATGTAACATTCCATTTCAAATTAATGGAAACAAGCCTGCATCTACCCATGAAAAACTTGAGATACCACTAAATTACTTTCTAAATGTCACAGACACAAAGTTTTCCTTTTGTTAGGTATGAGACATTTCCTTCTTTGTCGAGAACTATCATAAATTCAGGCTAAAACTAAGCAAATGCCAATCAAAATACAATATGAAGATAATAAGAGCCAAGGTACAGAAACTTACAGTTCTCCTGACAAAAATGTGATAGATTTGTTATTTTTGATGGAGTGCTTCACTATGTGTAGTGACTTAATGTATAATTTTGCACAGCATAGCCTGGACCATCTCCATGCCTTCTGAAGAACTTTAGATTGTAAGCATCTCGGCACCAGAGAAGAGGGCTTGTTAGATTTTATTTCCCCAGTGCCTAGCACAGTGACTGGGGTATTACCAACAGCAGCTAAACACTTAATAAGTATACTAGTTTAAGGATAGGAAGAAAAGGAAGAAAGGAGCAAAGACCATCACTATTAGAAAAATGGTCACAGAGACACAAGTACATAGAGCAAAATTATAGTCGGATGGAGGGCAATGCTCAAATTAGTATGAATCTCCCATAAGTTCTTTCTGGCAGAACCACAGAGATACTGATGCATTGTCTGGTCAGTGGTTTTTAAACCTGGTTGAACATTAGGGCCACCCAAGGAGCTTATACTGACACCTAGGCCCCACCCCCTGGACCGTTTATATCAGAACCCTGGGATTAGGGACCAGGTGTTGGTAGTTTTCAAAGATCCCAAGGTGAGTGGGCTGTGCAGCCTGGTTTGAGGACGCTGACTTCCCAAACTTCCCAGAAATGTTTTGCTGCATTTCACTCTTTTACTTTCTTATGGGCGTTCTTATCTGATGTAATTCCCCTTTCAGCAATCAGCCGTGTTGGTGTTATTTTGCTCTGCTTTCAGTGATATGTCATTTTGGAAGGTCTTGTTCATCTTCATGTTCTTGTTTCAAATGCTGTCTGATTTTTCCTCATCATCTGTTTCAGAACAAGAATTTCCTGTGCTCCATCCTGTGACAGAGACACATGTTGGCACCACAAAGCAGTGATCTGAAGGATAATAAATATGCACGACGAAAGAAACGAAGCCATTTTCATCAGGACTCTAAAATGTTCAGTAAATCCTTCTTTTGCTTCTGATACTGGGGAAGTGGCTGTCCTGTCAAAGTCCATCAGAGAATTTTTCCCTGAGCCTGCAGTTAGAGAATTTGCAGATCTAAAGAGTGGAGTTCTCCTTTACGCGTTGTAATTTGTCTTTTACAAGAATTACTTTGATTTCACTTTGCTAAATGGAGGACTGTATAAAAATTGAAACCTCTGTGTTTTGGAAGGGTGCACATGGCAATTCTGAGAGTGTAAGTGGATGAGTTTCAAGTAAACTGTCTCAAATCTGGTGGGTTACCAGATTAAAATTTCCTTGGATTATAAACAAAGTATCCATGAACTGAATGTGAATGATAGGAAAAACAATTCTACTCCTCACAAACACAAATCTCAATTCCAAAGTGAATTTTTTGGACCAATAAATGCTAGACTGTATTATTTTATGTCTTTATATAGAAATGCCTTTTTTCTTCTTTTGCAGAGTTGCCTTTTTCCGTATAAGTGTTATTTGTTTAAAATTATGATTGAACAATAACAATTATGTGAAGACACTTGCTGTGTGTAATGGTTTCTCTCAGAGTATTTTACAGATACGTTTTCAACCCCATGAGAACTAATGCCCCAATTTAAAAACATATATTTTATCATCCTAAAATAAAATTCTTAGGTAATTTAATCTAGCTTCAACATAGTTGTATATATGTTAATATTCTCAGTGTAATGTAAAAAGAAAAATAAATTCATAGTAAATTTATTGTGCTTTTTTTCCCTCAGCACAGCCAGACTGGGAGACCTAATAACTATAGTCAGATGCTTGTTCTTACACTGAGAATCACAGTGTATACAGATATTGCCTGAAACAATGGTGCTATTGGGGTAAGTTCATAATGATTGGCATATTCTCAGATGATATAATTCTTTGAAAATGGTGAACCGCTGTGCATGTTACTCTTTTTTTAAAAGACTTTATTTATTCGACAGGTAGAGATCACAAGTAGGCAGAGAGGCAGGCAGAGAGAGAGAGGAGGAAGCAGGCTCCCCGCTGAGCAGAGAGCCCAATGTGGGCCTCGATCCCAGGACCCTGGGATCATGACCGGAGCCAAAGGCAGAGGCTTTAACCCACTGAGCCACTGAGGCGCCCCGACAGTATTCTTTTAAAGAAGGCTACATTAGGCTCTATGTTCAGAGAGTCAGCGACTGGATTTTTACCTGCAAGAATATCCAGAGAGATCACCGAAATTTGGGTGGAGAATGTGGGAAGCTTTGTTGGGTGGCTCTGCCCAATGTACAATACGGATGATTCTTCCTACTAAATGCCAAGTGTGCTGAGCATTCTGGCAACAAAAATGTCATTGAGCATTTCCCAAACACTTCTTCAAGGTGATACCACTACCATTGGAAATCACGGATGCAGCCTTCCCCTTTGTTTTAAATGAACAAACTCTGCTCACCTCAAGGGCAAATTAGGTTTAAAAACTGAAGTAGAAACAGCTTAAGTTTCCTGTGGTCCACTTTAAATACAGGGAACTTGGGGTGCCTGGGTGGCTCAGTGGGTTAAAGCCTCTGCCTTCGGCTCAGGTCATGATCCCAGGGTCCTGGGATCGAGCCCCGCATCAGGCTCTCTGCTCCATGGGGAGCCTGCTTCCTCTTCCTCTCTCTCTCTGCCTACCTCTCTGCCTGCTTGTGATCTCTGTCAAATAAATAAGTAAAATCTTTAAAAATAAATAAATAAAAATAAATACAGGGAACTCTTCAACAGGCAGATTTTTCTTGCTCTCTTGCCTTTACTTAAGTTTCTATCACAAGTTCCTAAATTCACTGACGTTTCGAACTTAGTATTCCTTCTTGCCCATCACACTTCCACTTCATTCATGAGTTCCATCCCTTCCTTGGTCTGCGTTCAAGTCCTGGATCTCCCACTTTTTTGCTGTGCAGTTTGAGCATCTTGCCTAACCTCTTTGATCCTCAGTTTCCTCATCAATGAGAGAATTGCAGTCCTCATCTCAGGATTTTTAGGAAGGTATGCCTGACAAAAAGGCTTCTCAGAGTACAACACAAAAGAATAGTGCCAGCAAACTTGGACTTTCCCACTCCGCAGAGAAAGCTGACATCTGAGAGATGGGTTCCATTTACAGTAGTCAAGTGGGCTGGGTGACCTGTGTCCAGTACACAGACATGCATGAAAAGATAAATTAAAAATTATCAGAATACTGAGAGGCAGTAAAATACTATGACTAGTTAATGACATGCCTCAGTTTGAGATCATCTCTAAAAGTAATAGACTTCCCAGTGGGACTTCAGTGGCTCAATTCATTGGTCCAAATAGTGTCTTCCTTGGATAGAGTTTGGATGATCATTGACCAAGTTTGTGTCTTTTTGCTTTACATGTCCATTGCTGACCTGCTACACCTCTAATTAACACATATTCTCTTTATTGTGTGTCTTTGGATAATATTCAAAGGAGTGTTATTTTTCCCCTTATGCTCAAGGAGCACTCTCTCTGCTTCTCCCTATATACTGGCTACAGGTATCATTGCCCAGTTATTTACAGGAGTAAACAAGGCTTTAATATCCTAATATTGAACCTGATTCATTTATTCATTCAATCAACCTTTAATAATCTTCTAACAATAATTCTCATTTCTTCAGGTGATGCTTCCTGGGTGGTGCTGTTGCTATTGGTTTGGGAATCATGCTTTGGAAAACTATGGTACTATGATCTGGGGATAGGGCGGTAAGTGAAGGAGTCTGATTATTCAAGAGCCTTTCAGATGCAATTGTAGTACCTCTGATTGTAACACTATTATAAAAGATTCACTATGGCTGTTTCAAGATGAAATAGAAACACATCACAAAGTCAGTAAGCCACTTGAGAAAGAGTTAGCAAAAGCTTCTCTGAAGAGTTGACATTGTGTAGAGACCTGAACATAGAGTAAGTTGGTCAAGTAAGAGAAAAAAAATTGGCAGGGAGGGTAGTATGGGAGACCTAAGTAGTGAGCCTGACATTGGGGAAGGATAAAGAACTTAAGAATGATATAGCTTCACACATAATGCAAAGCATGTGGTAAAGGCATACCTTTGGGAAGGACTGAGTGATGGTAGATATTAAATCAAGTCCAGCAGAAATTAGGTCAGAGCAGGTGGAAAGCAAACACCAGGATGTGCAGACAAACAAAATTAGAGTTGCCAGGAATTTAAAAGGAAGAAAGGCAACCAAATCACAAACTGATAAGGTGGGTCCAGATGAATCTGTGTGAATGGTATTTGTTAGGGTGCATTTAGGTATTTGCTCAACACATTCAGGTCTCCCCTCTCAAAAATGACTCTAAGCTTTTAACATTTGATGACTTTGGTTGCCTCATGGGATCTCTGGGAGAAAAAACACAGCCAAGACAAAAATCCAAGCATTATGCCAATCTTTGACATTTTGTTACCTGACAAATATAAGATTCTAATTTGTTTTGGCAAACACATGGACCTTTGGATTTCTGTTTAGATACTTTGGATTAACCAGGAGACTAATGAGAAGGAAAACAATGTTGTCACGTTGTGGATTAGAATGTATGCCAAACCAAGATAGCAAAAATAAACTGCACTCTACAATATACCACTACACCTAGGTATCAAACAGGAACTGTAATTGCACTGAAACATGAGTCCAAAACTGGGATGGACCACAATAATTTGCTGAACTCTGGAAATATTTTTTTGAAATGTGTGCTAAACTGCAAATTAGAAAACCAAAAGCCAACCATTTAGTGACCCTATTTGAACTAGAATTGAACTTGTATTTTATTTGTGCTTACTTAAATGTACAAACATAATTTTCCAAACTAAATCTAAAGGGATCTGACCTATAGTCTGCTTGAGCCCTAGTTTTTAAATATATATATTTTTTCAATGACAGAAATCTGTGGCCAATGTTAAACTCACTTGGGTAGAAACTACTGATATTTCAGGATTCTTGCTTTAAAATTAACTCTGGTCTCTGAATGGCCTGCTGCAAGGTACTGTCTTCAAAATGTACTATGCCAGGAATGGTTCATTTTTCATGGTAATAAATAGATCAACCATCTTTGATCAATGGGTAGGCTTTAAATAAACAACTACACAGAACCAGTCAATCAAATCGATAACTCACAGCCTCTCTTCATAAGGACTTCTTTTCCATTCAGACGCAGCTGGTATCAGTTTTCATTCGTTGGTACTCTTCTCATCCATCCTAGGTCTTTATCTCTTGAAGCAGTTTCCTATCTTCTTTCTCATGAGTCCAGCTTCTTATCATACCCCGGATTAGCCTAGAGTGTTGGGTACAGGGTGACATCTGGTAATGGTGAAGGGAAAGGGAAGAGACAGAGAAATAAGATGTTTTATTTTGCTAGTATACAGACTGCCAAGGGGACTCTGGAGTATCTCCTTATTCCGGCTCCCATTTCTTACACCAAATACTCTTCTCCAGTTGTTTCCTTGGCCCTTATTTCTGTAATTGAATGCCAGGAACAAATTAACCCAACTGTTTTTCTAAGTGCAGGTGAATCAGATTTCAAGGAAGTGGGGAAGTGAGTGAAGGAGGCAGGGGGGAAAGGAGAGAGAGTTGAAGGAAGGAAGGAAAACAGAAAGGAAAGGGGAAGGGAATGGTGGATAGAAATCGATGAAGGAATGAAAGGATAGGTTGAAGACCTAGAAAGTGTCTCTTTATTGTGTTTTTTTTTCCATCATCATAAAAATATAAACCTTCAGAAAAACTCCCAAGTGCTATACGATTTCTTTAGGGATAAGAGAGGGGAGAAAATTTACAAGATAACATTCTATTTATAGAGGACCAAGGATAAGAAAAGCCTTGGTCATGGGCAACTACTGGCGGCTAAGGGAAATGGAGAACCAGATCATTCACTGAGAATATTTGCTGAAATAAAAGAAACCAGATATTTGTAAGGCTACTTAGAAGAGAGGGAAAGTAGGTTTAAGTGGGTTAGGGCTAACATTATATACTAGTGCTTCTCAAACTGCATAGAATTCACTTGAGAAGCTTGCTAAAATGCAGAATCAGATTCTATAAATATAGGGCAGAGACTGAGATTCATTTCTTTTTTTTTTTAAGATTTTATTTTATTTATTTGACAGAGAGAGATCACAAGCAGGCAAAGAGAGAGAGAGGAGGAAGCAGGCTCCCTGCAGAGCAGAGAGCCCGATGCGGGACTCGATCCCAGGACCCTGAGATCATGACCTGAGCCGAAGGCAGCGGCTTAACCCACTGAGCCACCCAGGCGCCCCCTGAGATTCATTTCTAACAAGCTCCCAGATGGTCCTCATCCTACTGGTGTGCAAACCTCCCTTGGATGGGCAAGGTTCTGACCTTTCTTATTTGTAACCACTTGTAGGCCCCCTACCTACTTTATTTTTTTTAATTTTTTGTCTTTTTAATTACTTTTCAGTGTACTAGAATTCATTGTTTATGCACCACATCCAATGCTCCACAATACCCACCACCACGCTGGCCCAACTTCCCATCCTCCACCCCTTCAAAATCCTCAGATTCTTTTTCAGAGTCCACAGTCTCTCATGGTTCATCTCCCCCTCCAATTTCCCTCAACTCCCTTCTCCTCTCCATGTCCCCATGTCCTCTGTGTTATTTCTTATGCTCCACAAATGAGTGAAACCATATAATAATTGACTCTCTCTGCTTGACTTATTTCACTCAGCATAATCTCTTCCAGTCCCGTCCATGTTGCTACAAAAGTTGGATATTCATCCTTTCTGATGGAGGCATAATACTCCATAGTGTATATGGACCACATCTTCCTTATCCATTAGTCCGTTGAAGGGTATCTTGGTTCTTTCCACAGTTTGGCGACCGTGGACATTGCTGCTATGAACATTGGGGTACAGATAGCCCTTCTTTTCACTACATCTGTATCTTTGGGGTAAATACCCAGGAGTGCAATTGCAGGGTCATAGGGAAGCTCTATTTTTAATTTCTTAAGGAATCTCCACACCCTTCTCCAAATTGGCTGCACCAACTTGCCTTCCCACCAACTGTGTAAGAGGGTTCCCCTTTATCCACATCCTCTCCAACACACATTGTTTCCTGTCTTGCTAATTTTGGCCATTCTAACTGGTGTAAGGTGGTATCTCAATGTGGTTTTAATTTGGATCTCCCTGAGGGCTAGTGATGATGAACATTTTTTCATGTGTCTGATAGCCATTTGTATGTCTTCATTGGAGAAGTGTCTTTTCACATCTTCTGCCTATTTTTTGACATGATTATCTGTTTTGTGTGTGTTGAGTTTGAGGAGTTCATTATAGATCTTGGATATCAACCTTTTGTCTGTACTGTCATTTGCGAATATCTTCTCCCATTCTGTGAGTTGCCTCTTTGTTTCATTGACTGTTTCCTTTGCTGTGCAGAAGGTTTTGATCTTAACGAAGTCCCAAAAGTTCATTTTCGCTTTTGTTTCCCTTGCCTTTGGAGACATATTTTGAAAGAATTTGCTGTGGCTGATACAGAAGAGGTTACTGCCTATGTTCTCCTCTAGGATTCTGATGGATTCCTGCCTCATGTTGAGGTCTTTTATCCATTTTGAGTTTATCTTTGTGCATGGTGTAAGAGAATGGTCGAGTTTCATTCTTCTACATATAGCTGTCCAATTTTCCCAGCACCATTTATTGAAGACACTGTCTTTTTTCCACTGTATGTTTTTTCCTGCTTTGTCAAAGGTTATTTGACCATAGAGTTGAGGGTCCATATCTGGGCTCTTTACTCTGTTCCACTGGTCTAGATGTCTGTTTTTATGCCAGTACCATGCTGTCATGGTGATCACAGCTTTGTAGTAAAGCTTGAAATCAGGCAATGTGATGCCCCCAGTTTTGTTTTTCTTTTTCAACATTCCCTTACAATTCGGGGTCTCTTCTGATTCCATACAAATTTTAGGATTGTTTGCTCTAGCTCTTTGAAAAATGCCAGTGGAATTTTGATCGGTATGGCACTGAAAGTATAGATTGCTCTAGGCAGTATAGACATTTTAACAATGTTTATTTTTCCAATCCATGAGCATGGAATGGTCTTCCATCTTTTTGTGTCTTCTTCAATTTCTTTCATGAGTGTTCTTTAGTTCCTCGAGTACAGATCCTTTAGCTCTTTGGTTAGGTTTATTCCCAGGTATCTTATGGTTCTTTGTGCTATAGTAAATGGAATCGATTCTGTCATTTCCCTTTCTATATATTTTCATTGTTGTATAAGAAAGCCACTGATTTCTGTACATTGACTTTGTATCCTGCCACATTACTGAATTGCTGTATGAGTTTCTAGTAGTTTGGGGGTGGAGTCTTTTGGATTTTCCATATAAAGTATCATGTCATCTGTGAAGAGAGAGAGTTTGACTTCTTCATTGCCAATTTGAATACCTTTTCTCTTCGTTGTCTGATTGCTGTTGTTAGGCCTTCTAATACTATGTTGAACAAGAGTGGTGAGAGTGGGCATCCTTGTCGTGTTCCTGATCTCAATGGAAAGGCTGTCAGCTTTTTCCCATCAAGGATGATATTTGCTCTGGGTCTTTCATAGATAGATTTGATGAAGTTGAGGAATGTTCCCTCTATCCCTATACTTTGAAGCATTTTAATCAGGAACAGATGTTGGATTTTGTCAAATGCTTTTTCTGCATCAATTGAGAGGACCATGTGGTTCTTCTCTCTTCTCTTATTGATTTGTTCCATCACATTGATTGATTTGTGAATGTTGAACCATCCTTGCAACCCAGGGATGAATCCCACCTGGTCATGGTGGATAATATTTTTAATGTACTGTTGGATCCTGTTTGCTAGGATCTTGTTGAGAATCTTAGCATCCATATTCATCAGTGATATTGGTCTGACATTCTCCTTTTTGGTGTGTTCTTTACCTGTTTTGGGATAAAGGTAATGCTGGCTTCATAAAAAGAGTCTGGAAGTTTTCCTTCTGCTTCCATTTTTTGAAACAGCTTCAGAAGAATAGGTGTTATTTCTTCTTTGAAAGTTTGGTAGAATTCCCCAGGGAATCTGTCAAGTCCTGGGCTCTTGTTTTTTGGGAAGTTTTGAATCACTGCTTCAATCTCGTTACTAGATATCAGTCTATTCAGGTTGTCAATTTCTTCCTGGTTCAATTTTGGAAGTTTATAGTTTTCCAGGAATGCATCCATTTAATCTAGGTTGCTTAACTTCTTGGCATATAACTGTTGATAATAATAATTTCTGATGATTGTTTCTACATCCTTGGTGTTAGTTGTGATCTCTCCCTTTTCATTCATAATTTTATTAATTTGGGCCTTCTCTCTTTTCTTTTAGATTAGTGTGGCCAATGGTTTATCAATCTTATTGGTTCTTTCAAAAAACCAGCTTCTCATTTCATTGATGCATTCTACTGTATCTCTAGGTTCTATCTCATTGATCTCTGCTCTAATCTTGATTGTTTCCCTTCTTGTGTGTGGAGTTGGCTTAATTTGTTGTTGATTCTCCAGTTCTTTAAGGTGTAAAGACAGCTGGTGTATTCTAGATTTTTCAATTTTTTTGAAGGAGGCTTGGATGGCTATGTATTTCCCCCTTAGGACTGCCTTTGCTGTATCCCATAGGTTTTGGAATGAAGTGTCTTCATTCTCCTTGGTTTCCATGAATTGTTTAAGTTCTTCTTTGATCTCCTGGTTGATCCAAGCATTCTTAAGCAAGATGGTCTTTAGCTTCCAGGTGTTTGAGTTCCTTCCAAACTTTTTCTTGTGGTTGAGCTCCAGTTCCAAAGTATTGTGATCTGAGAATATGCAGGGAATAATCTCAGTCTTTTGGTATCAGTTGAGCCCTGATTTGTGACCTAGTATGTGGTCTCTTCTGGAGAAGGTTCCATCTGTGCTTGAGAAAGATGAGTATTCTGTTGTTTTAGGGTGGAATGTTCTGTATATATCTATGAGGTCCATCTGGTCCAATTTGTCATTCAGTGCTCTTGTTTCTTTATTGATTTTCTGCTTTGATGATCTGTCTATTACTGAGAGTGGCATTTTAAGATCTCCTACTATTAATGTGTTCATATCAATATGACTCTTTATCTTGAATAACAGCTTTCTTATGTAATTGGCTGCTCCCATATTGGGGACATAAATATTTAGGATTGTTAGATCTGCTTGGTGGATAGTCCCTTTAAGAATGATGTAGTGTCCTTCTGTATCTCTGACTACAGTCTTTAGTTTAAAATCTAATTTATCAGGTATGAGAATCACTATTCCAGCCTTCTTTTGAGGCCCATTGGCATGAAAGATTCTTCTCCATCCCTTCACTTTCAGTCTGAGTGTATCCTTAGGTTCAAAATGGGTCTCTTGTAGACAACATATGGATGGATCCTGTCGTTTTATCCAATCTGTAACCCTGTGTCATTTTATGGGCACATTTAGGCCATTCACACTGAGAGTGATTATTGAGAGATATGTTTTTATTTACATCGTGTTACCTGTGAAGTCTTTGTTTCTATAGATTGTCTCCATATATTACTGTTCAATGATATTCTCAGGATTTTTTCTCTTTTATAGAACCCCCCTTAATATTTCCTACAGTGTTGGCTTGGTGGTCACATACTCTTTTAAACCTTGCCCGTCTTAGAAGCTCTTTATTTCTCCATCCATTTTGAATGTCAGTCTTGCTGGATAAAGTATTCTTGGCTGCATGTTCTTCTCATTTAGTGCCCTGAATATGTCTTGCCAGCCATTTCTGGCTTGCCAGGTTTCTGTGGACAGGTCTGACATTATTCTGATGGGCTTTCCTCTGTATGTAAGGAATTTCTTTGCCCTAACTGCTTTCAAGAGCTCCTGTCTACAATTATGATTCATCATCTACACTATCAGGTGTCTTAAGGTCTTTCTAGATTCTATGATCTTGGAGGCAGACATTTCTGCCTCTAGTACACGAACACTGGTTCCATTCGCGAGATTGGGAAAATTTTCACAGAGAATTTGTTCAACTATATCTTATGGTCTTCTTTATTTCTCCTACCCCTCAGGGATTTCAATAATTCTGACATTGGAACATTTCATGGCATCATTTAGTTCCCTAATTCTGTTTTCGTGGCTTCTAAGCTGTTTGTTCCAGGCTTCTTCCTGATCCTTTTTCTCTGTTTGTCCTCCAGATCACTAATTCTATCTTCTGCCTCAGTTGCCCTAGCTTTTAGAGAATTTGGATTAGATTGGAACTCATTAAGAACATTGTGAACATCATCCCTGGTGGCTTTCACTTCTGCTCTAATCAGTTACATTTTGTCATCCATGGCTTTCTCCAACCTAGCTATTGCCTGGATAATTGTTCGCCTGAATTCCCTTTCCAACATACTGTCTATGTCCATATCCAATAGCTCTGATGCAGAATGCCCAGTCTCTGAATTTTTCTTCTGTTAGGCATTCCTCCTCCTAGTCATTTTGGTGAGAGATGGCAGAATAGATGTGTAGCTGAATGTATCGACTATGGTGCAGGTAAGGTGCATCCTGGAACACTTCTGAGCAATCAAGAGTCCCCACCCAAAAGAAAGAAAAAAGAAAAAGAGAGAGAGAGAGGGAGGGAGAAAAAAGAAAAATAAACTAAAAGAGAAGACCCAGCCCAAATGGGCCCCAAGGTATGATTTATGAAGTATACAAACAAAAACAGACAAACAAAAGGACCAACAAAAGTAGATGACAAGAGAAAAAATAAATAAATAAAAACAACAAAAAATGAACCTCGTCAAAAAGAACCCCAAGTATAAGATTTATATACTACCAGGACAAACACAAATACACAGAAACACTGGCAGAAGAAAAAGATGGGAGAGTGGTTATCAATTCTCAGTGTGGGCAAGGAAGGTTATTTTGATTCTTCCTGGATGTATCTTGATATCTTTGTTAAAGGACTCAAGTTTCCTAAGATAAAGGGGGATTAAAAGCTGGTTTACCTATAGGGGTAGCATTGATTGGGGAAAGGGGATTAACTTGAAGCTTATCTCTATATGATTATTAAAACTAAACTAAACTAAACTAAACTAAACTTAAATTAAAAAATTAAAAAATAGAAAAGCAAAAGAAAAACACAGGTATATGTATCAAAAGTTCAGGTTAAAAGGTTATTATGGAATTTAATGTACTGGACATCTCCCTGTGATGTAAATAGGTTAAAAAGTTATGTATAAAAAAAATGAAAAGAACCAGAATAGTGGGAACGAATTAAAAATAAAAGTTGGGGTACCTGGGTGGCTCAGTGGTTAAAGCCTCTGCCTTCAGCTCAGGTCATGATCTCAGGGTCCTGGGATCCAGTCCCACATCAGGCTCTCCGCTCAGCAGGGATCCTGCTTCCCCCCCCCACCCCCCACCCCCCGCCTCTCTGCCTACTTGTGATCTCTCTCTCTCTCTGTCTAATAAATAAATGAAATCTTAAAAAAAAATAAAATAGTTGTAGCTATGAAGTAGTGGTGGGTGTCCTCTTGTCTTTTTTGGGGGGGTGGCTTTCTGGGGGAGGGGCCTGCTGCGTGGGTTTTCAGGGCGTCTTGCTAGAGTTAAGTCCTCGGGTCCCTGTCAAGGGGGTGGGCTCTGAGGAAACCGGTTTTTCAGGCTATTGTTCTCTGGAGATTTTTTTGTTTGTTCATTTGTTTTCTCCCCCTTTGGCAGCTTTTGATGGTTTTTGGAGGTTTAGAGGAAAGCAAACTGCCCCCGGACCTCCCTCTCCGAGAGAAGCCTCAGTCTGTTCCCCTGTGGGTGCTCCAGAGCACATAAACCCCCCTCTGCCACTGGCAGAGCACGTTCCCAGTCACAGTCTCTGGGGTCACAGGAACTCCCAATTGTACCCAAAACCACGAGAAATACTCGCCACGGCTGTCTGGGCAGCTCCAGGCTGCCAAAGAGGTTCCAAGCAGCGACCGCACACTGAGATTTTCCCGCTGGCCCAGACTGGGAGCGCCTGGTCTTTCTGGGTCCGAGAGCGCCGGGCTGGTGCCTGCGCGACTCAGACTCTGGACGCATGGCGCACGCGGAGACTGCAAAACGCTGTTGTTCTGCCAGCTGGTGAGGCTCCCTCACCCTCCCGGGCACCACCACCCAGACACTCTCAGGCATGCCCCTGGCTCAGGGACCAAGACCTGGCTTCTTTGCTGCACTCTCTCTGGCTCAGCACCAGCGGTGGCTGTCCTGGGTGGGTGGACTTAAACCCCTGTCCCTAACCGCCCCGATTCCCACAATTTCCCCCCGCGATCCTTTGCTCTTCTTGAGTGCTTTCAGCCAGACTCCAAGTTACTGCTGGTCCCCAGTCACAGGGCACTCTCGTACTGGAATAGTACTTTCCAGTGGGTCACTTCTGGTGGCTCCCTCCCCCTTTTATCTTCCAGTATCAGTCCGATGTTCCCACTCTGCTTTACCTGCCCACGGGTGTCTTCTGTGCCTGTAGAGATCCAGACGTGTATAATTCTGGTCTCAGGCTGATTTCATGGGTGATCGGAGTTCTTTGCTAGCTAATCAGCTCACTTTAGGGGGCAGGTTGAAAAGGCGCCTCCTCCTACTTCCAGCCATCTTGTCTCTCCCCTACCTACTTGAGATGAGGCAGATCTATGCCTACATTTCTGCAGTGGAACTTGAAAAATACTTTTTCAAATATGTTTAATTTTTTCCCAAAAATGTAGTGTATTATTCCGTACAGTATTAGGTTTTTTGGTACTATACTTCAGGTGCAATATGATGTAAATACACTTTTGTAGAATGACCTGGGTACTGAGCCAGTTTATAAAGCACATTGGGAAAAAAATCCATTTATGACTAGGTCATCACTTTTTTAGAATGAGGATAGGAAAACTAGTCCAGAATTTTGAGACTGTGAAGTCCAATCTCATCATAGTAGTTTGTTTTAGAATGAGCATATTTTGGGAGCCCATTATCTATGTGGATGTTTATGATGCCAATGATAGTGAAGTTAGGGACACCCAGGTTAGGACTGATGCAGTTGATGTGTTTCATGTAGAGTGGAAATGAGAAAGAAAATTCTTTTTTAAAAAAAATATTTTATTTATTTATTTGACAGAGAGAGAGATCACAAGTAGGCAGAGAGGCGGGGGGGGGGGGGAAGCAGGCCCCCTGCTGAGCAGAGAGCCTGATGCGGGGCTCCATCTCAGGACCCTGAGATCATGACCTGAGCCGAAGGCAGAGGCTTAACCCACTGAGCCACCCAGGTGCCCCGAGAAAAAAAATTCAAATTCAACATTTCTTTTAGGCCTTAAATGTAGAGGTGTAAAATCCATAGGAATTTGACTCACTATCTTTGCAATATATTATTTTTAAGATAATAAAGAATCATTCCTGGCAGTCATTAGTAATATAGGTAATTACAGTGTGTTTAATACAAATATTGTTTTCTATTTCCAGAAATGTCTAGTGATCAAGAGAAAAAAACACATCCACAAAATAACATGTCATATAGTTATCCCAGGGAGCCTGCTTTCTCTTCTTAACTGATTTCTGTAAAAGTAACTTTATACATAGTGGCAACTTTGAGTTCCCTGAAGCGCTTATGTTAAAATGTGTCAAAGTATTAGTAACAAGTTAGACTATGGGGTGGGGAGGGACTCCAGGAAATGAAAATGTGCCACCAGCTGCCCTTTTGCCAAAAGCCACATTTTGTTGGCTGATGTGTTTGTTTCTTGGTTTCTTTGTTTTTTTAACTTAGAGATGAAAGTTCCTTATTTTATTTTAAAGATGTATTTGTTTTGAGAGAGAGAGAGAGAGAGAAAACACTCACATGAGTAGGGGGAGGGGCAGAAGGAGAGGGGGACAGACTCCCCGCTGAGTGGGAAGCCCCAATACAATGCGGGGTTCTACCCCAGGACCCTGAGGTCACAAACTGAGCTGAAATTAAGAGTCAGCTACTTCACCAACTGAGCCACCCAGGCACACCTAAAGATGAATATTTCTGTAACTGGTAGAACAGTCTTCTGTTTTTGAGCGCAATTATTTTGTTTTGACTTATTTTTAAAGCTCCAACAAGAAATGGAACTATATTTTAAAACAAGGTACCATTGCTATTAAGTTTCTTTCATTTTCCATATATAGCTAATGAAACAAAGCAAAAATTTAGGGGAGTAGTTTTTTTTGTTTTTTAAGATTTTTATTTATTTATTTGACAGAGATAGTGAGAGAGAGCACAAACAGGGGGAGCAGCAGGCAGAGAGACCAGGAGAAGTAGATCCCCGCTGAGCAGGAAGCCGGAGGTGCCTCTGCATTCCAGGACTCTGGGATCATGACCTGAGCTGAAGGCAGACACTTAACCTACAGAGCCACCTAGGTGCCCCAGGGAATAGTTTTAATAAGCAAGTGCTTTGGGGACCGCAGCTATCCGTGGTACCTGACACTTCAGTGTTAACTAGCTTTGAAATAACCTGCATAGTAAAGCACCGAGTTTTGGCATGATATTTTCAGTCTCAGTATGTAAACAAAAATTATTAAACTGCATAAACCTGTTTTATGCTGTAATTTTCATAGGAAGAAAATTCAAGGAAAGAGATTGTGAGATTAATGTATTGGTCTGGAGGAAATGAAGAAGTATCGGAGGGAAGATGTTCATTTTTTTTTTAAAGATTTTATTTATTTATTTGACAGAGCGAGATCACAAGCAGTCAGAGAGGCAGGCAGAGAGAGAGGAGGAAGCAGGCTCCCTGCTGAGCAGAGAGCCCGATGCGGGCCTCGATCCCAGGATCCTGAGATCATGACCTGAGCCGAAGGCAGCGGCTTAACCCACTGAGCCACCCAGGCGCCCGAAGATGTTCATTTTATGTGGCGCATGAATTGTCTCTTATAGGTAAAGTGACCATACTTTGTTTTCCCAGGCCATCTTGGCATATGCCCATTATCATAGCATTCTTTTCAGTTTAACATTTGTCCTGCATTTTTTAAAATGACTGACCATTTCAGGAAAAATATAATTAATATTTCCCTTCCTTTCAGGGACAGAATACAGAGTCTTCACTGATAAAACAAAGTGCATTCCACCAAGAGTGATTTCTTTATGGGAATGAATGCGTCCATCAGATCTCAGAAGTAGGTAGGAATAGGGGAGCCTGGGTGGCTCAGTTGGTTAGGCATCTGCCTTCAGCTCAGGTCATGATCCAGGAGTCTTGGGATAGAGCCCTGCATCAGGCTCCCTGCTCAGTGAGGAGACTGTTTCTCCCTCTGACCCTCCCCCTGTCTTGTGCTCTCTCCTCTCACTCCCTTTCTCTCTCAAATAAATATATAAAATTATTAAAAAATTAGGTAGGACTAATATTCAAATCTGCTGCTTAGTACTGTACCCACTTTGAAGTATCCTGACTGAGTGGTAGCCCAAGAATGGCCTAACTCTACATAGCCCCTGGGATTGGAGCAGTGGTATACATGGGAATTATAAATTAGATAGACATGAAATATGTGCGGACTGTAAAGGCCCAGAAGTCCTGGGATAAAGTATACAGACACTTGTCTGAATTCTCTTATTCAGTGGTGTTAATATCTATTGTAAAGTTACAACATTTTCTTTATTTTGATATGTTTTTATTTGAGTAAACTGTTTTAGTAACAGTGAGCTAAAAATGTTCATGCCTGATGAGAAACTAAGTGCTGAATTTCGGTTTCTTAGGAAAGTTGGTGATGAACTTATAACTTGTGCCATATGCTCGCTGAAATTTACCATCAACCATTGGATTGTTGCAGTGTTATCACTGACCTTATGGAAACCACCAAGACATAGACATGCTGAAGAAGCAGCAATATCTAATTCAAAGTTAGTAGTTATTTTAAGAAAGATGACAGTTTAATACTTAAAATCACAAAAGGTTCATTAGCATGTCACTCTATAAAAACCTCCTTTTCATTTAAACCAAAGGACTGTTCTTCTAAAGTAGTTTTGTTTGCCTTCATCCTCAAGGTTTCTTTTGACCACACAGGTTATTAAAGATGTAGACTTATATATTTATAATAAAATACTATAATTTTTGCAGAATATAGATATAAATAAGAATGAGATGATATCTATTGACCTGTAAAAAGTACATTCATAATTATAGCCAATCGAACTGTAATATTTTATCAAGCTAGGAGATACGTTTGTCAAAGAGCTTACAGATGATTATATAAAACTGAGGTTCAATACAAAAGATGTCAGTGTTTATTCTGTCTATTGTCCATGATCAGTCATATTTGAACTATTTTTTAAATCAACCTGTGTATTCTAAAATAATATCAAACTCTTCTGTAAATGAATCCTCCAATTTTTTGCATTCTAATAGAATTGTTTTTGGAAATCTTTTCACCAAAATATTTACTTAACAAAGAATCAAACAGTTTTAGCTCTGAAAACTTTCAACAAAGTTGGATTATTTAAAACAAAGCTTGAAAGCAGGAAGATATTGAAATTTATCCTTGCCAAAACTAGAAAATAACTGGAGATTTTAATGGTAATGCAAACAGTATGCAAGGCCTATCTATTTCTGAAATTCTGCAATTTTGTTTTGTAATTAAGAGAAAAATGATCTAAAGAGAGATGTAAAACAATATTATATACTGAAAAAACTCAGAAAATAATTAATTATTGAGAAATCCAGTACAAATGTTAAGAGCTTTTAGTAAAGCAGATTGTACAACCATAAAATAATACCTTTTATCTATTCAAATAGAAAAATCAGTTCGAAGATATAGTAGAAAAGTCTAAATTAATGATGAATGGAAAATACATAGTTTAGGTATTTAAAAAATATCCAAAACCCATATGATAAAAATAAAAATACAAAATATTCCTGAAAGACACAAAAATAGATTTTCACAAAAAGGAGGAAATGCCATTTACATAGGTAGAAAATTTTACCTTGTGAAAATGTCAGTTTTCCCTGAGTTAAATTTACAATGTTAACACAAACCCAATAAAGGAGTGTGTATATTGATTTCAAATTCATTTGATACAAAAAGCAAACAATAGTTGCCATGAACACCCTAAAAAAGAGGGTCAACAGAAAGTATGGTATTGGTATACTTACAGACAGGTAAGTGGAAAAAACAGAACCAAGTTCACTTGGAAATTTACAATAAAGACTGCATCTCAAGACATTGGAGAAAGGTATCTTGTTTAATAAATATTTTGAGATAACTAGATAAACCCATGGAAAAGGATTTTTCCCCCACATTATACTGTATACTGGGAAAAATACTAGAAATTGGGAAGGTATGTTAGGAAATTCCGAAAACATTAAATAATTAATATTCCTAATATATTAAAAGTTTCTAAAATAGAGCAAAGAAAAATACAAACAACATAATGGAAGAAAAGACTAGAGAGTAGATGGAAAAATAAGTTGCTTAACCATTTAAAAAATATTCAATATTGTTCACAAACAGAAATACAAAAATGAAATGATGTTGAATTACTTTTTCTCACCTGTAAGATTTTCAGTATCCATATGTTTGATTACTTGACAAGTTAGTGAAGATATGAGCATTCTTATATATTGTTGGTGAAATGAAAAAAAAAAAAAACAGTGAAATGCCCTATGAAGGGGAATTGGGAAATACCTAACAAAATTACACATTCATTTACCCTTTGACCAAACAATTCCACTTCTATGCTCCTAAAAAACACAAGCAAAGTTACAAAATAGTATGTGCACAGGGTTATAAAAGTCATTGTTTGTAATATTTGTACTATTCATAATAACAAGTGAACCAGAAACAAAATTTACATCAATATTGGTTTGTATCCACACAACGGAGCACATGCTGCTATAGAAAAGAATGCAGGACATCTCCTATCCCACTGTAGAGTGATCACTAGGACATATTACGTTAAATAAAACCAAAAAACTGAGATTAATGCGAATATAGTACCTATCATTTACAAAAGAAATAGAAATATAGTATATATGAGAAATAGAAAGGTAAACACAGACATATGTATACTTCATGGTAGAAAAAGAAAATAGAATCAAGATTATTTTGTATTCAGTACAGTTTTACTTGAGCTTACTAGGTATTTCAATACCTGCAATAGCTAATTTTGTTAATTAAAAATACGGCACAGAGAGAAAATAAAATTTTAAGGTTCACAATTTCCATGTATTAATCATAAAAAGCAACATTGAAGAAAATTGTAGACAATTTGTGAAAAAATAAAAAGTAAGGAAATGACATCAGAGCCCATTTTGGCTAAGAAATTGATTACAATGCATGGATTTGTACCAAGAATAAATATGTTGTTTATGTTTTATTGAGATGTAATGAATTTATAATATTGGGTAAGTTTAAGGTATACAGTGTGCTAATTTGATACATTTATATTTTGCGATATGATTACTACTGTAGGCCCTAGTTAACACCTCTATCATGTCATGTAATTATCATTTATTTTCTTTAAATATAAGTATTGCCAACTTCCATTCCCAAAAGTTTCCCAGTTTGGACAAGAATTTATATGATGATTTCTACTTCTAGTTCCTAGAGGACTCTGCTGCTAAATACACTAGCCCCAACACACACATAACCTGTAGGGTGTCTTCTCAAGGAGTATAACTCAATGGAAACCATGAAGTAGTGGAAAGGACAATTTATGTTTTCCCAAAGAATCTGGGCAGAATCTGAAACTCACTGAAATTAATAGAATGCCGCAGAAGTGACACTGGGCTAGTTCCAAACCTAAATCACTGAAGACGCAGCAGCTTTCACTCTACAGGCTCTTAGAAGCTAGTTGCAATGATGTGAGAAGCCCAAGTCACTAGGAGAAGGCGTAACCCGTCTTAGTTGAGATCCTAGACAAAAGCCAGCATCACATGTCAGCCACGTGGTTAGCATCTTTATCATTTCTACCCAGTTGAGCCCCACATGACAGCTGCCCCAGCTGACATGTGGAACAGACAATCCATAAAATCAGGAGAAATAATAAAATCATTTTTTTCAATTGAACTGCCTATTTTGAGATAATTGTAGATTAAAGTCCTGTGGTATGAAATATACAGAGATTGTATGTACCTTTTAATCAGTTTCCTCTACTGTTAACATCTTGCAAAATGATACAACATCACAAACATGGCATCGACATTGTTGCAATGCACTCAAGTTATTCGGGCTTCCCGGTTTTACTTATACTCATTTGTGTGTGTATTTAGTCCCAAGCAATTGGATTTCATGTGAAATTTTAGGCATCCAGCACTATAGCTAAGATCCAGAACAGGCCCATTGCCCTGAGGATTTCTTGCTGCCCTTTTTCTTTTATAACCAAGCTCACCACCCTACCCTAGCATCTCTAATCCCTAGCAACCAGTAATCTCATCTCCATTTCTAAAATTTAGCCTTTTAAAAAATTGTTATGGAAATGGGATTATACAGCATATATAATTTTAGGATTGGCTTTTTTCATTCAACATAATTCCCTGGAGATTCAAGTTACAATATTTGTCAGTAGTTTATTCTGGTTTATTGCTGAGTAATATTCCATGATATGGATTTAGCACAGGTTGTTTAGCCATCCACTCACTGATTTTTGTGTGACTACATTTTTATTTTTCTGGGATAATTGTCCAAATATGCAATTTCTAGGTCCTATGGTAGCTGCATGCTTCATCTTTTGTTGTTGTTTATTAATCAATCAATCAATCAATCAATTAATTAGTTTTTAAAAGAAACTGCTAAACCCTTTTTCAGAATAAAGTTGCCATGTCTGCAAAAAACCTTGCTAGGGTTGTGATAGGACTTGCATTAAACCTGTAGACCAGTTTGGGGAGAATTAATGTCTTTACTATATGAGTTTGCAATCCATGGATGCAGTATCTCTCCATTTTGTGTGTTTTCTTTGATTTTTTTTCATCAGCGCTTTGCACTTTTTATACATGATTTGTTAACTTCATACCAAACATTTCATTTCCTTTGGCGTTAATTGTAAATGGTACTATATTTTTAATTTTGGTCTATACAAACTCATTGTTAGTATACAGAAATGCAATTGATTTCTATGTATTGATTGTATCCTGTGACCTTGCTGAACATGCTTATAAGTTCTAGCAGTCATTTTGTGGATTCCTTGGGTTTTTTTTTTTTTTTAAGGGTGGAGGGACAGAAGAAGAGGGAGCGAGAGAATCTTAAGCAGGCTCCACACCCAGCACAGAGCCCCACTTGGGCCCTGATCTCAGGACCCTGAGATCATGACCTGAGTCAAAATCAAGAGTTGAACACTTAACTGAGTGAGCCACCCAGGTGCCCTGGGATGTTCTTCTTATACAGTCATGATATTTGTAAATAAGGATAATTTTATTTATTCTTTTCAATATGTATACCTTTTATATCTTTTGCTTGCCTTATTGAAATAGCTAGAACTGCCAATATTATGTTTAATAACAGTGATGAGAGTAGACATACTTGTGTTATTCCCAATTTTGGAAGTGGAAAACATTCAGTCTTTCACCCTTAAGTACAAAGTTAGCTGTAAGTCTCTTGTAAATGTTCTTTCTTATATTGACATAATTTCTCTTATAAACTTGCTGAGAGTTTTAAAAATCATAAATAAAATGCTTTATTTATTTACTCATTCATTTTTTTAACTGTAAATACTTTTTCTGAATCAATTGATAAGATCAGTTAATTGTATTTTTTTAGTCTGGTGATGTTCCAGTGATGATCCAGTCTTGCAAGCCTGAAATAAGCCCCACTGGTCCGTGGTATATAATTCTTTTTATACATTTTGATTCAATTTAATAATTTGTTGAGGCTTTTGGCATCTAAGATCATGAAAGATATTAGTCTATAGTTTTCTTTTTTGTACTGTCTTTTTCAGGTTTTGGTATCAGAGTGATAACTGTTCTATTTGAGAAGTGTGCCCCACACTTCTACCATCTGTAAGAGATTATATAAATTTTGTGTGAATTGTTCTTTAAATATTTGAAAAAGTTTTCAGTGAAGGCTTCTGGACCTGGACATTTCTTTTTCAAGAGTCTTTATATTACAAATTCAGAAACTTCAGTGGTTATGGGATTTGCTAATTTTCTCTCTCCTTTGATCAGTTGCTGAGAGGGAGGTGTTGAATTCTTAACTATAAATGTGGATTTGTTATTTTTCTTTTCAATCTGTCATTTTTGCTTCATGTTGTTTGAGCCTTTCTGGCACATACATAGTTAGAGTTGTTATGTTTTATTTTCTGATGGGTTTCTTGCATGTTTTTATACGATTTCATCTTGATATATTATGGTATTTTGGAGTATTTTTTTGGCATATAGTGTTCTTAGTTTCTATTCTGGTTATTTTGGTTATTACAATATCTAGGGGACATTAGAGTCTATTGCTATCAACATTTTACCATTTTGTGTGAAGTGTGCAAACCTTACTTTTATTTGGATCTTTTTACCTTCCTTTAAATATTGTTTTGAATATCAAATGTTGTTATAATTTTGTTTCAGTTATCAAATATGATTTCTAAATCCCAGGAGAAGGATAATATATTGGAAGACTTGTATTTCTTCTTGTTTTTCATTGTTTTGTTTTTTTCCCAACCTGCCAGATGCTCCAAGATTCTTTATTTTATCTCCTTTCTCTCTCTCTTTTTTTAAAAAGATTTTATTCATCTATTTGACAGACAGAGATCACAAGTAAGCAGAGAGGCTCGCAGAGAAAGAGGAGGGGAAGCAGGCTCCCCGCTGAGTAGAGAGCCCAATGCAGGGTTCGATCCCAGGACTCTGGGATCATGACCCAAGCCGAAGGCAGAGGCTTTTTTTTTTTTTTAATGTATTTATTTGACAGAGACAGAGATCACAAGTAGGCAGAGAGGTAGGCAGAGAGAGAGAGGGGAAGCAGGCTCCCTGCCAAGCAGAGAGCCTGATGTGGGGCTCCATTCCAGGACCCCGGGATCATGACCTGAGCCGAAGGCAGAGGCTTTAACCCACTGAACCACCCAGGCACCCCCTCCTTTCTCTTTAAATTTTTTCCTTTAAACATTCTTTAAGGATAGGCTTGTTAGCAACACATTCTTTTAATTTTCCTTAGTCAGGGAAATTCTTTATTTCTCCTTCATTCCTAAAAGAATTTCACCTGCTCTGGAACTCGGGCTTAACAGTTGTTTTCTTGAAAGAGGAGAAGCTGTTGGAGGAGGTCATTGAGAGCAGGTGACTTCTGGCTGACCCATGAACTGATCCAGGCCAATCAGAAGCTCTTTATCCCCTCCCCTTCCCTTCAAATTGTGCTTTCTGCTTACCTTCCCCACACTGGAAGCTTCCTCAAGGACGCTGCCTTGAGAGGCATGTTGTCTCGAGTATATCTGCTCTGTGTCCATGACTAGACCCCGTTCAGGTTTTTATATAAACATATAAGATTTGGACAAGCTGGTGTGGAGATCTATTCATCTTGCAGCTGCCCAAGACAAGCCTTCTAAGTAAGTTCTCTTCTTTATTAAACCTGCTTCCTGCCAATCTGGAGCTTTTTGTTTGGCTTCTCCTTGCCTTGTGCACACAGGAAATCTCGAGTTGGCTATGAACCAATTTGTCTGGAGGGGTTTCCTGTCTGTTAGGTGTTTGTGGACCATGTGAGTGCAGGGACACCCCCCCCCCCACCGCCCCATGCCAGCCGGTCTAATGTACTCCTTTGAGGGATTACACAGAACCTGCAGCGACAGAGAAGGGAAGTGCATGGCTGTGCTATGGGTGGATCTCAGCTGTGGGCAGTTGGACTGGTTACTGATGTCCACCTACAGGCTGGAGCCCAAGTTGGAAGAAAAGCGGAGGTTAGAGAGGGACCTGTGGATGTCTACAACTCTGCTAGCTTTGGGGCTGGTGGAGAAGAAGGGAGAGCAAGGAAATAAATTGGAGACATTCACATGCTGCTTTGTAAGGCCGGAATCATACAGGTGGTTGTGGATTAAGATCTGAGCACTTGTGACAAAGCCTGATTGGGACTCTAAAGAGGTGGAATCCCTAGGAAAGTGACGAGAGCAGAGAGGAGGATGTCGCGGTGACTGACCGTGAAATGTGCAACCCATCCCCCCATCCCCGCCGGCGGTTTGATCCCTAACATAAAGGAAAGCAAAGTTCAACAACAGTAACTCCAGCCCCTGGGGTAGCCCCAAATCTGGGAAATGTTCATGAGAAGATAGGCTCTCACTGAGCGCATCGATGGAGCTGCCAAGTTCCAGGAGAAGGCCAGGGTTCAGTGTCCAGGCACGGTTAGTGTGGCTATGGGATGTGGGTGGATGGCATGGAAAATGAGCAGCATCGCCACACATCCTGCCCTCCAGCAGCTCCTGCAAGGTGCTCAGGGGTTCAAGATACTCACTTTGTTATAGATGGGATTATTCTAGCTTGCATGGAGGCTTTGCCCAATGAAGAGAAACTTCTAGGCTTGTGGGACACAGGAAATCTATAGAGGGGGTACAGTAAATTCTTAGGGAGTGGGGAATTAGATGGGCAGTTTATACTCCTGTCTTGGAAGTCCCTGATTGGGCCACATTCACTGCAGCACCGAAAGCCGGGCTACTCCAGGCCATCCCCAGGACTTGGTATTGGACACTGATATCCATTATGAACCCACTGGTGGGACAAGATAGTTATAATGTTGGGCAATCCATTGCTGATCTGGGGGAGACTGGCAAATCCCAAAAATGGGTGCAGGCTGTGGGAAAGACCTGAGACAGAGAGGGGGATGGGGCTATTCCCACTGGTGCTTGGTATACAGATGGATCTAGTCAGGGTAGTTTGTCTACATGGACTGCAGTCGCTCTTTATCCCAACATAGACACCATCTGGATAGAAACAGGACTGGACCATGGTAGCCCCTGGTCTGAACTCAGAGTGGTTTGGGTGATGGTCACTCATGGTTCCTGGCCATTAACCCTTTGCACTGACAGTTGGAATGTTCTACAAGGATTAACCCTATGGCCTCAACAGTGGGAAGACCAGGGGTGGATTATCCTGAATAAGCTCTTGTTTCCCCCTACCACTTTGCCCCCAACCCAGCTACCATTTTGATGTTTCTGTATAGTAAAGTTTAAGGCCCAAGAGGGTGAGAAGACTTCCCGAGCCATGCTGCTTGTAGCAGGGTCCCCCTTGCTGGTGTATCTTGAATATGCAGTATCTTTGGGTGGAAGAGTAGTTGAATAAAGGAGCATGAACGTTCTTCTAACTCCTTGGTGTTCGTGGGGACCCTAGTAAGCCCCCATGCCACTGCCGCCATTTTCACGCGGTGTTTCGGTGTGATTTCTGTTCATTGAGGGGTGTGTGGAAGTGGGCATTGTGCTAGTGTAGGTTAGGAGGTCAGGAAATGCCAGGCCTGAGGAACCTTTTCCTGTTGGGTGAGAGTTGTAAAGTACTTTAAAGTCACATTTTCCCTCTATTTCTGGATTCTTCTCTACCTTTAACAGTTGTGTTTTGGGTTTGTTTGTTTTTGGCATGAGTACCGAAGGTTATAGTTGTACTTAGCACAGAGGAACAGGGAGACAGGAATTTGAGCCATCTTGTTTGGACCAGTATCAGATTTCTTTTACCAATAGAATGGATAGAAAATGACCTCTCATCCTTCTTGATTTGCATCGCCCTGGTTACTGTGGCTGAACACGTGTGGCTGAGCACCTTTTCATCTGTTTTTCTCCTGTATGTTTTCTCTTCTGTGAAAGGCCTGTGAAAGTCCATGTCTTTATAGCTTCTATTGCATTATTGGTCCTTATCCTCAAATAAGAGAAATTTGGTTTGAAACAGCAAACTCCCTTCAAAGAAAGAGGACAGCTGCTAAGGTCAAATAAAGAAACCTCAATTTCAAAGAATAAATAGCCGCCTCAGCTGTAGTAGCTGCCGGCCAATTGGTGGGAAGCTGAACTATGGTATAAGGAGTACTCCCAGTGTAGTCGAAAGGGGTTTTTCAAAAGAATTTTCCATGACCTGTTGGTTTCTATCTAGGTCCAAACCCAAGACTCTCTGCTGGGTGTTAAGAAAAGAGGACACAAGTGACAGGAAATTATTTGCTAGTGAGGTGGAGAGAAAGGGCCAGGGCTGGGTAATGTCGGGAGCCAGGCTCCATGCTCGATGCTCTCCATTAATCTTCATTTCTGAGTTTCTCCCTTCCTCAGTTTTTCAGTGTCCACGTGGCTCCCTTTCTATTCCCCCCATACCCCCACCCCCCTCGCCCATGCTGCCCCAGCCCCATAGCCTTCAGAACGCCCTCTTACTCCAGTGGCAAAGAATGCACGGGTTTTTGAAGACTACCTCTTAACCAAGCATCATTCTAAAATTGAATCCTGCATTTATGTATTTTATCCTTCAAACAGCTCCTTGAGATCCCAGTTTGCTGCACTCACAAGTCACGGTCTGTTTGGTAGAAAGAGGAAGATTAGGGGTGTTCAATAAGTAACCCAAACAAGGCCGCATAATTAATAAGTAGCAGTCTTGGGATTCAGCAAATACGCACAATCTTAATTATGCTTTAAAAAGAAAACGGAGGTCCTTTTCCTTGGTAATTTAAACACCTTATTAAACCGGGAGCTTTCACAAAGACATTTGCGCTTTAAGTTATTTCTTCACATAAAAGCACTTCTGAAGAATGAAGATGATCCCAGATCTAACAGGCTGGGGAGTGGCTGCCTGGGCCATCACAGTTTCAGAGTAACTCTTTCCCAGTGGGCCAGTCGAGCTGAGAAAGTATCCTATGTGAATGAATGGCTGAGGTAATAGAAAAATAGTTAAAAAGCTGGGAGGGGGGGAGGTGAGAGTCTCCACGTCTATTTCTGGCACACATTTCCATGTGTTTATCTGCAAAGTGCAGATACTTACTGGATGAACTAACTGGATCTTACAGAATTACTAGATGAACTAATCTAGTAGAAGATAAATCACTCAGGGGCCCCTGGGTGGCTCAGTGGGTTAAGCCTCTGCCTTCGGCTCAGGTCATGATCTCAGGGTCCTGGGATGGAGTCCTGCATCGGGCTCTCTGCTCAGCAGGGACCTGCTTCCCCCTCTCCCTCTGCCTGCCTCTCTGTCTACTTGTGATCTCTTTCTCTTTGTCAAAAAAATAAATAAAATCTTAAAAAAAAATCACTCAACATAGTCACTATACTCCTAAAATAAACAGTAGGTGTCCTTTTTAATTTTAATTTTTATTTTTTTTAAAGATTTTATTTATTTGAGAGAGAATGAGTGAGAGAGAGCATGAGAGAGGAGAAGGTCAAAGGGAGAAGCAGACTCCCCAAGGAGATGGGAGCCTGATGCGGGACTCGATCCTGGAAGTCCGGGATCATGACCTGAGCCAAAGGCAGTTGCTCAACCAACTGAGCCACCCAGGCACCCAGGTGTCATTTTTTCAAAAGATTTATTTATTTGACAGAGAAGGAGTGAAGGTGGGGTGGGGAGCGCCGATGGAGAGAATCTCAAGCAAGACTCCTGCCTAAGCAGGCAGCCCAATGCAGGGTTCTATCTTGCAACCCTGAGATCATGACAGGAGCTGAAATCAAGAGTCAGATACTTAACCTACTGAGCCACCCAGGTGCCCCTGTAGGTGTCATTATTTTAATTGTTCTAAAAAGTATCTTCCCATGTGTTTATTTAGACTTCACAATTCCAAACATATGGGGGTGAGACAGATTGAGAAAACAAACAAAAATTACCTGTCTGAGACACAGCTTCCAAGTCCCCATTTCCCATCCAAATACCCATCCTGGACGTCCGCCCCTCTGGGAGGACCCTGCCCTCTTCTTACAAAGCTGTGACCGCACCCTCGACATCCACACCAGATGCAGCAGAAGCCAAACATCGCTGAGACAGAGCTATGCTGGGGGAGTGTGTTTCACTTCAGAAGAAGGTCCACTGTTAAATTTCAATTACAGCCAGATAGGACTCCCAAAGAAAGGCTTTATGGATCTCCTAGAAAAAGTTCTTGTTATAGAATATATAACTTCAAAGTAGACTGACCGTGTACTTATTTCACTAAGAGGTGTGAATTCTGAGATGTTGTCATACTGAAGGCCCCAGATCGAAGGAATGTGTTATTGTGGAGAACTTTAAAAAACCTGTGCATGTTTGTAGGAGATGTTCGTTTTGGCAATTCCTGCCATCTTTTACTGTCTGAAATGGGTACCTTATTTCTTTTCCTCCTCTGAGGTTATCTCACTGCTTTTGTTTTTACTGTTTAACACTGTCACCTCTGTGAAGCACACCGATTTCCAAGTCAAAGTTCTTAGAGGAAGTGCTTGGGGCAAATTAGAAATCTAAACTATATGGGAAGCAAAGTTTGCATCATAGGATTCAGGAAGATTGCTACTGAAAAGCAATTACTCATGTTTTAAATTGAGATCTAATTCACGTAATAGAAAATTGGGTATTTTAAAGTGTTGAGTAGTTTTCAGTATGTTCTTAAAGTTGTACAACCATTGCCATTATCTTTAATGGTAATTAAGTTAAATTCCGGAACATCTTTATGACCCCAAATTAGCAGTCATTTCTTATCCAATCCTCCTCCTGCCTTATGCAAACCTATCTACATTTTGTCTCTATAGATTTGCTATTGTAGACATTTCATATAAACAGAATCCTGTGGTGTGCAGTCTTTTATGACTGACTGCTTTTGGTTACCGTCGTTATTTCCAAGGTCCACTCATTGCTGTATCATGCACTAGAATTAAATTCCTTTTTATGGCTGGATAATACTCCATTTTGGGATGGTAGTCTGTTTTTATCAGTTGAACACTTGGATTGTTTCTACTGTTGGGCTATTATGAATAATGGTGTTCTGAACATTTGTGTAAACATTTTTTCCATAAACACCTGTTTTCAGGTTTCTTGAGTACATACCTGGTAATGGCATGGCTGAGTCCCACGGTAACTCTATATTTAACTCTGAGGAAATACCAAACCACCTTCCACAGTGAATGTACCATTTTCCATTCCTACCAGAAATGTTTGAGAGATCTAATTTCTGCACATGTTTACCAACCTGTTATTTTTCTATTTCATTAAATGATTATTATAGCCATATTAGTATGTGTGAGGTATTATTGTAGCTTTGATTTGTATTTCCCTAATGATTAATAATACTGATCATCTTTCCTATATGCTTAATGGCCATTTGTATATCTTACTTGGTAAAATATATATTCATGTAATTGGCTCATTTTTAAATTGGGTTGTCTTTTAATCATTGAGTTCTTATTAAGAGTTCTTCAAATATTTGGGATGGTAGATCATGAACAGTTGAAGTAATTACAAATAATTTTTCCCGTTATATGGCTTTTTCCCCCACTTTCTTGATTATGTCCTTTAAAGCACAAAAGTTTGTAATTTTGATAAAGTCAGATGTCCTCTAAAATTGTTGCCTTACTCAAGTCACAAAGAGTTTTATGGTTTCCTCTAGAGTTAAATAGTTATAGGTCTTACAGTTTAGGTGTTTAACGTAAGTTGAGTTGATTTTGGCATAATCTAGGCGTCCAGCTTCATTATTTTACATGTGGTTATCCACTTCTCCCAGAATCATTTCTTAGAAAGCTATTCTTTTCCCCCTTTGTGTTGGCTTGGCACTCTTGTAAAAATCAATTGACTATATACATATGGGCTTATTTCTAGACTGTTGATTCTGTTCCCATTGATCTACATGTCTGTCAGTATGCCAGTCCAAAATGTCTTGATTACTATACCCTTATAGTAAATCTTAAATTGGGCCTTTTTTATTGCCTTATTAATTTTAGGGTAAGCTTATAGATTTCTATGAAACAGCCAAGTGAGATTTTAATAGGGATTATTATGAGTCTATGGGCCAGTTGGGAGCATTTTAAGAATATTAAGTTTTCCAAAACCTGGAGGTGATATTTTGGAATTTATCTGTAACTCTATGTATTCTATAGTTTTCAGTGTACCAGTTTTACAGTTTTTTCTCAAATCTATTTCTAATAACTTAATCCTTTTCACACTATTTTAAATAAAACTGCCTTGTTAATTTCATTTTCAGATTGTTCAGTACAAGTATGTGAAAATAAAACTGATTTTTATGTGTTCTTGTATCGTCCATGTTTTGGAATTAATATATAAGCTGAATTACCTTTTTTTGTGCATTCTTACTATTTTCCATATATAAGATCTTCCCTGAATAGAGACAGTTTAACTCCTTCCAATCTGGATGTCTTATTTCATTTTCTTACATAATTGCTCTGGTTGCATACTTGGTATGATTTCAGTCTTCTTAAATTTGCAAAGACTTGTTTTGTCACCTATTGTATAATCTATCCTAGGGAATGTTAGATGTGCATTTGAGAAGAATGAGTATTCTATTGTTGGGTAGAATGTTCTGTATATGTCTTCTAGGTCCATTTGGTCTAAAGATGATTAAAGTTCAATATTTCCTTGTTGATTTTCTGTCTGGCCGATTTGTTCATTACAGAAAGTGCAATATTAAATTCACCTACTACTATAGTATTATTGTCTTCTTACCACTTCAAATCTATTTGATTTGTTTATTTCAAACAAATTTGTTACTTGTTTATCAGTATTTGTTTATTATATTTAGGTGCTCTGATAAGTGGCACATATGTAATTAGAATTGTTTCATCTTCTTAATGAATTGACCATTTTATCATTGTATAGTGAACTTCTCTCTTAATACTTTTTTTTTTTCTTAAAGTGTTTTTTTTTTTTTCTGGTTTAAGTATAACTACCTCTACTCCTTTGTTTTCATTTGCATGGAATATTGTTTTCCCATCCCTTCACTTTGAGCATATGTGTGTTCTTAAAGCTCAAGTGAATCTCTTGTAGGTGGCATATAGTTGGGTCTTGGATTGCTTTTTTTTTTTTTTAAAATCTATCCTGCCACACTATGTCTTTTGATTAGAATGTCCAATTCATTTACATGTAGAATAACTCTTAATAGCTAAGGACTTACTAATGCCATCTTATGGTTTTCTATTTTAGTTTCCTTGCACTTATTTTCCCCCTCTCTTGTTGCTTTCCTTTGTGAATTGATAATTTTCTGTAAGGTATGCTTTGATTTCCTCCTCTTTTGTATAAATACACTGTAAGTTTTTGGTTACCATGAGGCATATGTGAAACATCTTAAAACTGTTTATTTTTCACTGATGACAGTTTAACTTAAATCCTGTGTAAAACTGCCAGTTTACCTCCCCCCTTTTATATTTTTGCTATCACAATTTGCATCTTTTTATATTGTGTATCCATTAAGAAATTATTGTAGCTCTAATTTATTTTTAATACTTGTGTTCTTTAACCTTCATACTAGGGTTAAGTAGTTAACACGGTGCCATATTACAGTGTTAGAGTACTCCAAATCTGACTCTGTGTTTAACCTTTACTGGTGTGTTGTATATTCGTATATGTTTTCATATTACTAATTAGTATCCTTTTATTTAAACTTGAAGAACTCCTTTTAGCATTTCTTGTAAGGCAGGTCTTGTGGTGATGAACTCCGTAAGCTTTTGTTTGTTAGGGGAAGTCTTTACTTCACCTTCATTTCTGAAGAACAATTGGTTGGGTAAAGTATTCTTGATTGGTATGTTCTTTGAGCATTTTGAGTATATCTTCCCATTCTCTTCTGGCCTGCAAGGTCTCTGCTGAGAAATCTGCTTATAGTCTTATGGAGGATTCCTTGTATGAAAGAATTTTTTTTCTCTTTTTAAAATCTTTTTTTTAATTTTGAAGAAAATTATTTATTTTACAGCATGAGCAGGGAGACAGGCAGAGGGAGATAGAGAATCCTCAGGCAGACTCCCCACTGAGCACAGAGACCATGCAGGGCTGGATTCCTAGACCCTGAGATCATGACCTGAGCCAAAACCAAGAGTTGGATATTCAACTGATTGAGCCACCCAGGAGCCTCTAAAATGCTTCTTAAATCCTTCTATTTTAAATAGTTTTATTGTAATGTGTCTTAAAGAAGATAAATTTTGTAATGAAAATTTTAGATGACCTATTAACTTCGTAAAGTTGAATGTCCATATTATCTCCCCAGAGGTGGGAAGTTCTTAGCCATTTCTTTAAATGTTTAGAAGCTTTCAACCCATTTCTCCTTCTCTTGGCCTTCTGGGTTTTTTAAAATACTTTTTAAAAGTAATCTTTACACCCAACATGGGGCTCGAATTCAGAACCCCAAGATCAAGAGTCCCGCACTCTTCTGACTTTGCCTGCCAGGTGCCCCTCAGTAGTTCTTTCCTCCAGCTACTGATTATATATTCTTGGTCAAATCTGATACTGAAAAAAAAATCAGATGCCCTGAAGAATTTCAAGCAGTAAACTCTGATTTATAAATGTTACTCAAATCAAGTTAAATCATATTTGGAAAAATGACAATTGTTATTTTCCAGACTAGTATGCTACCTTCTAGGCTGCTAGGTATTTTTTAAGAAGAAACTATATTGTCTCTGAAAACATATTAGGAAGATAGGAAAGGGTAATAGAAATAGTTTTCCATTTAAATTTTGGAGTTTGTTGTAGGGATTCTAAAAATGTTTCATTCAATTTTAAAGTTGACTACCATACTATACTATCTAAAAATGATAAATTCAAATGCATTACCATTAAACTTGTAACACATTGGAGACAGATCAATATCTTGTTCTGACAGATGAACCAATCTTGGGTATAGATTTTAGAATAATGTTCTTTTTTGCATCAATTATGAATGCATTGATTAAGAATTTTGTAGCTTGTCCCTGCTGTTTAATAGAAAAGAAGGAAAGGAGGGAAGGGAAGGAGGAAGAAAAGAAAGGAATGAAGAAAAAAAAGGAAGTCATCAGCTGTGTTCTTGTCTTTTAATCCCAAAATGTTATACTTCTATATTATACATGAATTATTACAATAAATCAGAGAAAATTCAGACATACCAGCTTCTTTCTCTTTGTGACAGAGTAACTTTGTGCTTAATAACAAATGAGGATATAAAATTATTTTTTAAATTATTATTAACTATGGTCACCATGCTATATATTAGGTCTTCAGAACTTATTCATCTTATAACTGAAGGTTTCTAAACTTTGATCAGTATCTGCCTTTTCCCTCTATCCCACGATCTCTGGTAATGATTATTCCGTCTTCTGTTACTGTGAAGTTGGCTTTTTTAAGTTGTTTTTTTTAAAAGATTTTATTTATTTATTTGACAGAGATCACGAGTAGGCAGAGAAGCAGGAAGAGAGAGAGGAGGAAGCAGGCTCCCCGCTGAGCAGAGAGCCTGTTGCAGGGCTAAATTTCAGGACCTTGGGATCATGACGTGAGCCGAAGTCAGAGGCTTTAACCCACTGAGCCACACAGGCACCCCTTGAGGTTTTTTTTTTTTTTTTTCCACATATAAGTGAGATCATGCAGTATTTGTCTTTTTATCTAGCTTATTTTGCTTAGAGTAGTGTCCTGCTGGTTCATCCATGTTCACACAAATGGCAGAATTTCCTTCTTTTTAAGACTGAATAATATTCCTCTGTGTGTGTGTGTGTGTACACGCACATCACGTTTTTTGGCTACTGTAAATAATTCTGTAGTGACTGAGCATGTAGATATCTGCAGATAGTGATTCTATTTCCTTTGGATAGAGGACATAGAATTTTACAGTTCTAATCTATAGGCAGTTTTGGCAATTACTGTGAGATAATACATGCTTTAGATTTTGATGCTTATGAAAAAGAATCCTATATGTTACCTTTTTGAGCTTTATTGACTTATTTACTTAACACAAATTTAATTAATTCCTACCTAGTGCCAGGTACTTGTTAGCTGCCTGGCAGAAGGACCTCATGAATCACAGGGTTCTCACCCATAGGTGATGAATATACAGTGTGGCATCATGTAATGATGAAAGTTAGGAAGAAATATCCAACAGAGAAGGGGGGCTGAAGGACAGAAATGAAAAGATGTTTTTTAAATAAGGTACCCATGGAGATCTTGGTCAGGGGGTTTTCTGAACAGAGACCAGGAGGAAGTTAAAGAGGCTTTGTCAATATTTGGAGACCATTGTAAAGAAAAAGGTTTGAGTGTTTTTGGAAAAACTTAAAAAAGTCCATGAGAATGAAATGAAGTAGAGGAGAAGGAAGATTCTGGATGGAAAGCCTGAGGCCTGCCAGAGAAGGTTCATTATAATTGAGGTAATTTTTTCCCTTTCCCACATGGAAAGGACTGTGGGCTCTGGAATTGGTGCTGACTCCAGGGCTGGGGCAAGGAAAGTACTTATAAATCCTGTTGAATCAAAGTAAGGAAGTTCTTGAGAAAACAAATGGGGGTATTTTAAAAAGAATAGAAGCCACTTGGAAGGTGATTCCACTAGCCAAATTGTTTGTGGTTAAAAAAAAAAAATCCAAGTCTACCTTCTTAATCAATATTTAAGTGTATAGCACAGCATTGTTTTTGTTTTTTTTTTTAAAGATTTTATTTATTTATTTGACAGAGTGGTCACAAGTAGGCAGAGAGGCAGGCAGAGAGAGAGGGAGATGCAGGCTCCCTGCTGAGCAGAGAGCCCAATGTGGGGCTCGATCCCAGGACCCTGAGATCACGACCTGAGCCGAAGGCAGAGGCACAACCCACTGAGCCACCCAGGCGCCCCCAGCACAGCATTGTTAACCATATGCACATGTTATACATCAGCTCTCTAGACCTTCTTCATCTCCTATGACTGAAACTCTATATTCATTGGACAGCAATTCCATTTTCCTCTATCCTGCCCACCCCCAGTCCCTGAGAACCACCATTCTCCTCTCTGTGTCTAAGAGTTTGACTACTTTAGATACTGCATGATTTCATGTACATGAGGTCTTTTTCCATCTGTGACTGACTTACTTCACTTAGCATGATGTCCTCAAATTTCCTTCATGTCATATGATATAAAAGGATTTCCATTTTAAAAAGATTTTATTTATTTGAAAGAACATGTGCATGCAGGCACCCACAGCAGTGGGGTGGGGGAAAGGGGCGAAGGAGGGAGAGAATCTCAGGCAGACAGCTGAGTGCACAGCCTTTTATGGAGCTCTATCTCATTACCCTTAGATCATGACCTAAACCAAAATGAAAGGTTGGATTCTTAACTGACTGAGCCACCCAGGTACTCAAGGATTTCTTTCTTTTTGAAGACGAAAAAATATTCTCTTGTATGTATAATATCATATTTTCTTTACCCATCCATCCACCGAAGGACACTTACATTGTTCTGCCTTGTGATCATTGTGAATAATGTGGCAATGAACTTGGGAGTACAAGTACCTCTCTCAGATACCTGTTTTCAATTCTTTTGAATAAATAACCAGAAGTGGAATTGCTGAATTATATGGGGAGAATAAAGACACATCTGTATGGTTGCCATTTTCTTTTTTTTTTTTTTAGAATGATCTTTCTTTCTTTTTTTTTTTTTTCCCAATTTATTTATTTTCAGAAAAACAGTATTCATTATTTTTTCACCACACCCAGTGCTCCATGCAAGCTGTGCCCTCTATAATACCCACCACCTGGTACCCCAACCTCCCACCCCCCCCCCCGCCACTTCAAACCCCTCAGACTGTTTTTCAGAGTCCATAGTCTCTCATGGTTCACCTCCCCTTCCAATTTACCCAAATTCCCTACTCCTCTCTAACGCCCCTTGTCCTCCATGCTATTGGTTATGCTCCACAAATGAGTGAAACCATATGATAATTGACTCTCTCTGCTTGACTTATTTCACTCAGCATAATCTCTTCCAGTCCCGTCCATGTTGCTACAAAAGTTGGATATTCGTCCTTTCTGATGGAGGCATAATACTCCATAGTGTATATGGACCACATCTTCCTTATCCATTCATCCGTTGAAGGGCATCTTGGTTCTTTCCATTTTCTATTTAAAATAATAGAGTTAAAAATATTTGTGTGTATGTGCATTAGCTGGAGTACGTTGAGTTCATGGATACATACAGCTATGAAGGAAGGCAATGCTAATAGGAGATGGCATTAGATTATTAATTATCATCATTGCCCAAACTGAATAACTAGTTGTAAATACTGACAGATCGGGGAAATATACAGTGTACCTTGATTTCATCAAATTCTGATGAAATCTCATGATTATATCATGGATAATATGGAAAAGTGGCTGGAAAGAAGAACAACATATTCCATTAACCTAAAGATGTATCGAGAAGCAAAATCTCAGAATTAATTAACCTATCTCAGTCTGGTAGATTGAGAAGTATTTAACCTGGTGCATTCACCAGTGCTGAAAGTCCTTGAAAGTGGTATTTTTCTTGTTGTCCTTGAAGGTGTTTTAAAATGACAGACTGCACAGTGGTTTCAATAGCAACCAATAGAGAAGATACTTGGGGGCACAGTGGTGCAAAGAACTCTGAAGGGTCTGAAATTTTACCCTACTTAGAAACTGTCAAGTTAGTCTGCCACATTTTCTTGGATGCTGGCAATAGATAGCTTAATTACCCACAGTTCAGCAGGAGGCATGAACTCGATGATTGCATTTGCTCCTCTTGTTCCCCAAGTTCCTTAGGTTGATACGGAGTGGCTCCAGTGAATACTGTACACATAATAGGTCTGTGTCACAGCTGAAGAACCAGAATTGTTCACAAAAGACTGCCAATAAACTTTGGCCTCAAGGGAGATATTATCTTTATGGTCCTGGATGGCTAACAAATCTGTGTTCTGACCAAGGAGTGAGACACTGCCTCTGTCATCCAAGGCTGTTTGCTTATACAAACATCCTTGAAAACCGAGTCTACAGCAAAAGGTCTCTGTGCCTCTACTCAAAAGGCATGTAGAAATGTGAGAGACCCATGGAAAATTATTTCCCAACAGGTGGCTGTGCCATCAGTCATTCATGAATGTGCACAGATTGTTCCAAATGATCTTGCCCAGAAGGACAGCTTCTCAACTTTGCTGGGCCAGAAGAGGGGATGTGACAGCTGGTCCTTGTTTTCAGGAGCACTCGTCTAAAAATGATGACCCTTAAACCCTACATGTTACCTCCCAAGTCCTCATAAAACTCCTTATAAAACTTCCAGTGTCCATGCCCCTCATGCCTCCAGATTTCTTATTCTGCACCAGTAAGAACAAGAAAAGGAAAAGAGGAAGAATTTTATGCTAGTCTTTTCATGGTCCAGTGGTTTTAGAGACTTCCTTCCAGGACTTCATCTGGCTTCAAAGATGCAAATGGGGTTTGACACATGGAATCCCACATCGGGCAACTTCCTGTAGGAGGCAGAGAAATGACCCCCTACTCTGCCTGTGGGGCCTGGGGTGACAGGGTGTGAGACCATGAGGTCACATAACCATCACATCAGCCACTGTCCATTTTTACTGGATTGAACCTTGGGTTTACCCAGTTATAGCTTTCTCCTTGTTCATTATCTGTGCAGGGAGATAGCAGAGACAGCACCGTAGTGAGCACGGTCTCCTCAAAATAGCTAGGAAATCAGCCCTTACTGTGATCAACAACAGCCAGATGTGCCTTGGGAAGATATAGCACAAATTAGAACTGGGGGAATTCAGAGTTCAAAATAAATAAACCATCCTTTAAGATAGTAGCTTATAGAAATGTATCTTACCTACTTTCTTAGTTCTGGTTCAGTGGGAATTCCTATTTGCCCCCTGCCTAAGGGGAAATTAACAGATTTAAGACCCTGTCATTTTCTTGCTTACTTATAGAGGGTTCACATACAAAAAAGTGGCCTCCCCAAAAAGGCCATTATTTGGTCCCTAACAGTATTTTTAGTCCTTAAAAACTTTGTGTTTATCATTATAAAGGATTAAAACAAGAAAGCACTTTATTTACCTTTTAGCAGAGTATAACATTAAGCAAGGATTTAGTTGAAAGTTTTCTGTCTTCTTTCCTTTGTCACTATTCTCAGGGAGGACATGCTTAAAATTATTCTTGTATCATAAAGGGCAGACAGGGATATGGTTTCATTATGAAGTCGGAAGTCATCCTCTGAAGAAAGAGATAGTTCTGCATCTGGTGGTGTAGCTCTTGCCTTTAAATTAGCTCTCTGTTTGGATACAAGCTAGGTAAGTTCTAATATAGCCAATTTCTGGAAGGTTCTACTTTTGAAAGACAAGTAGAATGTTTTAAGATTTTTATTTTTTCTTAACTAGTGCACGTCTTGACTTCTTATTTGTATGTGCTGCCTTCTGAAGGACAAGATCTCTTTTCAGAGGATGAATGGTCTTCATAATAAATCAGTTAATCTTATTTAATATGTGTTTTACACATGAAGTTGGAATATATATGTTACCAAAGAAAGACTAGAGCTGAACATTCACTGAACCTCAAATTATGAGCGCTCTGGATTTATGTGAATTCTTAGAAGCCTACATCCCATAGCTTCTGAAAATATTCATCTTTGCAAATAAGTACTCACTCCTGTCCATGCTTCATGTCATCCCTGTGTTGGGTAAGAGAGAAATGGAGAAAATTGTGTAGAATAATGTCCTCAATTTTTTGCCAATAACAAATTCGGGAATAGATGATTGAGCTGAAACAGATTTCCTGTGTGGTTTTGAGCAACTCCTGGACAGTTGATTACTCCCATCTACCAGCATCAGCCAAGCTATCAAACTGAATTTGGGGCATAAGGCTGGGATTTAGCAGTATTTTGTTACCAATCCTAGATCTAAAATACACTGTGTAGTTGGGAATATTGATTAATTTTTCTGTAAAAATGTAGGAAGTCTTTTCCCCAAAGGCACAGAGAAGAGATGAACAGACTCCTCACAGTCTGTGTAAGAAACCCTGGTTTATGGCTACTCAAAACTTACTGAAATGCTGACCTAATTTCCATGTGACATAATAGTGTGATAAAGGCAAATTAAACATCAATTTGAAATGAAATGATAAAGAATGTATTCAAAATAAATCATGTGAAGATTTTTTTAAAGTTTTTATTTATTTATTTGACAGAGAGAGATCACCAGTAGGCAGCGAGGCAGGCAGAGAGAGAGAGAGAGAGAGAGAGGAGGAAGCAGGCTCTCTGCTCAGCAGAGACTCGATCCCAGGACCCTGAGATCATGACCTGAGCCGAAGGCAGAGGCTTAACCCACTGAGCCACCCAGGTGCCCCAGGATTTTTTTTTTTTTTGCTTGTTTCTTCCATTCTGATGTTTTCTGTTTTAACATGATGAACTTAACAGCTGAACAGGTTTTGGTGAAGATACAGATTTCCTTTGCTTAGCTGAAATCTGTGCTAAGTGGCCAAATTAGCTCTAATTTTTGTGCCAACTGAGAAGTTTACAACTCACAATATCTGTCCTGTGCTATTCCTTTTCTAAAATTTAATCTGATATCACTTCAGTTAAGGGGCAGGAAACTTGGGGTGCCAAGACTTATGCATATTTATCCCAGTGAATCTTTAAAAAAAAAAACCATTTGAGAACATTTCGCTAGTGTTCAAGAGGGTGATGACTTGCCCAAGGTGATGTAGTTATTCCGTGTGAGAATCTGGATTGTCTCCTGGGTTGAGTTGCCCCTAAAGGCTGTTCTCTTTGCACTTGCTCCATCTTCCAAACTGTCTTTGCTCCCTTCTTATTATCTGAGCTGTCTCTTGGTTCACGATACTCAATCATGGTTTCTGTTGAGAAAAGCCATGAAGAGCTCTTCAAAACGGAGGTCTTCAAACCACATTTCCTTTGTATCTCTTTTCTTTAAACTTATTTTAATCCATCTTTAATCATATATTTTTTCCTCAAATTATGTTCTTAAGATTTAAACCTAGATGTGCCATCCCAATAAAAAATGAAAAGAGACAGTTATTAGATTTTATTCAAATCCAGAAAATGAGAAAACACGGGCATTAGCCTTAAATAATGCACTCTTATTTAATACTAAAATGGTACAGCAATGGAGGTTACCTAGTTTGGTAACAGCAGCCAAGAAAAAAAGCAAAAATCAAATCAAAAGGTGTACTCTCTTTCAGGTTCAGCTCTCTGATCTTGTTCATCAGCCCATATTGCTCTCTTCTGCTCTCCTTCTTGGGGTGGGGGGAGCAGAGGAGACATTAAGGGGAATCAATAGGTGTTACAGAGTGTTCTGCAAAGGAACTGACACTTGGTGCTTCATTTACTGAAGGGTGAAAAATTGACTGCAGGGATAGAGAAGGATTGCACGATGTGGTCTAAATTAGATCCAAACACTTTTTAATCCTTGAGAATTGTATTAACCAGGCTAGTATGGAGTAAATATTTATTGAGCACCTACTGGGGAGAGGCTGTAGGTGGGTGCTGGATTGACAAGATTAGTCTCTACACCTGAAGATCGAATGATCTAGTGGGAGCAAGCCAAGATAATAGGAATAAACATTAATGAGTCTTGTGATGAAAGCTTGTTCCTTCAAGATCAGGGCTCACACAGCTGAGCTGTAAAGATATAACCAGCAGAGAAAGAAAATGGAGAGGCAAAAAAGGTTAAATCCATGTGAGAAAAGAGTCACTAAATGGGAAAAATAAAAGTGACTAATAACAAATATATCACTCTTAGGGTTTCCCTAAACATGGAATTTGTCTGATATTTTTGATTTGCAATTTTATCCTAATCCTGGGTATTTCCTAAATATTTCTGTCAATACCTGCCTCACTGGTGGTCCCACCACAGCCCCTCTGGATCAGAATCTGAACGGAGTCAGGGAAGCTCCAGTATTACTAGTTCAGTTTCCCTACGTGACTTTACAGGAAGTTGAGGAGACATTGCTGTAACTGGTGCCTGAAACCACCATGGGAGTTTCTCTCTTTGGTTGAGCAACAGATCTCAAACTTCAGTTTGTGCAAAAGACCCCGAATCTCTACTGTTTGAACTTAGTCCTTTTTAAAAAAAATATTTTTATTAACATATAATGTATTATTTGCCCCAGAGGTAGACATCTGTGAACCATCAGGCTTACACATTTCACAGCACTCACCATAGCACATACCCTCCCCAATGTCCATACGAACTTAAAACCTTTAGTTGGACATTTCCTTGCAAAGGTTAGGGAACATTCCTGCTAAGAATGTTAAGGTTCTTCAAAGAATTTCATTGCATGGGCCTACCATGAATCCCACCAGTCTTCGTTTGATTAGCATTTTAAGGTTCTGATGGGGCACACCTGGGTGGCTCAGTCAGTTGAGTATAAGACCCTTGGTTTGGGCTCAGGTTTGATCTCCTGGGTCATGGGATTGAGCCCAGGGTTGGGCTCTGTGTACTCAGCAGGGAATCTGCTTGAAGATTCTCTCCCTCTGCTCCTGCCCTCAGGTGCACGGGCACTCTCTCTCTCTCTCTCCCTCTCTGATTTTTTTTTTTTTAAGAGAAGTTCTGATGAAGTTCAATCTTGGAAGGTACTTTGTGAAGTACTGATTTAATTACGACTTACTCCTCTGGAGAACAAACATATTTAACTCTTACATGCTTTGGGATAAAGAAGGATTTGAGAATTGGATTTAATTCCAGGCCATAAATCTACTAGAATATAAACTCTGAGCGGACAGGAATATTGTTTTTTTTGGTTGTTGTTTGTTCCTGAATGTATTGCCAGCACCTGGAAGAGTGGCTTCCATGTTTCAGATGCACACAAACTATTTGTTGACTGAAGACTTCGCGGTGTAAAGATGTCCTGTCTGTCACTCTTGCATTCCTCCCATATCTCCTAACACCGTGTTACAACCAGAAAGTACTTGAAGGTGAATTCACAGAGAACAGGAGGGTGGTGGCTGGGGTAGAGGGGATGACTGAAGCACATCAGAACTTGAGAAGGGAGAAGAAAGGGTCGACAGAGAGCCCAGGATGGGTAGAGTCACCCACAGCTCTGCTGACCTCACAGACTATCAGGGCAATCCTAGTCTTGGACGTTCATCACCTATTTGGCCCCAGAGACTTTGCATTGCCCCCGATGAGAGAGGGAATCCCAGAGGGAGAGGGGCACTATAGGAAGTCTACATGAAGCAGAACTGTAGCTTTCTCCTCCCCTTCTCCTCTCATTTTCTCACTTGGATCATCAACAGGTAGGTGTGGCCATGACATCAAATGAGTTGGATTCACTCCTCCCCCTGCCCTCAGTTCTTTTCAGCCCCTTTAATGCCCCTTTATTCTGTGGCCAAGTATTCATTTTCTTGTATGTTAGGGAAAGAGAAACTGAGTGTTAGAGACCTCACCAATCAAGGCAAAAAAAAAAAAAAAAGCCAGCCTGTGGTATGAAGCTCTCACGCCTTCTGCAAGGGTTGCTGCCAACAAGGAATGACTCCAAGGGGTTTGAATTATCCCCTGCAGAGACACCATCTGTTCCTGCTTTAGCTCTGGGTGTAAGCATTGTTAAGGGGACACCATAATGGCTTCTCCCAGCTGTTCCTAGATCTGGGACCGTATCCTTTGAGAGCTGTGTATTTGCAGGGGCCAGGGGTATAGAGATGTTAAGAATGAGAATTAGGTCTAACAAATGGAATACATAGCAGTATGCGCTGTAATCACAGGAGATGTTTTTTTCCCTAGTAAGTGCTATGTACAGGATGAGGAGTAAAAAAAAAAAAAAAGAATGGAATATATTCAATAAATCATGGTTGTGGAGCTCTAGTCCGCTGTTTTCTAATTGTATTGACTCTAAGAGTGTACATGTGTTTTCTTATGGGTCTTCCACAACAGGGTCTGGGCGTGCTCTTGGAATGTGTAGGATGCCAGCAAGTTTCCTGTTGTTCTACAGAGATCTGCACTGTGTGTGAGGCTCTCTAGGGCACAAAAAGCCTTATGTTAAAGCTAGTACAGTGTTTCTTTTTACCTATGAGAGAAGAGTTTTTAAGGAATCTAGCTTTGTTGGTGACATAAGGAATAGAGCTGGCTCTGATTTTCCAAAACAGTGTTTGGTTTTCCATCTTGGAGGGGTGCCTGGGTGGCTTGATGGATTAAGCATATGCTTTTGGCTCAAGTCATGATCCCAGGGTCCTGAGATCCAGCCCTGAATCAGGCTCCCTGCTCAGCAGGCAGTCTGCTTCTCCACCTCTCTCTGCCCCTCTACCTGCTTGCACACTCTCAAAATCTTTTTTTAAAAAAAAAATAGCTACCTTGCAGAAAATGGCAAGAAAGTGCTTATTATGTATCAGAAAAAGGCTATACTTTTCTCCCAATAGCAGCAATTGACTCTCACAATGTATGAGGAATAAAATCCTAAATTTTGAGCAAGAAGTTTAGATGGAATGTACTGGAGTCTTGCTCATGCTGGTGTTTGGATGCAATGACAAATTAGGAGGTTGCTTAGGCTGCATGATTTAAACCAGTGGTTTTCAAGTTGTGATCCTTGGATCTGCAGCAGCATCAACGTCACTGGGAAGTTGTTAGAAATGCCTAGAGCTTTGGAATCAGAAAATCTGGGGGTGAAACCCAGAAATCTGTTATAGCCAGTACTGCAGGTAATTCTGGTGCATGGTATTGCTTGAGAAACTCTAAGGTAACGGATAAAATCTCACAAAGTTCCTTTCCTGTCCCCTTAGGCTATCATTCAACCTTTATTATGGAAGCCTTTTTCTGATACATAATAAGCACTTTCTTGTCATTTTCAGCTTCAGAAAGGTTTTCTCTAAAACAGTCTGTGAGAAACAGGCAAAGATATAGGAAGAGTTTGGGTAGTTGGGGAGGATGAAGGGGAAAATTATGGGTTGAGAGGATACAATTATTCCTGAAGACTGTTGGGTGCCTCAGGTCTTAGGACTTGGGACTTAAGCAGAGAAAGCAAGAAAGGAAACAAAGAAAGGACTGAATTTACGTTCTAAATGTATGCTTTCTAGTTGTATTTAAGACCAGTTCTATCACAATCAATTATTTTTCCAGAAATGGCATTGTCTTTCTAAATTGATGATTCCAGCTCCTTGGTTCAACTAAGCAATTGATAACAATCTACTAAGTATAAAAACAAAAACAAAAATTGTGTGACTCTTTTGGTAGAAATCATCCTTATCAAGGAAGGGACTATTCCTCCTTTAACTCTGGAAAGGACCTGGGTGATGCAGAAGAGGTGTTTGTTCAGTGGAATGTGTTGGAGCGGCTCCTACAAAGTCTACAAATGTAGCCTTCAGGGAGACCCTGTGGCCTTGTGGGAACTAATGGTAGAGAACAAGGTAACTGCCAAGATGTGATTTCTCCTCCAAAAGTCTGTCTTACACAAAGTGAAGCTGAACCCATTCATGGTCTTTTTGTTAGAACTTTTGAGTCTTTAATGTCAAATGTGGGTCACTTACATAAGTAAACTTTATTTGATACTATAGATGTTTTCATTTTATAGAGAAAACTGTAAAGCCTTTGCTATAAAATTAACAATTTCTTTTTAAAAAGAGTTATTTATTTATTTTAGAGAGCACAAGTGGATGGGGGAGGGGCAGAGAGATCGAGAGAGAGAGAGAGAGAGAGAGAGAGAAAATATCTCAAACAGACTCCCCACTGAACACGGAGCCAGATGCAGGGCTCAACCTTACAACCCTGAGATTATGAATTGAGTCAAAATCAAGAGTCGAACATTCAACCAATTGAGCCAGGCAGGGCCCCCAAATTTATTAATTTCTTACAGATACTGGCACAAATACTTGGAGATTCATTTGCCTCAGATGAAATATATTTAGTTTCAGAAGAAGACTGCACTCCTTTCTAGAGCAGGAGATTGTAACTCACAACATTGTCATCTGGCAAACCCTCCCCACCGCTCTGTTTTTTTTTTTTTTCTAAATATTTTATTTATTTGACAGAAATCACAACTAGGCAGAGAGGCAGGCAGAGAGAGAGGAGGAAGCAGGCTCCCCGCTGAGCAGAGAGCCCGATGTGGGGCTCGATCCCAGGACCCTGGGATCATGACCTGAGCCGAAGGCAGCGGCTTAACCCACTGAGCCACCCAGGTGCCCCCCTCACTTTTTCTTTTGTTTGCTTTTTTTTTTTTGGTCTTGGCCACATGTATATATTTGTGATCCTACGTGTCATTGAGCTTGTCACACAATGCCTTCCAGTCTGCAGCCCACCTTTTCAGATCCACTGATTTTTTTTCTTAAGATTTTTATTTATTTACTTGACAGAGAGACAGTGAGGGAGGAACACAAGCAGGGGGAGTGGGAGCGGGAGAAGCAGGCTTCCCGCTGAGCTGGGAGCCCAATGCAAGGCTCGATCCCAGGACCCTGGAATCATGACCTGAGCTGAAGGCAGATTCTTAACCCACTGAGCTACCCAGGTGCCCCCAGATCCACTGTTTGGTGACTCTGAGAGCCATTTTCCTATAGGCCAGACTTATTTTTCAACAGCTTTATTAAGATATCATTAAGATATAAAACTGAACATATTTAAGATACATATGTGATGTTCCGATCTGCATATTCATTGTGAAATGATCAAGTTAGTAGACCTATCCATTACCTCTAAATAGAGACCATTTGTGCGTGTTAAGATTTAAGAGCTGTCTTCTTAAAAAATTACAAGTATACAAAACAGTATTGTTAACTATCATCACCATAGCTGCACATTCGATCTCCCCAGCAAGTCAGGATGTCAAACTCAATCACAAAGTTGTAAAAATGATTTGGATATCAGTCCTTGGGGAAAGAAATGTTAGATTTAAATAACAACAAAATGAAACCTCTGCTCCTTTGAACCTCATACCAGTCATCTGTGACATTATCTGTGACTCCTGTCATCCACTCCCCTCCTTGTCCTGCTCAATCACTGGGACTTTTCCATCTGGCTCCTCTGTTTATTCTGTTTATGTTCCATCCCAACTACTCCATCATCTTGGATGATGTAAACATCCATATAAGTAACTTTTCCCATGCTCCAGCCTCCTGCTTTCATAGCACCTAGCCCCTACCCTTCCCACCCCCTACCCCATCCAAGAGGTTCACTAAGGACCCATTTCCAGTGTGGAGACAAAGTAATGCTTATGCAAATCCAACCTAAAATTCTATGAGGTACTTGATTATTTGTTCTGTTTCATTTGGGAGCTGTCATGTCTCTGAGTTGATTGATATTGAGAATGTGTTTTCTGAGTCATTGAGATTCTAGAAAATCAACTGCTTGTCAGAAAATCAACGCTTGCTCCCAGCAATGGACCATATTTTTTCTGTGGTCTTCCTACAGACCGGACTGTGTTGTGAATCACGAGGTCAGGATGGTTTTCTGGTTCTGTTCCAGCCAAGATTTACTTCATTATTTCTTTAGGGAAGGTGATTGAGAGTTGTTTCTAATTGGTTTCATTATAGAACAGATCCCTGAAAAAGATTTAACTTCCTCTGGTTTGGATTTTACAGCCTGTTATTACAAAGGTTGTCACCAGAGCCAGCTGTTGAAAAGAAATTAGCACAGGGGTGTTCAGCCAACAGAATGGAGTAAGAAGTTATTTACAACCCCTTGGTGGTGTCCAATTTGGTCAAAGAAACCCAATGCCCTATACTAGCTATTAATTGAACACTTATAGGTGCCAGGCATAAATTATATATTTTTAATCCTTCCTCTGTAATGTATGTGATCTCGTTTTGTCTATTTGTCAGTGGATAAAACTAAGACAGTAAATAGCTGCCTGAAATGGTAGGGAAAAGACTCAAATCCAGGTCTGTCTGAGTCCCAAACTGGTGGTTTTAACCACGCTACTCTATTTCAGAATAGTGAAGCTACTCCCACTCCAAGCTTCCTCTTGAACCCACCCCCACTCCCCTGATCATTGAGAAAGCATCTACATGTGGTCCGTCTTTGTACATCTAGCATTGCTTCACTTGATCTGTGTTCAGTAGGTGCTCAATATTTGATTGTCAAATGCTCAAATCAGTACATTTTTATAAAACAGATCTGCCGCAGGTCCTGATACTTGCGGAGAACTTGTACATAAATTGTGGGGGAGAAATGTAAGAGCGAAGTTTCTTTCCTTCTTTGTCAGGAATATTTTAATAGGCGCCAGGAGAAGGGAAATCATTACTTCAGCCAAGGGGTAAGAATGTTACTTGGGTTTTGAGGAGAATGTGCTAGCTGAATGACAGGATGTAGCCCTCTCTGTGCCTCTCCCGCCTTACGCTTTCTGCCCCTTGACTTTCAGTTTGGCCCGCCTGCTTGCTTTGGCCTATAGCATGTGGGTAGTGGTGACTGAGAGTCCATTCTCCGTCTAGACCCTAGAAGGCCTCCTGTGTTTCTGCTTGCCTCTTGCACCCTAGACATCAGCATGAGTTGAGCTCTTGCCAGAGGCTACACCATCAGCCTAGGCCTCAAATGAGACACGTAGGGGCGAGCTGAGTCAGTCCAGCCTAGAACATCTGATTTTGACTTGTGTGAGTCATTCCGTCCAACTGCAGATCTAGTGAGGGAAAAATTCCTGTTACAGCCACTGAGTGTTGTGGCATATCTAATGAATACAGCAGATGTTCCCATTGTTTTCAGAGTTAACTGTCAGGGGCTCTAATTCAACAATATGCTATAGTAACAGTTAATGATTTTTGCTCACTAGCTTTTACCCTTTAATTTTCTAAAGAGAGTCAAACCTCAGAAATGGCCCAGGGCTGAGAAGCTAGGACAGAGTCAACCAATTGAACAGCCAGAGATGTTACCCCCATCTGTCAAGTGGAGTAGCTTCCCAGGGCTAACTCCTTAATGTAGGGAAGAGATCAGTTTTAGCAAGTTAGGCTTGGGTGTTTATTAGAAAATTTCTGATATTGTCTGCAATTAAATTTAAACTATTTAAAGAGTGGCATGTGTAATATATATGTGTGCGTTGGCTTTCAGTCTACACCATGGAGCTCATTAGTGAACATTTAAAGCTCCTAATCAAGCTTACACACTACTAGGTCTAGTTACTTGGTATTTCAGAGTCTCTATTCAGAAATCCTGACTCCACCAGTACCCTTCAACTATCTTTATCTCTGATCAGCACCAGATGGCTTGTTAATGAGTGTAATGTAAAGAATGATTTTAATTGCTGACTTGAGTGGTTTCAACATATGTGCATTAGGTAGAAATATTGTTTATATTTCTGCCTTGCATGAACTGGGGTAAAAGGTCTAGAGAGGCCAGGACCTTTAAGGGCGGTGCCCCATGTCTATGACTATGCCTGATTCTTGATAACCTTTTTTGATATTTTGATAACCTCTCACTTTTGGAGGATTATTTATACTGCCATGTCTGCCTTGCATAAAGATTTGAAGCAAAATGTTGACTGACATGCCTAAAACAACAAAATTATGACTATTTTCTTATAAACGTGGTATGTATAGCAGAATACTATCTATGACTTAAAACCTCTCATTGGTGGTTAAAAACAGAGTCCTAGAGACACTTTGCTATCTCTAACTGTTAGAGGTTATCAATCTCTACTAAGATAACCTAATATTTAAGTAAAATCAAATTGCCTTAGCTCAGTTAAAATAGCTTCTTAAAAATATTGAGTTAAAAGTTAATCATAAGTGGGGGCACCTGGGTGGCTCAGTGGGTTCAGCCTCTGCCTTTGGCTCAGGTCATGGTCTCGGGGTCCTGGGATCGAGCCCTGCCTCAGGCTCTCTGCTCGGTGGGGAGCCTGCTTTCCCCTCTCTCTCTGCCTGCCTCTCTGCCTACTTGTGATCTCTCTTTGCATGTCAAATAAATAAATAAAATATTTTTTTTAAAAAGTTAATCATAAGTGGAATGAAAAAATAAAGGGAGGTATATTCCTTTAATGAAATTCTATTTAGCAACATAATATTACTATATGCAATAATAAGGGTTACTCTCAAAAACATGTTGAGCTGTACATTTCACATAGGGCATTTTGCTGTGTATATATTCTATCCCAAATAAAAAATTACTCCCTGTAAGAAAGACACCAAGATGATAAGCAGATCCGTGATGTGTCCTACATGTTCACAACTGTGATCCTTGTTCAAGATTCTCCTTTTCAATCAAATTCTACAATCCAGGTTGCCACCTTCTTATTTTTCCATTCATTTTGAAGCTTCTAGGCACTTGATTTATTCCTCTAATAGGACAAATAATTGCATGACGGGAAGGGCCACTCTTTTGTACAAATCCAAGGGTGCTCACTATTTGACAGACTGCAAAGTGAATATGCGAAGAGCTCCTGCTGGAATTTTGCAACAACAGATGGCATGTCCCTCCAAGACCATCCTGGAGCTGTCTCAGAGAGGGGAAGTGGCTTGGCTAAAGTCACGTGTATAGCTTAACTACAGCCTCTGGCTAGAAGCTAGAGAACCCTTTCTGCTTACAATATAATCTATGATGAAATTTTCTTACAGTTTCAGATTTTGGGTTGTTTAAGGAAGAGTAATGCCTTCACTATCTCTTACATAGATTCAATTTATTAAAAATGAGTAATAGCTTTGTGGAAATATTTTTTCAAGGATTTGAGGATTATATGTAAAATGAAATGTTTTAGAAAGTTTAGTTTTGACTTTAAATTCTAAAATATGCTATTAAATTGTGCAAAGGTAAGTCATAAATTAATAAACTACAGTTTTAATTATAATTGACACTTTTGAGCAGTTTATTCTACTCTTTTCAGGCTTAACTTTACTTATTTATTTTATAACCTTTCTAGTGTAGTCTACCCTTATATGAACTTTAGAACTCTGAGGTTTCTTCCTTCAATACCCGTCTCATTAGTATTTCAAGACAGACTCACAGAGTCCCGGTCTGGGTCAAAATGAAGTGAACATTGACGCTAATATTGTATGCTTTGGCCTGTGTCAATCAGCTTTACCAAAGCTTAGGGGAGATAGAGAGTATCTAGAGGGAATACGGACCAGAAAAACAAAGATGAATAATCTGTCTAGAGGGAATACGGACCAGAAAAACAAAGATGAATAATCTGTCTAAAGTGAAGGAAGTTTAAAGAAATTAAAATGATGTACTCCGAAGAAAACCAAATCTGAGAATTCTGAACTCAGCCTCTCTTCTTCAAATAGGCTTCTTCAAGGGATGTTGTGAAATTCTTAGAGATTGTCCAACTTACTTGCTCAAGTTTTTATTTTAAAATAATTCTAGGCTTAGAGAGCCATTGAAAAAACAGCACAGACCTCTCTTACACACTTCACTTGGTTTCCTCCAATGATAACATTCCACATAACTGTAATGATTATCAAAAGTAAGAATCACATTAGTGTAATACAACTAAGCAAAGTATACACCTTGTTTGTATTTCACTAGTCTTTCCACCAATGTCCTTTTTTCTTTTGTAGGATCTCACACAGATGACCCTGAGTAATCATTTTCCCAAGCCTCTTGCAATCTCTGATAGCTCTTTAGTCTTTCCTCGTCTTTTGTGACCTTGACACATAAAACTAACCATTGCAGGCTTAGAATCTAACACACATCTTTTATATTGTGCCAAATTGTTCCAGATTTGGCTACTGGGAGCGCTTTCTAATTGATTGCTCTGCATTTTTGACATGCCCCAATCTAATTTTTTAGCACTTCCTATCCTTGTGATACTCCAAGAAGCTCTATGCTTGACTTGCATTTTCCCTTCCCCAGCCCTCCACCAGCCATTTCTTCAAGGAGCCCTCATTCCTGTCATTAAAGAATGGCATTTAGAAATGGGACCTGGGAGCTAGGTGTGCTCATGGCTTCTGAGGGGTCACTGCTTCTATGCTTTTTCTCACTGGGAAAAGCTGCATCATGTGTGTTTGCCTAGAAACCCATATATACTCTGTTATCAGCACTCCTCTCCATACTAACTGTCCATCCATAAATTTAAAAGGAGACCATTACCACCTCTAATCCAACAACACATGGTTCATTCTAGCATGATAGTCTTTTTCTGACTGAGAAATGGACTCTAATGGTCTGTAATAGATGTACTTATGTGTTCATAGCTGGTATATGTGAAGAGTCATTTCAGAATCGCTAACCTACATCTCTAAATTCATCAACTAAAGTACAGTGTTTGTGTGCCAATTGTCTTGGTCTTTAGTCTTTAGTAAAGTTACATGGTGCAGCTGTTTTTTTAATCATCTGGTCACTATAGTCACAGCACTTATTTGCATGATAGATTCATTATGATAGTCTGCTCTCCATTTTGATTTCCTATAATACCCTAGTTATTTTAAGTTTACATATGGAAATTTACCCTTTGTGGCCCAGGGTTCCACAATACAGGACAATTCCATCATGTCAAAAATAATCACTTGTTACACTCGTGCCAAACAGGTGAAGGGGATTCAGAGGTATGAACTTTCAGTTATAAAATAAATAAATGAGAGATGAAAAGTAGAGCAAAAAGGAATACAGTCAATAATATGTTGTATGGAGACAGATGCTAAGTACACTTAGGAGGAGCACTGGGAAATGTATAGAATGGTTGGATCACTATGTTGCGCAGCTGAGACTAACGTAACATTGTATGTCAACTGTATTTCAATAACGACAAAAACTTTTGAAAACTCTCCACCCCACGAAACTGTCAACCACTTCTCTGTTTTCGGTCCCTATAATGTTTCCTTTTCCAACATGTCAAATACATGGAAAAACACATTATGTGGCATTTTAAGTCTGGCTTTTTGCATTACTTTGTTTTTCCTTAAAGTACCTGCTCACTTTATTTCATAGAAAATCTCTTCTCCTGCATATATTTTAGAATAAAAAGTCAAAATCCTTATTTTTTATTTTGTTTCTTACAGGGAAATATTTTCAGAGATAGACAATTTTCTAAAATTTCTTCATTTTTTTGTTTTGTTTTATTTTTAAGCTGCAGTATCTTTTGTATTAGATTCATTGTGTTCATTCTATATTTTATTTATATTTTATATATTTATTTTATATATTATTTATATATAAATATATATTTATATTTATATATAAATAATATATAAAATATATAAATATATTTATTTATATTTTATATTTTTGTTTTCTCAACCTTGAGAAAAACAGTAGAAACTCATTCATTCCTTGGTTTATCTCAACTGACACACACAAAAAACAATGGCTCACTGGTTCCACACTTGAAAAATTTCAGTTTCTGAGACCTAATCCTGAAGGTCAGGTTGAGATGCATGTCACTTGTGTCAATATGAAATGTCCAGAAAGAGGATTTTTGGTGATAGAAATCAAACACTTAGTGAGATTATGCTTAAGAGAAGCTGGATCTTCGTCTGCTTTGAATTTTAAGTTCCACAAGTCAGCAAGTGCCTCAGATGCAGTTTGCAATTGTGTTTTAGGAAGTGAAGTACTTGAAATGTTACACTATGTAGCATGTGTTATTCGCAGAACTTACCTTGTATCTTTCCTTGTTTACAGAGCTGCTTGTTAGGCAACCAAACAGATTTGTATGCAAATGACCACCTCTAGTTACTCTATATTTCATTCTGAATTCTATATTAGTATGTATAATTTTTGAATAAATCGAGAATAGGTCATTTAAGGGTACATTTGGTTATTGATTTTAGGCCAGTCTTTTATGTAGAGTTTATAGCTATGAATTGCCCTCTGAGCCCTGCTTTCACTGAATCCCATATGTTTCAGTATGCTGTGTTTTTATTTTAAATTGATCCCAAAGTATTTTCTAGTTTACTTGTAACTTTTTGATCTATTAATTGCATAAATGGGTTTCATTTATACACATTGAATTTTCCAGCTTTCCTTTTCTTATGGGTTGCTAGTTTTATTCCACTGTGTCCAGAGAAGATAGTTTCTATGATTTCAATTTTTAAAATTTATTGAGACTTGTTTTGTGGCCTAGCACGTGACTTATCCTATAGAATGTTCCATGTTTGTACTTGAGAACAAAGTATATTCTGTTGTTAGGTGGAATATTCTTTGTAAGTCAGTTAGATCTGATTGTTGTATAGAGTCATTTGCGTTCTCAATTTCGTTATTGGTCTTCTGTCTAGTTCTAAAAACTACTGAAAGTGAGATAGTGAGGTCTTCGGTTATTACTGTAGACCTGTTACTGTAGAACCTTCAGTTCTGTCAGGTTTTGCTTCATAGACTTTGAGCCTACATTGCTACATATGCATATACTTAGAGTAGTACGTATATATATTTTTAAGGGATTGACTCTTTTGTCAATATATAAAATGCACTTATTTGACTCCTGTAACAATTTTTATCTTCAATTTACTTGTCTTGAGATAACTTATTTTCCTTTTGTTTTCTTTTCCGACTCCTACGTATTTCTTAATTTTTCAGTTTTCCCTGTCTTAGGGATCTAGTTTCATCCTATTGTGGGAGGAATAAATAACTGATATGATTTTCAGTCTTTGTAAATTTGTTAAGACATGTTTTGTGACCTAACATATGATCTGTCCTGCAGAATGTTCTGTGTATGCATATGTGCAGTTGAGAAGTATGTGTAATGTGCTGCTGTAGATTAGAGTGTACTGTGTGCATCTGTTAGGTCCATCTGGTCTAAAGTATAGTTCAAGTCCATTATTTCCTCATTGATTTCCTGTCTGGATGATCTATCCATTGTTGAAAGTGGAATATGAAGTCACCTACTATTATTGCATTGCTTTTTATTTCTGCCTTGAAATCTGCTAATAATTGTTTAATATATTTAGGTGCTCTGATATTATGTGCTGATACATTTACATTTGTTACATCCTCCTGATGAATTGACCCCTTTTTCATTGTATGATGATCTTATCTCTTGTCACAGCTTTTTATTTTAAGTCTCTTTTACTTGACATAAATAGAGCTACCCCTGTTGTCCTTTGGTTTCCATTTACATGCAATATCTTTTGCCGTCCCTTCACTTTCAACCTATGAATGTCTTTAATGCTTAAGTGAGTGTCTTGTAGGCAGACTGTAATGGCAGTCTTGTTTTCCTTACTTCCTTCCTTTGTTCCAGCCATTCTTCGTCTCTCAGTGGGAGAATTTAAACCATTACATTTAACTGTTGGTAGGTAAAACATTACTGTCATCATTTTGGCAATTGCTTCCTGATTGTTTTTGGTTCTTCTTTTTTTGTGTGAGTCATTTTTTTTTAAGTGGTATGCTTTGATTCTTTTCTCTCTACCATTTGTGTATCTATTGTAGGGTTTTACTTTGTGATTATACATCTTTTTTTAAAAGACTTAATTCTTTATTTGAGAGTAAGATTGTGTCAGCTGGGAGGCAGGGAGTGGTTGGAGGGCAGGAGGAGAGGGAGGGAACCTTAAGCAGACTCTCCAAGGTTTGGAGCCTGATGTGGGCTCAATCACAGACCCTGAGACCATGACCTGTGCTGAAATCAAGAGCCAGGTGCCCAACAAACCGAGCCACCCAGACATCCCTGTTTATATACATCTTACAGTAGTCTGAAGCTGATAACAACTTAACTTCAACTGCATAAGACATTGCTACACATTTTGTGCTTCCTCACACATTTTATATTGTGTTGTCACAATTTACATCTGTTTTATATTGTGTATCCAACAAAATATAGCTGTAGTTATTTTTAGTTACTTTTACTTTTTTTTTTTTTGACCTATATGCTAGGGTTCACAGTGATTTAAACACCACCATTTCAGCATTACAGAATTTTGAATTTGACTATTTACTTTGACCAGTGAATTTTATCTTTTTACATGTTTTTGTGTTACTAATTAACACCCTTTCAGTTTAAACAACCTTCTTTAGCATTTCTTGCAAGGTATGTCTAATGGAGATAAATTCCCTCATCTTCTGTTTATCTGGGATAGTCTTTATCTCTCCTCTGTTTCTGAAGGACAACTTTGCTGGATAGAATATTCTCGGTTGTCAGTTTTATTTTGTGAGCACTTTGAATGGATCAGCTTATTCTCTCCTGGTCTTCAAGGTTTCTGCTAAAAAATCTGATTTTAAAGCTCTTCTCGCTCTTTGATTTTTGAGAGTTTGATTATAATAGGTCTCACTGAAGATCTCTGGGTTGAGTCTGTTTGTTGATCTTTGAGCTTCATGTCCATGGATGACCATATCCATGTCCATGGATGACCATATCTATCCCCAGATTTGAGAAGTTTTTGCCATTATTACTATTTGTGTTTTGTTATTTTTTCTTTCTTACTGGGACTTCTGTAATGCAAACATTGTTTTGCATGATGGTATCTTCTAATTAACAGAGGATTTCTTCACTCCTTTTCATTCTTCTTTTTTCTCCTCTTAACTAGATAACATCAATAAATTGGTCTTTAACTCTGCAGATAATTTCTTCTCGTTGAGCCTGCTGTTAAAGCTTTCTATTTCATTTTCTCATTTCATTAATTTTATTCTTCATCTCCAGAATTTCTATTTGGTCCCTTTTTTATTTTTTATTTTTTATTATTTTTTTAAAGATTTTTTATTGTTTATTTGACAGAGAGAGATCACAAGTAGGCAGAGAGGCAGGCAGAGAGAGAGAGAGGAGGAAGCAGGCTCCCCGCTGAGCAGAAAGCCCGATGTGGGACTCAATCCCAGGACCCTGAGATCATGACCTGAGCCGAAGGCAGCGGCCTAACTCACTGAGCCACCCAGGCGCCCTTCGTCCCTTTCTTAAAAAATGATTTCCATCTGTTTGTTGAAACCTTGTCTTATTTATGCATCACTTTCCTGAGTTTGTTGAATTGTCTATTTGTGTTCTTTTAAATCTCACTGAACTTCCCTTAAAATAAGTATTTTGAATTCTGTTTCAGTTAAC